>NW_020455466.1:1022598-1104630 GCF_003342845.1 Nothoprocta perdicaria | reverse complement strand
GCCGCGCCCCGAGGGAGCCGCCGCCGCGGCGGGAAGCGGGCAGGGATTTGCTGCCGCCGGCCCCTCCTCCCGCCCGCGGGCGCCCGCAGACGGGGCCGCCCTCCCGCGCCGCGCCGCTCGGGGAGTAACGGCCCGAGCGGGCAGCCCAGCGGCGCCGCTTCCCCGCGGGCGCGTTTGTGGCCGCGGAAACGCCYCCGTTTGTATTTATTTTCCTTTCTTTTTTTTTTTAAATTTCTTTCTTCTTCCTTATTATTATCGAGTAGTCTTTTGAGGGCTGTTTTTCCCCGCTTAATCGTGGGAGTAAAAAGAGAGGAGAAAAATCAGTGTAGCCGTCAAGACCCCTAAAAAGTGAGCACAAGGATAAGAGGGCTTAGTGCTGCGCAGAGAGATGTARCTGAGAGTGGTGAGGTAGAAACTGGTGATAGAAAGTCTGGATATAAGGGAAAAAAATGAATGGGATCTCTTTGCAGGTGTCTGTGGGCTTTAGAAATAAGGGAAAGTGTAACAGGAATATGTCACGATTTCTCCCTTTGTAAGATCATTAACTTCCTAAATATACAGGTATCTGCGTCATAATTTTCTGAAGTGTTTAAAAGTTTGTTCCTTTTGCAAATAAGACTGCGAAACATTTAAGTAAAAGTTTACTGATATTTTGGTGGGACTACTAGAAATAAACAGTTTGAATTTCTAGATTCCCATGCGCTAAGAAACTCCAAAGTACTTAATGCTGCTTCAGTACTCTGAAGCATTTAGTGCTAACAGAAGTTGATTGTGATTTTTTATGTTTGGGATAGGAATATAAAGAAAGCTGGCAGTTATTAACATTATCTGAGATACTGCAGTGGTGATGCTTCTTATCAGGAGCCTTTGCTACCAGTTTGCTTTTAGAGAGTGTAAGGTGGGGCCCTTGCACAACATCCATTTACTGTGCATTGCAAATGCCTTTGAGAAAGATGTAGTACTTTTTGCTTCTTTTTGGTGCCTTTTGTACCAAATACAAAAGAACTACATATCTGGAAAATGTCAACAGTTCTGTATACTTCCCTACTGCCACTCCTAACTTCTGTGTTGAGAATATTTTATTACTGTATGTGATGCCTGGGGTACAGAAAGAACTTTTGAGTTACTGAAGTTTTGAGTAGTGAATTCTGAAGTTATAGTGTAGGTCAGGCCAGTTTGTAGAAATGTTAACCCCTATAATGTGAGTTGGCGGACAGATTTCAACATATGAACTCCCTTTATGGACTGTTCCTTAACTGRTATTTTAAGGGCAATGGACATGTATTTGCTGAATTACTTCTAAAGAAATCTATTGGCAAGTCAGTTTCAACTTCTAGGAAGATAAAACAGAGAAAGACCTAGAGTTTACTTTAATAGCTCCGTTTTTGCTCTTTTGCCCAGTGTCTTTCTACAGGTCCAAGTTTACTGCCCCTTTTCTCTTGGGAAGCTGACAGTCTGTTATGTGTAATCAGAAAACTCTCTGAAATTACAGACTTCCTTTTAATTTATTCTTTAGTATTGTTCCCTCTGTCGCATAAACGCAAAAAAAAAAAGACTGTGACTAATAGTTACAGTTTCTATATATATATRAACTATATTACAATATATTACTATATAACTATAAATAATTTMTGTTAGCACATGTGTAGGCTTGGGAAAAAAAGTTAATTAGTCTGCTTTGTTTGATACTGTGCAGGATGGTGTGATCAGGTAATCAGAATCATCTTCTGATATAAACATTTTGCTCTTTAGGGTACAGCTGTGTGTTCTGCCTTTTTTAAAAGGTACAGATTGGGTTAGACCTAGCAATAGAACTGCAAGAAAGACGATAAAATAACAGGATGCATAAGTATGCGGCACTGTTGTTTTCAATTAAAAGATATTATTGCTMTTGACCCTAAATGCATAAAACTGATTTCACCTATATATTTTTTTTCTTGTTAGTATATTTGCTTGCTTTTCCTTCTGTAATATTTTATATTCTCTCCCACTCCTCTCTCTTTCCACTCTCCTCCCTCCATCAAAACTGTCTGTTGAAGGTGTCTTTTATCTAGTATTATAACTCAGTTATGTGTATTGTACAGTTTTAGCTCTGCCAAAATTAAATAACTAAATGCTGGTTAGTTTCCCAGAGCAAAATGACAAGGACTGTCAACTTAAAACAGATGTAGTCMCTGCAGTGATTTGGTGGTGCTAATGTGTAGTTTTTGTTTCAGCCGAGTTGAGGAACCTGCTGCATCTGAGAAAAGCGTAAATGAAGAAAATGGGGAAGTATCGGAGGGAGACCAGCCTCAGAACAAGCACAGCCGACACAAAAAAAAGAAACACAAACATCGAAGTAAACACAAGAAACATAAACATTCTTCAGAAGAAGATAAAGACAAAAAACACAAACACAGACACAAACATAAGAAGCATAAACGGAAAGAGGTAGCTGATACCTCTGATAAAGAGGATGGACCAGCTAAAAGAACTAAAATTGATTTTTTAGCTCCTCTGGAAGACTTGGAGAAACAAAGAGCATTATTGAAAGCTGAACTTGAAAATGAATTAATGGAAGGAAAAGTCCAGTCTGGGATGGGATTAATATTGCAGGGTTATGAGTCAGGCTCTGAAGAAGAGGGGGAGATTAATGAAAAAGCGCGAAATGGAAATAGACCTACACCTAAGCCCAACACTAAGGGGAAATTAGAACCTGTGGACAATAAAACTAGTTCCAAGAAAGGAAGCAAGAGTGAATCAAAAGAAAGGACTAGACACAGATCTGACAAAAAGAAAAACAAAACAGGAATTGATGGAGTCAAAGAGAAAACAGCAAGAAGCAAGTCAAAAGAGAGGAGAAAATCCAAAAGTCCTTATAAAAGAAGCAAATCTGAAGATCAGACAAGGAAATCAAGATCTCCAACGCTTAAAAGGCGATCTCAGGAGAAAAAYAGAAAATCTAAATCTCCTCCAGAGGACAGGAATAAGGCAGATGACAAAAGTAAATCAAGAGATCGCAGAAAGTCTCCAGTCGTAAATGAAAGCAAGAGTCGAGATCGTGGCAGAAAATCCAAATCTCCAATAGAATTAAGAAGCAAATCCAAAGATAGACGATCACGGTCCAAAGATAGAAAATCTAGGAGAACAGAGACTGACAAAGAGAAAAAGCCAATTAAATCTCCTTCTAAAGATGCTTCTTCAGGGAAAGAAAACAGGTCCCCCAGGAGACCTGGCCGGAGCCCAAAAGGAAGAAGCTTATCTCCAAAACAACGGGAAAGATCAAGAAGAAGCAGATCCCCTTTCTTTAATGACCGTAGATCTAAACAGAGTAAATCCCCCTCTCGAACCCGGTCCCCGGGCAGAAGAGCAAGGAGTAGATCTGCAGAAAGGAAGAGAAGAGAATCGGAAAGGAGGCGTCTGTCTTCACCCAGGTAACTAAAAGATCTCAAGAACCTTCAAAAATACATTATAGGATGAAGCGTCTTGTAGTTTAGTGTTTATCTCTTTGCTTTATTCTGAAAGCAGCTTTTAAAGTGGGCAGGCAAATTGTGCTTGGTTACAAGCTTCCTTTGTATGTACTCAGTTTTCAGAAACACTCCCCYAGCTGCCATATACTCAGACTTGGCTGGGGCTGTTAAGGTTGGGCTGGGTTATTTTTGGTGCTCACACAGTTACTAGGAACAAGGTTTGTACTATGGGTCTCAAGCTTTTTGATTCAGATTTTGATCTTTATTTGTTAGTTAAAAGTTTTGTAATTCTCAAGATTTTTAATGAAGCTGGAGTCCCTTGCCCTATTGCGTGTCATTGTTGGCTAAGTGGATAATTGAAGCCCCAAAATGCTTCATGGTACAATCAGCATGTACAAGTGTACTTAAATCTGTAATGTCAAATTGCCCTTCTCAGTCCTCCTTTCTTTTATTGTCTGTTTCCATTTGCTAGAGGTGGGGTGTTACTATTTTACTGCTTTGTTAGAGGTTCCTCTTGGTGGTGGGGTTAACCTTGTATACTGATTACCATATTTTGCATACACCTCAATGAGAAAGGAAAGAGTGAAATCTTTTATTTAATGTTTTAAATGTATTTTCAATCTTAGCATTTTTTAGAGGCAATTTAGCCTATTTAACAGTTACATAGCGACTGTAGTGTAAATAATCAGGAAATAATTACCAGCATTTCTTTCCCTGAAGAAGAGAAAGTAGGGTACTAACCTTACCCTAGTTAGTAAGTTTTCCATCAAAGCACAGAACAAACGTATTCTCCTTTTTTTTTTAAGCTAATTCATTTAAAGTAATATTTTAAACTTTGTAATTGTAATAACTTTTTATCATGGGGCTTAGTATTGCATGTTTCAAGAACTGAGATCAAAAGCATGTATTTAAAACTTTCCATTGGAACCATCAGTGCCTAAAAACGTGGAAGTCTTTCTTCCTGCACCACTAAAGGTTACTCCTGTTCCAAGTACAGCGTAGAATCAGTAGGCACAATTAGGAGCTTTAATTCTCCACGTTACATTTTAGCAGTAGTGCAGATGCCTTGTAAGTTGCTCCCAATGTTGAATAACCAAGTTTAATCAAGTGTTGTAAATGCTGCCAGTTTATCTAGCTGCTTCCTGGTGAATCGGGAACACAACAGCGCAGCAGTAGAAGTTTCCTTTCTGATGTGTTTGACTTCTTCCTTAGCATTTCGCATCTATCAGCTCTCACTGCTCATGACAGCTTGCATTGCAGCCAGTTTGAATTAGTTATCTAAGCATCATTTCAAGTGAGTAGTGCATGTATTTAGAATTCTGCTGTCAAAGCCATCCTGGACTAACTTTGGCAATGCAATGTGCTGTTACAGTGGGATGAGCAGCATGTGAGTGGGGGACTGTTAAGAATTACTTTCTGCTGGAAGCACTAGCTAGACAGCAGGAATRATCTTTCCTTGTGGTACAGCTTGAAATGATTTTCTCAGTTGGAGTCTTAACTACTGTAACTGCTTTGGGCTGTCTGAAGATTTCAAGAGCTTTAATGAACATTTCTAACCACAAAAAGTTATTTTTCCTATTTATACTTCCAGAGTTCAAATTGTGTTAAATGCTTCTAAATTCTTTAACTGAAGCTGATTATAAAATATTGCTATGAATTTCAGCCTGATCAGTATCTACATCTTACAGTATGCTGATGATCCCTGAACTGATTTTTATGGGCATTTTGTTTGGCTTTTGGCAACCACTTTCTTAACCAAGAAGCATATAACTGTTAGTTCGGCCTGTGGTTTTTATTTATTTTTATTATTATTGAAAAGAACATAATCAGTATTAAATTAGAGATCAGTCTACTCCAGCATTTGAGTCTACAGTAATATGTACAGAAACTGGCACTGCTCCTGCCTGTAAATAAATTTTCCTTCCTTCCCATTGTTGTTTATATATCAGTTTTGTACATGTGTTCATGATATGGATAATTGAAGCTGATTTTAACMGTCATAAAAAGTATCATTTAGAGACTGGCTGGAGTTAATCTTTAATATCCAAGAGATCTGGAATATTGCTGACATACAGCACCTGAAATAACTTGTTTCTTGATTTTTTTTAAATAATGTAGTAACTTTCGTCATTTATTTTGAATCATGTTGTGGAAATATTTTTCAAGAGTTCCTACTGCAGACTCATTAGAATAGTTGTCAAATATTTTTAACTTTTACATTTTACCATTTTGGATTCAAGTCTTCCGTCATGGAATGCAGTTATGCTTTTTAATGCAGTTGGTGACCCATTAAGGATTTTTTTTTCTTACATAAGCATGAGTCTACACAGTGTCGAACTCCATTTTTTTTCTTTAATTTGATAAGGGCTAATTAACATGTTAATTAAGAATTGTAATTTTTAGCTGTTTTATATATTGCAGCTGCCCAATTCTAGTCTCCAAATTGAAATTGTTAGCAATAGTTCAGTCCTAAATTTGAACTCTGTGGTAGGGTTGTGGAGAAAATTATCAAGAATTATTTCTTTCGTATATTATTTATTGTTAGTAGTGTGTCAGGTGAATCTGAAAACCGGCCACTATTACTGTTTATCTAAGATGTAAACACAAGCTTTGTTTTAAATCTCTCCTAGCTTTATGATAGTAATTAACAAGCTCTGTTTCTAGAGTTGTCCTGAACTAGACCTATGTATGGGCACATATTTCCCAGGGTGGGGAGACACGCAAGGAGGGCAGCCAGCTCTGCACTTACCCATCACTGCCTCAGAAGCCCATCTGGTGGACCCTCTCTTGCAGTAAGATTTTCAAGTGAGCTTTTAGAGGGAATTGTAATTTTATTTTGTTTGGTTTTCAGCTGCTCTTGCTTTACTGCTGTTCTCTTTCTTTATTTTAAGAGCGCGGACAAGAGATGATATTCTGTCTAGACGTGAAAGATCAAAAGATGTGAGCCCACCCAGTAGATGGTCCCCAATCAGAAGAAGGTCTAGGACCCCTATCAGGAGGAGGTCTCGTTCACCCCTTCGACGGAGCAGATCTCCAAGAAGGAGGAGTAGGACTCCTCGGAGGAGGTAAAGACACACACTACTTTTTTCTTCTATAAAATACAAATAGAATATACATAAACTATCAATTTAAGTTTTAAGTGTACATTTATGGTGTAGTCTAGAATTGTATATGCTAGCACAGTTTAATTTTGTCGTCAATGAATTAATTGTTTTAATACATTTAATCACTGAGTGTATAATTTTTTTATGAGCAGATTTTCCTTCTTATAATACTGTTGTGTTCATCAGAGATAGAGGCAGAAGAAGTAGATCACGTCTTCGAAGGCGATCAAGATCACGGGGTGCCCGTAGACGAAGGAGTAGAAGCAAGGTTAAAGAAGATAAATTTAAAGGTAGTCTTTCTGAGGGTATGAAGGCTGAGCAGGAGTCCTCATCAGACGAAAAGTAAGTATTAACTTCTGACTTCTGTTTGTTATCTGAAGATGTAGATGCACTCAGTTGACAATTAGCTGACATTTATATGGTAGATAGCTTTGGGGGTTGTGCTCTGAAACTAGCACGTTTCAGTGCTGGTRGTATTGCCCAGTACTGCTGTTGGTRTGATCTGTCCTGAGAAACTTTGAAGCATGCAGGGCAGTCAAGGCCTCTTGGCTGGGAGGTGGTTTGTGGTTTGGTTCCTAAATGCAGTGTGATTCATATTGTGGAAATTGTTTAGTCTGCGCATGGGTCAGCGTATTCCCTTGGAAAAGTGTAGCACCTGAAAGGGTGAACTGCTGCCTCAGTGTTGTTGGGGGAGTTATTTTCTAAAAAGCTGCTTAATCCAACTGAACAGGATTGCCCATTCTTAACAATCACGCTCCCAAGGAAAATTGATATAGGAATAAAAATTAACAAATATGGKKTTTTTTTGTTTGTTTGCTTGTTTGTTTCCTCTTTTATAAACATTGTTAATTGTTTACACTTACAAATAAAATATTCAAAATCTGAAGGAGATATCAAATGACACTCTTYTCCCCTCAGTGAGAAGATATAAATATACACACTAGAAGATATAAATACACACATTGGGATTTAATATGTCTTCAATTTCTGAGTCAGCTGAGCAGTTACTGTTTAGTATTAGCTTGTGTGTCTTCTAGACCAAGAAACTGTGTTGACTAAAATTGAGCACATAATCATGTGTTTATGGTGGTACTTTGAAAGTAATAATCTCTTTGTAGTCTTGAAGACTTTGATTTGGAAGAAGAGGATGAAGAAGCAGAAATAAGACAAAGAAGGTTACAGCGGCAAGCAATTGTTCAGGTACAGGATTATAGTATCTTGTGGGTTCACAGAATCAAGTCAAATGCTCTTAGGGCAAAAAAATGCAGTCTCTACTTTGATTTCTAAGACAAGGCAGTTAGACTRTTACATTTACCCAATAATTTAATGGGGTCAAGTGTGATTCGGTAAGTTCTGGCTAGAGTCTGTGCTGCCATTGCAGCAGCATTGCTTCTGATACTGAAGGTGTTTTGCTGAGATTAATGCTACAACTGCTTTTTTCCTTGTAGAAATATAAAGGCCAGACAGAAGATAGTAACATGTCTGTGCCATCTGAGCCAAGCAGCCCCCAGAGTAGTACGCGTAGTCGCTCCAACTCCCCGGAAGACATCCTGGAAAGAGTAGCTGCTGATGTTAAGGAGTATGAGCGGGAAAATGTGGACACGTTTGAGGCATCAGTAAAAGCCAAGCACAACCTTATGACAGTTGAACAGAACAACGGTAAGAGTCAGAAATCTTGCTGTGTGTTGTCCTGTACCAAGGCTTAGCTTGCAAGCAGTTCATTGCAAAAGACACTTTATTGAATTTCCCGATGAACTACTACTATAATCACTTTTGAGACAGATACTGAGAGTTTACCTGAATATTACAGTACTTAAAACATACCATGAAAATACTGTTTTCCATAGTTCTAATAACACTTAATTCAGTTAACGCTATAAATTTGGAGAARCAGATATTGATGCCTATCTTTTAACTTTACAATTTTTTTCCACTTGAGGAGTGCCCATGGATCCGTGTTGAAAGCCATACTAATCAGAGGGAGGAACTGTAGATGGGGGAAAAGGCTTTTTCCTCATGTTCCTCCCCATGCATAATTATTGGACAACAATGAAATATGTTGTCATATAAAACTTGCTTTGTGCCTGGTGCAACAAAAGGAGCTTAAACAGCCTGTCTTTGTAGAATTGAAAACTCATTTTTGGAATGCTGGAAATAGGTGACTGCATCTTCCCAGCATTGGAACATAGGTCTGTTTGAGCCCATGTGCAGACACAGTTGCTCTTTACAATTTTATGGAAACAGCAACTGTACAGCTAGGGCTGTGAAGCCTTCCTACCYGCTTTTGGATGGTTAACTTGTATTTACTGTCATGCTCTTGGGGACTAATTATAGTATATTGCACTGGGTGCTTCGCTTGGAAATAATTCTCTTTGAGATTGCAGTGTTGCACTGGAATCTGTCCTTATGCTCTCCTTAGTATATGTTATAGATTGTTCTCCTGCAATGCAGGCGGAAAGGGTTTTTTATTTATTTGTTTTTTTTATTAAGTGTTTTTCTTTATGTATACCACAAAGACCAAGGCCTTTTATGGTGGTTTTTTTTTTTTTTTTTTTTTTTATTTTGGTCAGAGGTATGCACTGCTTTCAAATTTTGTCCACTGATGTGTATGGGGAAAAAACCCTAAAGCCTACAAAGACATATCTTAAGCTATGATTTAAAAAAAATAAATAAAATAGATCAGTTGCTCTTACCAAGTCCTAGAATTTTCCTGTATTGGTAGAATTCTGTGTCCAGTATGGCTCTAGCAAAAGATTGAAAACAGTGGCAGAATTATCTTTTTTGGGGGGAGAGAACACCTTTATTTATTTATTTATTTATTTATTTATAGCTAGGCCTCCCGCAGAGGTGGGGGTGGTAACTCATTGTAGCCCAGTGAAAATGGAAATAACTTGAACTAAAAAAGAAAATCTTTGCAGGATGCCAGAAAAGTGTTTTAAACCAGGGTTTGAAGCATGTTTCTTAAATGTTTTGAGATTTCAGTTCAGTTGTCTTTTTGTATGAAAGTGGTTGGCTGTCTGCATTGTGAAAGCTGGAGGCTAGCCCTATTCTGAGGCTAACCATTTATTTTCTCCAATGCTTAATATCATTAAGGCAGTGTTTGTAATTTATCATGGTCATGATGGAATGCTACCAAAATACATTATGAAATAGTGTGAAGTTTACTTGCTTTCACTAACATATGTACTTAATTTATATTTCTTTGTTTTCATCTTATCAACCAAATAAAATGTCTTTGGGACTTTAAAGATGATTAAAAGGTGAGAAAGGGATAATCTTGCCTGTATTAAGAATGTTTTTCTTTTAAAATATCTTGTGTTTAGCAGAAAACCCTAAATTTGTATATTGAATACATGAATTCATTATCACTAAGGATCAATTAGACTGTGGCATTTTTTTATTTCTATATGACTTGTTTGAAATTTGTTATGTTTATTGTTGAAGCAGTATTCATATTTTCAGTGCACTGAAAAGAACTAACCAATCTGAGCTTGCTTCTTGTAGAATTTTTAATTATGGAGAGTGACCTTTGYTAAAAGCAGTGGTAGGGCCACCTCTTTACCACAATATTGATCTCAGATTGYATTAAAGATAACAAGACAAATTATACTAGTGTGATAGTTTTTATTAGTTTAACCCTATTTTCATGTTGAATAATCTAAATTTCCTTTTAAGGTTCAGCTCAGAAGAAGCTGCTAGCTCCTGATATGTTCACAGAATCAGATGATATGTTTGCTGCATACTTTGATGTAGGTAACTCCTAGAGATGGAATATATGGATTTCTGCTTGCCTTGTTGTTAAGGAGTTAGTGTTACTGGAAGTCTGTAGGATTTGGAATTACAGGAGTGTGCAAAGCAGGGTGGGCAGGGAGGTCTGAGTCTTTAGAGCAGCTGAGGCAGACCAAGTAGTTAATATCTCACCAAAGTAAAAATTACTGAAATCAGTGGGMGTTCTACGTGACTTGAGTGCTTGGAGCTTTCATTGCTGTTTGAGTAGGGTGTGGAGTGGCAGAGAGTGAAGCTCTTGTGTAAATACTGCCACGTGCACTGCCGTGCTGCACGCACACCCTCCGCAGGAGGCCATGCGTGGCTCCCTGAAGGAGGGCATGTGGTGTGTCTTAAATTGCTGGCGGTGCTGTGTTYATGGTGATGCCTTTCCTGCTCTCACTACGGTGCCGTTCCAGCAGCTTTTTCTCGAAATATGTTGTCTTGGTCTGCAAACCTCGCCAACCAGTTAATTGCTTTGAGACTGTGTGTGCAATTCTCTCAGCACCTTCTTAGTTCCTGATAGTACTCCACCATTGAGAGAGAGGTTAATGCAACAGTTTTYTTAACTAAGAAATTCTGCAGTTATTTTTGTTTCATGACAGATGGAATCCATTAGTTATGATGGAATATTGGTGACAAAAGTCTATTGTAGTGTTAATCTGCAAACACCATAAAAAGGAAAAAAAATCCTTTGACATGGAAGAAAATATTTGATTAATACTGACTTTTTTTTAATTTGTGCTCTTAAAAGTTTGAAAATGACAGATATGGACATAAATGGATTGTGAGTGAACAGTCCTCCCTTTATGGAATTGATGTCCAGCTGAAGATACTCTTAACTGTCTAGATGTGAATTTGAGTAATATTTTACCTAATCTGAGTTGTCAGCAGTAATTGTAATAATTTAATGATCTTAAGTATAATAGTGTAAATTTTATGCAGTTACACATAATGGAAAAAAAATGCAAGCCTGAAGCAACTGTATTTAACCCTGAAATAGCTACATTTTATTACTACCAGTGTAGTGTAGGTAATGTGTTATTCATATAGTCTAGAATACGCATTCTATTCTAACTTGTTCCCGTTGCTTGCGGGTAACAACTGTAACTGCCTGCTGCTAACATGACTTAGTAATGGTTTTATTGTTTGTTCATACTTGCTTCCTCTGCAACAGTCTGCAAATACTGGTATTTAAACAGCATCTTGTGTTCAGCACTTTATCTCCTAAAAGATAAAGTGTGTTTGTAATGTGAAGAGGAGCAGTGTTTTGGTGAGGGGGTGAAAAAAAGTCTGCCTAATGATGTGGGCTTTTGGGTTTCATAAGTAAACATCCAAAGAAAAGCTGCTATTTAGAACAYCAAAGTTAAGCTGTTGATTTTCTACTTTCTGTTTCAGAGTGCTCGTCTAAGGGCTGCAGGGTTTGGAAAAGATTTTAAGGAAAACCCCAATCTCAGGGATAACTGGACTGATGCGGAAGGCTATTACCGTAAGTTCTATGTGTCGATTTGCACTTAAATAGGAGAAGGGGGTGCTAAATGCAAAAAAAAAAAAAAAAAAGTCCTTATTTAAAAGTACTGAAATTCCCTTCTAAAGTAACCCCGCTACAGGACCCTCATTTAGTGTGGCACATTTGTGCAGTCTCGAGTTGCTGCCAAATACATCACAGATTTTTAGTCAGGGTAAAAACTAAAAGCTGTCCATAGTCATTTACATCCATGAGATCATCCTTGCAAAACAAAGGGATACTGGCTGGGATCTGAAACCAGACTAGATTCTAGTTGTTATCCASTGCTTAGACTGGAGACACTGAAGTGAACATGCTTCACTTCACTGCTCAATGTTAAATTCATTTGCGGTAGTAAAGGTCAGAAGAAAAACTCCTGTGATGGATGAAATGGGCATGCAGCTTTTAACCTCAGTTACGAAGAGGCTCCAGGTTTAAGGAATCACAGTTTCAGTTCCACAATTTCCCCACAGCTGGGTATAAAATGCATGCCATGAGGTTTTTAAATGCGTGTCCTTTCCCCCAATTTTTCCTCCATTTCTGCATTATACRCAATACACAGAATTTGTATTTTTTGTAAAATACTTTGTTATATATGCCACTCAATTTTTACTGTAAATTGCTTGGTTTTTATCCTTCAGGTGTAAACATAGGCGAAGTGCTAGATAAACGTTACAATGTCTATGGTTACACGGGCCAGGGAGTCTTTAGTAACGTAGTGCGAGCCAGGGATATGGCAAGAGCAAACCAAGAAGTAGCTGTTAAAATCATCAGGAACAACGAACTTATGTAAGTAATGGTTTTTTTTGTGTAATAATAATAATAATAAAGCAAATGTAACTGTTGGAAGTTTTTCATTATGTGATTTGGATCTTTGTCTCAAGCAAGATTACAGCTGTGACTCCTGCTTTTCTGCTAATACGAGCCATATAATTGGAAGCACTTGAGGACATTAATCCACACTTCTTTACAGCTATCCCAGGAGAAGGGTACTTGCATTTTTGTCAGGCACTTTCTCATTTGGCAAAGAACAAACTGAAGCTGATTTTGTGGTCTGGCCAAGTCTAAGATTTTTGAGGAAGGAGAGCAGAGAAACGCTAGCTTTGGACCATATAGTTTTGTTTTCGTGGACCACATTCCTTTGGCAGACTCCTAATCAGTCATCTGCAGCTGCATTTATTTATTTTTACATCGTGTGTGTGTGTGTACATGCCTGTACATATAGAGAAGGGATGGAACGGTGCCTAATGAGACAAGATTCCTGAAGGTCTTTGAGATTAAGTGAAGATAATTAGTGCATGGTTGYATTAGACTTGGTTATGCTGTGTGTGGACTCATACATGTTTTCAGCATCTGCTGCAGAGTTACTAGCATCATCTACTGTGTCCCCTGCCGTGAAAGCAAACTTACAAGAAAATCTTTTCCATGCATTTGAACTTGGAAGTTTTAAAACTCATAGTTGCACATTTGATTTGGTTATTTTGCTTTATATGAATAAGTACTAAGAAATGATAAAAAGAAACTGTCAATAAATTATTTCAGTTTGGTATTTTTATAGTTCAACTTGGTAGTGTACTTCACTCTCTAGTCAGTTTGGCTTGAAATTTAATTGATAATGTATGTTGTGAAGTGGTGAAAATAGTGTTCTTTAAAACACAACTATATTGTATTACTGTATTACAGGAGAAAATCCAATTTTGGCTTTAAATGAAGCCAGTAGAGAAGAGGAAAGTACAAGTAGACTACAAAGTCATAAATGGTGCTTAAAGAATGGAATAAACTTACCCACTGTGTAGACACTGACTGTAAATCACAGAGTGTATTTTTTAAGAAGGGCTACATTAAGAAACCACCAAATACTTTTTTTTCCTTTTTATAATTGTAACCTCAAAGTGAACTGTTTGTTTTTTTTTTTCTAAACAATTTTCTTTGTTTTCAGGCAAAAAACTGGCCTAAAAGAACTGGAATTTTTGAAAAAGCTCAATGATGCAGACCCAGATGACAAGTTTCATTGTCTACGATTATTCAGGCATTTCTACCACAAACAGCATCTCTGTCTTGTCTTTGAGCCACTCAGGTATGATGACAAATATGTGGGGCTGTAAATAAAAATGAAGTTCAATTAAGTGATCTTGAACATKCTGTTCTTAACTTTTTTTAATTTTAGTATCCTTTTTTTGATCCAGTGCCAAGATTCAATAAAATCCCTAAAAGCGCAAGTCTACCAACTACTGAACTGTTTCGCATTTATCTAAAGCATCTTTATAAACTTGCTGCCTGAAACAAAACTATGTATTATTAAAGATAATTTGGTCTTACTGATGTTCTTAATGGTTGTTTTGGTCACCATTCTGTTCTTGGCTTTCGGAATTCTTTATTTTATGCATTTAGATTCAGAATGCAGAACCAGAGAGGTTCAACAAATTCTRTATGTTATTTGAAGACCGCCTATGTAGCAGTGCTCTAAGGAAGAGAATTGTTGAAGGACGTTGCGTGCTTGCTTTTGCTTTAACTAGTCAAGTTTATTTGACAAGTTAATTGCAGGCAGTGTTTTTTATGATAGATCTGGAATCAGTGTCTTAGTTTCTGTTTCTACGTAGATGGAGACGCACTGCTGTTCATGTCAAGTTTTTTTTCTGAAACAGTACAAACTTTTACAGAAATTATAACCCCAAATTTTTAATAAGCGGTGAGATCTATTACGTTCTTGAGCAGCACTTTCTAACACACTTGTACACTATTTATATCCTGTATCATTCCTTTTTTAACCTCTCTACTTTTCAGGTCATCAAAATGTGGCCTCCTCAGCTTCTTTTACTTTTTTTGTTTGTTTGTTTTAAAGTATAAAGATAATATCGTTGTTAAGAAAATGCAGTTCATGCACAAATTAGTCGTGATTTTAAACAATGTGTTCTGAGCTAATAAGTCAGTCTAATTTAGCCAGTAACCATAGAGTATATAGTAGATCTGACTGACCAGCAGTACTGCTTCCAAGGTGAATGCTGCTTTTCCTGAACTAACTCGTTTCTTCATGCCTGTCTTACAGTTCAGAAGGCCAAAACACTTTTGTTTGTTAAGCTGTCTTCTTTCTCTCTCTTTAATAGTATGAATTTACGAGAAGTGTTGAAAAAGTACGGCAAAGATGTTGGTCTCCATATTAAAGCTGTGCGTTCCTACAGCCAGCAGCTGTTCCTGGCGTTAAAGCTTCTTAAAAGATGCAATATCCTACATGCAGATATTAAACCAGATAATATTTTGGTAAGTAATAAAGTATTAGTTTCCTTTCCCTGAAAAATGTTTRATTTCATGATTTAAAATGCCGTTCTGATAAACAAGTATAATAAAMAAGAAATGTAGTACAATCAAATACTTGAATTGCAACTAAGCTTCCAAATGAAAGATTTTATTTAGGACGGTCTTTTTCAAACTAATCTGTGTCTATTTATCCACTTKCATCTTTTTGTAAATAGATCTTCCATAGTCTCAGCATGCTTTCCCTCAGCACTTGAGAAATGCTCTTTTTTTTCAGCAAAATTTAGTCAAGTTGGTTGAGTGTGGATGGAGATTTTGTTCATTTGGATGAGATGATGGGGGAAAAAGGACCKAACGCTTTTGAAATCAAACATGGGTTGACTTGGATTTTTCTTGTGGTCATCCCTGCAGGCATACAGACTTGTATTTTACTCAAACTGTTCACTTCTTGCCATTCCAGTTCTAAAATTTACCTTGTAAATGTGATATATGTGACTACTGYTCTATTTTATGAGAGTATGCTGGATAGTGGAGCTCTGAACAGAGGAAAATTCAGTATSCAGAATGAAGGTCCAACAAGGATATTCTTTCATATCTTCTGGAGAATTAGAAAGCATTTGTGGTTGCCGTCATTGTAACCTTTTCCAGAAGGGTTTTTTGYACCCTTCACTGGGCAAGATCATCTGTAACCRGTAAAATAATAAGCATACAGAACTATTCTTTACCCATTAGAGGTTTGAAAATGATTACACAGACTTATGAAAGGGCAGTTCTGCTAACAAAGTCCATCATGTAACCCGTATTACTGAAAACAGTTTTGCCTWCCTGTGTACGTGTTGGCCTTTGGCTCTTTTAGATAGAAAAATTGTCGTGTTTCCTACTGTGAAGTGGTTGATTTATTCCGAGTTCTCTCCATGTTTGTGATATGTTTGCTTTTCTCCATCCTTGTAAGCTGTGTTGTTTCATATTAGGAGCATAACCAGTTTATGAAGCTGAATACAGTAATACTATTTTTAGATAACCTAAATAATTGACTTGTATGCTTCTTTTTATTTAAATCCTTAACATGGAGATGTCCAGAAAAAAATCTTCAAGAAATGTAATTTCAAATGAAGCAAWTTGATGACTTTAACGGCTAGTGGCTTTGTCAGATGCTTTTCTTCCTGTGTAATTTATTTCCTGTGCACGTTAGACACCTGTTTCTAGTGCTAAGGTAACATCATTGCAGCAAAGGTGGCTCCTTTGTTTCCCAAGTGATGTTGGGTTTTGCCTTGGATCTCGCTCTGGACTGATGTTTAAGTAGGGTATTTTCTGCCTTCGGGGAGCTGCTAACTYTAGTTTGCCAGAGATGCAGGTAATATTTAGCAGGGGAGAAGAGACTAAACCTTTTCAACTAACTTTGTATCCACCCAAATGAAGCCAAATTGGTGCCTGAATGCCCTGGAAGAGTTGGGTCTGAGCGCTGCGTGCTCCTGTGCACGTGCCCTTCGCACAGCCTCTCTCTTTTGTACTTTTATAAGCATATACATACACACTTTAATGTACTTTTTTAAAATGTGTGGGACTGTTTTGACTTGTTTGCCTTCCTTTTGAAGGAGGTGGGAACTCTAATATAAATTATGTTGGGCTAGTAGCCCTGTGCACATCTGTGTCCATCGTGCTGCTATGTCCAAAAGCTCTGCAGGAGGATGTCTGACTTTCGCAGCAGGTGTCACTATTGCCTGCACATTAGAGAACTGTTAAACTAAAAAAAATCACGCTTTTTGTGCTTAATTGTTGATATCTTTACAGATGCAGTTAAGTGCAGTTAAATAAAATTCATAGTTTTCTTTTTTTTGCCTGCCTTAAAATACACTTGATCTGTGTGGAAATAATGAAGTAACCCAGCAGCAAAATAGTAACTGGATAAGGCAGAAGTACACAAAAGTAGTCATCTTTTTGGTATTTCATGGGATTTGAAGACACTGACTGTCTCCTCATTTGAAGAAGGCTTTACTGTTTTCTCWGAATGGAGAGAGGACGGAGTGAAACCTGGGAAGAGCTTTAAATATAAAGGCTGGATGTTTGTCTTGCCTCTAACATGAACCTGTTATTAATTTCACAGTGCTGTTGGCAATCCTCTCTTCAAACAGTGCTAACGTGTGTYTCTTTCTAACTTACAGGTGAATGAATCTAAAACTATATTAAAGCTTTGTGATTTTGGATCAGCTTCACACGTTGCAGATAATGATATCACACCATATCTCGTTAGTAGATTTTATCGCGCTCCTGAAATCAGTAAGTACATTCAGACTGGCCACATGCATCGTAAGCACTCGCAGGTTCTGCCRCTGTGAGCAAATGAGGATTTGCCCCGAGTTTATCCTCTGCCAGGTCGCAGATTCACAGCCCTTTGGAAATTAATGGTAGCCAAAAGCTTAAACCTTGTAAACATGTTTGTTTGACTCTTTGTGTATGTTGGCTGTCAGCCCAGTGAGGATGGGGGGAAACGTAGTTTTGTTTTCATCAGAGGTATTGCTCTGACTCTTTGKTTTTTAATAGCTTTATTTATGGCAATTGGGTAGGATGTTAGCTTAACAGAAAAGAAAAATCCCTTTCTAAGACAGGGATCCTGTAAACATGAGAAAGGTGCTTCCTTCTTTTATGGTGCTTGGATGCTCCCAAGAGCAGGAGCACCAACATAGTTTCCAAATCAGAATATTTTTTTCTCCTTTGCTRTTGCAATATGTACTGTTACAGCTGCATTTATGGGGGCTAACTTGATTTGCTCTCTTTCAGTTATAGGAAAAATCTATGACTATGGTATAGATATGTGGTCTGTAGGCTGCACATTATATGAACTTTATACAGGAAAAATACTCTTTCCTGGCAAAACCAATAACCATATGCTGAAAYTAGCCATGGATCTCAAAGGAAAGATGCCAAACAAGGTAAGAAAAAAAGTTTATAGTTTTCACTGACACCTGAACTTACTGAATTGAACATACTTTTTTTCTCCTTTGATTCTGTTTCTTATCATATACATCTTCTCTTAACAGCCAGTAAATATCAGACATCCCTCTGACTGTATAATTTATATTGATTTAAAATCTTATGAAGTGAAAGTGTACAGCTTCTTTTTCATAGACTAAGTAGAAAGTGAAAGCAGAAACCTTCTAAGCACTGACCTGAAAAAAGATACGTAAGTCAATGGAAGATACTGTGTCCTTTTTCAACTGGTTTGGACTGCATTATTTTTCATTCAATCTCTAGTCATTTCTCACTGTCCTATTAATGTATTTTTAGGAGTATTAAATTATTGATGTTGCAGTTAATTAGTAGATGTTGATGTTAACTGTGGGATTTGCAAGACTTGGGGAACTTACCTCAGATTTTTGCCTCCCGTTTTTTCCAGATGATTCGAAAAGGTGTGTTCAAAGATCAACACTTTGATCAAAATCTCAACTTTATGTACATAGAAGTAGATAAAGTGACAGAAAGGGTAAGTCCTTTAATGTTCAACTGAATTATTACTTTTTTTCAGAGATTTTTCTACTACAATGGTGCTTTCAACCCACTTAAAAATAAGAATTTGAAAGGTGTTAACATGTCCTGTGGAAGCGGTTTGTATAGATTATGTGGGTGTAGTCTGGCAATAAAAATTCTTCCCATACTTGAGTAACTTGATGTTTAAGAAAAATCAGATTTTCATCTTTTTAGATATGAACATGTCTTGATACAACTTTCCTGCAATTACTGATAAAAATATTGTGCCCTTCTGTTTGTGAAGAATGTCCAACTTAAGTGTGAGCTGGAGGAGGTCGCTMTTAGTTTCTGTGCAGTTTTAACATTGGAAACGTGTCACTGTCCTGGAACTACTGATGAGGTGTGGGATGCTCTCTCTCTCTGCAGGCTTGGCCGTGTTCTCAGTTAGCTGAGGCTTTAGGGTTATCTGCACCTACTGTTGATAGGAAAAATAGTCTGGCCTTTCCCGGCTGTTCTTCTTATCCTCACACTTTCCCTTTGCCTATACGAGGGTTTGTGAGGCCATAGGATGAACCAGACTGGGGAACTGATGAGACAAACCCAGCAGAGAAGTTGCTCCTTAAGCCCTGTGAAACCGAGGGGGTTTTGTGCACTGCTTCTGCTCTACAAGGTTACCATTTTTGTATCCGTAGGAGAAAGTTACTGTTATGAGCACCATAAATCCAACCAAGGACCTGTTAGCAGACTTGATTGGGTGCCAGCGCCTCCCAGAAGATCAGCGTAAAAAAGTGCACCAGCTAAAGGACTTGTTGGACCAGATTCTAATGTTAGACCCGGCTAAACGGATTAGCATCAACCAGGCTCTTCAGCACGCCTTCATCCAGGAAAAAATATAAACCAGATGAAGAAGCTCAAAGGGGTTGAGTAATTAAGATGCAAAGACTGAAGAAATTTCACAGCAGTTATTAATGTATATAAACATAAATATTTCCCCTGCAAAGTTGAGGAAGAAATGATACATTTGAATTAACATCAAGGCCGATATTTCTTTTAGAAATGTTAGAGTAATTCTGTTTTGTGTCTTATGTGAAGATTTTCACTGTAGAACTGTTTTAATTGCCAAGACTGCACAGAAGTACAATGCTAATGTAAATCGTTGCAGTTCGTATATATTATAAAAAGACAAAGCATCTGTTATAAAAAAAAGAGAAAAAAAACAAGAAAACAAAAACCGAGAGCAGTAATACTGGGTGGTTGATTTGTTTTTAGCAGACTTGGCTTCATTTTTTGTCTTGAAAAAATGGCCAGCATAAATGCTGTTTATATTCACGTTTTCCTAGGTGTGTGTGTGCAGGCCACAGCAGCATGCCCTTGGTGTAGTCAGTGCCGAAGGGGGCCTGTTCCTTCTTGAGCCTGCCCGCAGGGATGGTCTCCTCTTTTAAAGCAGGTTGTGTACAACTTTCAGTACACTGAAGGTAAGCTAACCCATCAGCATCACCGGTGTTTAAGCTGTTGTTTTACTGGAACGACTGACAAATGAGAGGCAGTAGCGTTGGGGCAGAACTCCCTGCATGTTTGATAAATGCTCTTGTTTTCTTTTCTGGCATTACGACCGTGGCATAGTTACAGCTTCCGTTCTGTTCCTCACACGTAAAATTTGGAGAGCGCGCACTTGATGGATAGAGCGCCTTCAGTGTACTGTTTCTTATTACTTTAATTTTTTTAATCAACTTGCTATAGACTTTGTATACGTTTTGTTAAATACAGTTCACTATGACATAGAGCCGATACTTACAGAAGAGTTTTCATTTAGTAATTACCTATGTTGGGATCTCATTCGAAAGACCTTATATCTAAAGGATAGATAGACAACATAATGAAATTTTTAACTATTTGTATGTCATTTTGAAAGTGTACTGCTTTATGCTAAAAGTGTTTCATTTGTTCATTGTTTTCATTATTTGTGATCATGTTGTCTTTCAATACAGGCATAAACCTTCCACTCTTGAACAAAGCAGCTGCTTTTTAAAAGCGGTAATTGCTTCTTTACCTTTTATTTCTTTTGTAAATGAAGCTTTTCTTTAAGAAATGTGACTTTAAAGTGTTGTCTCTTGCATAAAACAGTTGACACTTACTTATTGTAAAGTGAAGATTGTTCTGCTGCATGTAAAGTGGACCATGCAGATTTCTGTATGTTTTCAGTATGCATCATTAGATAATAAAGTCTTTTGTGAACAAGGCATTTGTAGCCATTTTTAAAAGAACCTGTCTTCAGTGATGGTAAATCAGGTAATTTTTAAGAACCACCCCTGCATTTTTCTATTAATCGCTTAATTAAAGGGTTTATTAGAATTCTCATTTTGAGGAGTGCTATAAGCTATGCTAATTATGTATCTAATTATCACTGCTTAAAGAAAACAAAAAAACTCTACAGATACTGTCTGTCTGCTTTCATTGTAATGAAATTATTCCTGTAGGACGTGGGATTAAATTCAGGATTTAACTAATGTTTGTGCTGTTTTTCTCACTTTTCCTTTTGATGGTGCTGAAAGAGAAAAAGGAAAGCGAGGCACAGGCCACCCAACGCCTACTCCATGGGTCTGGTTTGCTGAGACACCAACTTCACCTTCCTAACAAGGTTATTTCTGACAGCATGTGTAGATAAACATTTAGCAACCAGTTAAAAACAGCTTGAAACATTTGTGAGTTGGTTATGCAACATGAGGAGTCCAGAAATCAAACCTCAGCTCCGTACTGCTGTTKAATAGTTCTCTTTTGCAATATTTAGAAGTTCATCTTTTCATTTTTGCTAATGTATTCTGAAAAGGTGCGCAGAACCCACTGGTTTCATGTATTTTGTAATACTGCTTTAAACTAAGGAGGGTTTTTGTGTCCCTCTAGGTACATAATGGCAGCAGTCGTGCACTCTTAGTGCACTCAGGAATGGAAAAATGAGGCAAAGCAGTCATGCTGCTGGTGGGACATACCCCACCGAGGAGATGTAATGAGCTAACTACAGAAACAGGCAGGAGACGGGTGGCTTTAGTTATTATTTGGCACTGTCTACCTGTCTCTTCTCGATTTATATTCTAATTAATATTTTTATTAATGAAGTAATCTGTTCTTATTACCAGATACTGAGGTACTTTTTCATGCAGGAAATAGGAAATGCAGCTTTCACATTTAATGAAATACTAGTTGCTTGCTAGCTAAATACAGAAAGTAACTTGCCCTGGCCCAAAGTAGGCAGCCCWTCTGGTGGCAGTTTTACACAGATGTAGTAAGAGCCTGTTTTCTCTGTTGCTTTGTATTTTATTCTTAACATAGGGATATAGAACAAAGAAATGAGTTGGTGATACAGAAAAACATGCAATAGAAACAGTGCACCTTAATGCCTACAGAACTGTCTTAAGCTAATCTGAAGAAGCATAAAGTTGCTCGTTTACCTGTTCTTTGTGTTGTAGGTGCAGCTCAAAAGAAGACGACGACTACCAGAAGACATGAACAAAGGTTTCTGTCCTATTAAAGATACGAAAATATTCTTCATGTAGCTCTGTCTAATCTTTTGGTTTCCAGCATTCCAGTTTGTAATTGATTAACACTGCTGCTGTATTCTTCCTTACTTAGAATATACTTACTGTATTAGTGCCTGTTACATAGAGTGATGGCTTATTTTCTGGTTGAATTTTTTTTTATTGTGGTTAATGTAGGTAAATAAGCGTTACCATTCAGTGCCATTTTCTTAAAATGATAAAACGGCCATTCCAAAACCTGTCATTGAGAAAAASGTGTACCATTTTTATTAAAATCCATTTTTTAAACTAACAAATGTTTAAGCAGATGATGCACTYTTGAGGTTAAGCAGGATCCTTTCTTGTTTTAGTTCTGTCCCTCTTTTTAGTTCATAAACCAGAGACTGGCTGATACTGGRTTTCTCGTAAATAGGGGATTTGAGTCCTCTGCTTGAAACAGCTTCAGCCTTTTTCTTTTGGCAGCAATGGAGGGTCTTGAATCCTGGCTTCAAAAGCCACTAGAATAGCAGCCTCCCTTGTCACTGTGAAGGAACCCCTGCAGTTGAGGCAGGACCTGTCCCTTGGAGCCCTTAGTTGAAACTGCAGCAAACTGAATTGCAGTGCTTGCAGCTTGGACCAAGTTAAACAGCTGTGCAACAGTCTTGTCAAATTACTCTTCAGGAATAAGTAATCTGTGAAGGAGGATAATTACTCTGTTCCTCCTATATATAAAAACCTAATTGACTCTGCCTCCCTGAAGCTCAGTTCCATCGACTGTGCTGACTCCCATTCCCTTCTCTGTAACAGTGRCCAGCAGCTGCACGTTCAGCACGCTGGGCTGGGCCAGCATCTGGAAAAGCTCTGCCCTGCTCCCTGCCCTTTGCTCTTCCTAACCCCCATCCCCAAGGACAGACACGAAAGGCTCTTTTTTTTAGTGCTGAATCAGATGCATAGGCAGTTACAATCTCTTTATATATTTTTTTATATATATATAACTACAGTGTATGCTACTTTAAAAACTGTTTAAGAGCATTTGAYAATAGAATATAATGATTCTTTGAAATCCTTCTTAATAATACTTTATCTCCATACATAGGGTAAGTGGCATTATACATCTGAAGAACCTTTATGTATATATTGATCCCTACACAGAAGGCAAACCCGTATGTGAGACTGCTGGAAAAAGAACAATCTTCTACAGTATGTGTCAAACTGTAACTGGGAGCGGATGGTGTTGGGAAGCAACAATTGCTTGAATAAAAGAAGCTTAAAACTGACTTGTATCYTGTCTTCTGTTCTGCTTACAGAGCTTCTAAATATTTGAAAAAAAWTTAAATGCACTAAAAATGAAGCTTAGTTCTTTGAATTGTCTGCCTAGTTATTAAAGTTCTTGGAGATGTATTGATACAGCTTAACAGGGGAGAATAGAGTGCACTATTTGGTAGAGGTCACTAGCAAACTCYTGAGGTGATGACAGAGTTGGCCTCTATAAACCGTGTAACAAAGGGTTTCATGTGGCCTTTGGTTCGTTGTGGAAGATGGGAAGCTTCTTCCATAGCTTCCCTGTGCAAGCCTGAAAAATCTAAAATGAGGAAGAATGCAGGAATTCTGTTCCACACAATCCCAAAACACCTGCTTCTTAGACTGTTCCAGTCATTGCTTTCTTGAAAAGATCYCATGTGTTTGGAAGCATCTCCTGTGTAACTACATATATAGGAACCACATAGATATCGAAAATAAATTGAGAGACAGAGATGGAATAAATTCTATGTATAACCTGCTTAGGTGTGTGTGTTAAATGGAGCTATTTTCATGTCTTAACATTTGTTTACCTGCTGATTCTTTTAAGTCCTGTCAGCAACAAAAAACGGGTGGGGCTTGGCTTTGATTTCCCCCTGCTTGCTTGCTCTCCCTTTGCCTCCCCTGGCACTTTCACCCTTTCTTTCTGGAAGATACTCACCTGAGTGGCTTACAGAATTGCACGAATTACACTGTATCACAGTGAGGGAAACCGTGAATGTGCCSAATTCCTGTATTTGTAGGTATTCTTCATAAGAAGGAAACAAGTCAAATGGGAGAGTCAGCTTGTAGAAATGGGATGGGGTATGCRTATTTTCAAAGATATAACATGTAAATTATCCTTTAAGTCATCACTCTGAGAATACGGGTGGTACTTATTTAGAGGTAATAAGAAATATCACATGCAGGTGTGATGGTTGAAAAGCTGTAGCGTTGAAAGCTATTTGCTTGAGCCTTTGCTGAATGATCATGTGATGGGCACTTGATTTTTTGGAATAGTATTCCATTATATACCTCAAAMTATTAGGAGTATGCAGAAAGGATACTAGTTTCAAAGAAGCAGTGCCTRCAAATTCTTCAGAAAACTAAATCTCTACAAGTTTTTTAATAACTTTCACATACTTTGTTTCATGCAAGTCTGAACTCTCACATAGATCTCTTTGGTCAGTCAATACTGTAATCTTTCCACTGAGGCTGTTTATATGTAGGTGGTCTCCAGTCCCAGCTTTCTCCTGCGGACTCCCTAACCCCAAAGAGAAGCTAGGCTCTTTTGGGGGYTCCCAAGAGAGGAGGGCTAGGCTAAGTGCTCCTCGGGCTCCTCTGTCCTCCCACCACGTGCTGTGTATGGGCCTGGAGGGCCGCTCAAAGGGCCCTGCTAGTATCTTCATGTTAAGAATGAGGAAAGACCACAAGATCCTACATCTGGTGGTCCTTCCGTACAAGCTGCCCTGGTTCAGGCTGGGCAAACCTACCTCTCTCTTTAGAAAATAAAGCACGCTGATTAACCAGGGGCATGTCAGAACATTCTTACGCCATATTGGGAAAGGAAATGGATTTTAACATAGACTAGAAGTTAAACTTTTTGATGTGTTCTACAACTGTTTGAAAGCCTGTTTAGATGGGCAGCTGTAATAGACCTCAAGCAATATCCTGTCTTTTTGGAGAGGTAAATTTGTCACAGAATCTGATACCTCAACAGGCAGAGATACGAATTCGTAAGATTGAGGATGAAAGTGCATTTCTGTACCAAAGGGAAGGATGATACTGAGAAGGTCACCAAATACCTCAGTCTCCGAACGCTCCCAGTCTGGATTTGACATTGTGCATTTTCACCCTCCTAACAGTTCCAGTCCTTCTCCTAACAGGCTCCTTGCAAGTCTCACTGAATAAATTCAGGTGCGGCACTTTTTCCATCTCTGGTAAACGAGAGAACACTTTTACCTCAGGACCTTCTAAGGACAGATCAAAGCCTAATCTATCCTGTTTTGAAACAGCTCCCTTTTGTAAAGACTATTGGGAGCAGTGGGGAAGAGGAGAGAAAATCAGAATATGGAAATATTTTCATGTCTGGAGATTGATTCCTCAATTCTTTTGTATAGCATCTGATTTAAAGTTCAAAATTTTTTATATATATATTTTGTTTCTTAACTAATACTAATGTCAGTTAACATTGCTTTTTAATAATTTTGATGGTAAACCATCACCTTTTCATTCTTAGATGCATTGTTTTCTTCATTTAAAAGACTGTCCTCTGCGTTAGCATTTGTAACCCCAAACTATATTGGAAATCTGAGAAAGTATCTTCACTGCTATGTTCAGTCGTAGAATCAAAACTAGCAAAACAAAAAAAGGTTTCAGCTCTAGTACTGAAAGAAAAGTCTCCTTTTGGCCAGTAGATTAGTGATGGTGGCTGCTGAAGATCTGGGTAAGGTGMCATTTAACGTTGATTCACATGACCTCCTACAGCATGATTTACAGCCAAGAAGTTTAAAAACTCGTGTGAGTTGAAGGGAAACCTTGTGTTCTAATGTCCTAATGGGACCTAATGTGCCTGAGGAAGGAAATAAAGAGAAGTAAAGCAGACCTTCCATTGAGAGGAATAAAACGTCTTCAAGGTGAGATAGGGGCCATGCTGAATTAAGTGAGGATCTTGACTATATTAGGTAAGCGGAGGGTGCAGCTCTTAGCATCTCACGGCATAAGAAGGAAAGCCTTTCCTTCCTTTCCTTCCTCCATTTATTTGGAATTTGCAGCTATTCTGCTTTAATCAAATAGCAGCTGTGAACTACTTGCTCAGACTGGTTTTCAACGCCCATGTGCAACCAAAAGCCAACTCCGCTTCTCTCACATATAAAAGCAAGATTGCTGATTTTTATTTGAAGATCAAAAGCTAGGTGTCCCGTTACATTACCTTTCTGTTTTTCTTTTCGATGTTTTACCTATTCAACTTGTGACTCATCCACTCTATTGTAATAAAAATGTAAATTTTATTTGAAAAGAAATCTCATCTTCTACATGACAAGGGGTGTTCCCAAAAGGAATGTTTGTTCTCTTAGCCTACATGAGTCATGTTCAGCTTCAAAAGACTGAACCAACATCGTGTGCGAGATTTGCAAGTTATTTCAAGACTCCCACAGAAGACTCCTATCGGGTTTAGCTTCTCATGCAACTGTGCCACAAAAAARGCGGCAGGAGGGAAGGGGCCATTGCTGTGCTGCTCCTGCAGGAATCACAACACAGTGCTTAGTTTTGCTTTTCCAATAGACCGTAAACCAAAGCAAACACTAGCACACGCTGGGAGATCAAAACACAGCTAACAAACTACTGCAGCTGCGTAGTGCTCYGGGGCTGCCCTGCTCCTTCGCAGCTGACACCGCATGAAAGACATTCTGCTGTTGTTCAAAACAACGTATTGTGAAGTTTTGTACTAGAAACTATCATGTGCCCTAATACAGCAAGATGCCGGGCAAAATAACAAAACCTGCAGCATTCTCGTTTCATTTGCAGGGCACCCAGTCTCCTTTGTCCCAATAACCCAATGGGAAGCACCCAAGAGTACTGAGGGAATTGGCCGGGGTTATTGCTCAGCCGCTCTCCATCATCTCCGAGAGGTCCTGGAGAGCAGGGGAGGTGCCGGAGGACTGGAACATGCTACAGCATGAAAGGGAAAAGCAAAGGAAGTCTGAAAGGCACAAAGGAAACCATGGAGGGCTTTAAGCTGGCAAAGCATGAAAGGCAGGTGAGGGAGTTAACTAAAGTTTCTGTTGTTTCGTGGTCTGTCATCCCCACCATGAAAATAACGTTRTCTGCCTTTTGTGTGTTTGAGTGCTATGTAAGCCACCTGACTGCCACAGCGCTTTGCTGGGAAGGGAAGCAGAGTGGACAAGCAGCGCTCACTGTGGTTCTCCTAATTTCCAGGCTCCTTCCACCAGAGAGAGGTATGCATATTTTAACTGTTTTCCTCATTTTCTATAGAGGAAAATTCCAAAGGAACAGGTGCTCCAGGAATGTCCTGTAACGGAAGGTGCAGTCTCAAGGAGCTTCTCCCTCAAYGTTTTGAATCGTGTAGCTCAGAAAGTTTGTAAAATCTTTTGAAAAGCCTTTCTAAAGCCTGTCATTTGTGCACTGACTGCTAGCTAMAGCACAGAGCAGCACAATTCAGGGCAATTCCTCATCTAATGATAGGTAGAAGCATCAGAAGAAAATTCAGTAGTAGTAGTATGAGTGCAAAGGATATTCTCTACATTACAATTCATCCTGCTGATTTTGAATAATCCAATTCCATGAGATGATCTGGAGACTTGGTGATCACATATTTTAAAGGAGGAAGTATTCTTCTGCAATATCCCACTCATTCACGAAAACATTGACCAAAGCAGCATCACTGACTCACAGRGCCCAAACCATGACCTCCCAATTCAATAACCTCATGACTAGCAGTGGAGCTTTTCCACCAAATACACATTTTACAGTGTGGTTTAGTCTAGCTCACATTTCAGGGCAGCACAAGCCCTTCTAAATTTTGAATTTACCACTGTTTGCTTATACACCAAGTCAGTCACACTACTAAGAGAAATAAGTTCGGTTTGATGTTGCTTGTCCTTGACAAACACAGACTGTTTCATTCTGTTTTGTTATTACAGAATAGGAAGGAAAATTCCAAGAAACTCCCCACTAACGTGATGTACCTAATATTCTTTCGGTTGCATCTCCTCGGACGATAGTAGGCTTTGATACAAAACTTTAAGTGTGTAAGACCTGTCCTTGTATCACATCAGAAAGGTAAAAGGGTCAGGGCTAGTGCAATAGTRTGATCACACTGCAGTTTCTGCTCTTTTGTTGCTCAAATATCTGCGTTTTTGAAGTTTTACTCAAATAAGTAGTAAAAAAAAAAATTACTYAAAAATACTCAAACAAAAAGTGTTACTCAAATAGAACAATACTCCGCAATGCAGTTGAACAGGAAAAATATCCCGTTTAATAGCATAAATTTTAACAACTTTCAGAAGATTTCATTACCATTTTGGTAGATGTATTGTTACAAATTGCACATGATTTTTGTAAGCAGTTTAATTTCTAATTTTTAAAATACAGACTTAATCTTATTTTCAGCTTTTAAATTAACCTTCAAATTGACAAGTGAAGGAACTGTGAATTTTACATCTCTAAAATGTATTTATTTTTGTCTAATATAACAGGTTAACAATATACATTTAGAATAGATAATGGCTGAAAATCATAAAAGCCATGTCATAAAAACTTAATTTAGGGTGAACATATAATACCAGGAGGGATGCAAACTAGAAATACCATCAGTTTATTTTCACGTGTTTTTGAGGAAAACACTAAAAGTAACTGCATGAGTCAAAGTTCAAGTTTTCCATTTGCACAGACATTTCCTGTGTATTATAACACGTGGCRCGCAGTTATGAAATGTTAGTTGTAACCTAAAGTGGCAGACAGGCACAAAGGAACTTTTGATGATCTCAGGTATTACTTACATTGAAAGAGAAAGGTCAGTGTTTAAAAATATAATAACCAATCAAAAACCTCCTTTTCTCTGTATATATCTGCACTGCTCYTTTAATAATGAAAACCAAGGGCAGAGAGAGAACACAGGGAATCTATGGAAGAAATTATGTTCATAATGGAGTTAACTGGATATCTAACAGGTTTGTTTAAATATCAGGGATGCACTACTCAGAATGAGCCAGAGGAATATGGAATAAAAGAGAGTATCTCCTTGCTGAACAAAACCCATCATTGGTGTTGTGCTGCTTATTTCTGGATGACTCAGATCTGATCTCCACTAGGAACCTGTAAGAATTCTGTAAAAGACCAAATCCATTTGGGGATTAAGTACCTATGAGAACACTTCTCAGAGTTTTCTCTGGAAGAAGTTCTTTTATGTGGCACAATCTCTGCTAGTTCCAGTGAGCTGAACTTGACTATTAATAGTGTACTTAAAAAGCTGTGTCTCCATGTGAACAGGATGAGGATTCTTCTATTAAATAATTACCAATATTAATATTCTACTAAATAACTAGCAAATAATTAACAGTTAGGTGAGGGTTGGTCTCTTCTCCAAAATAACTACAAATACAACAAAAGGAAATGGCCTCAATTTGCGCCAGGGGAGGTTCAGGTTAGATAATAGGAAAAAAATCTACATGGAAAGAGTGGTGAAGCCTTGGAACAGGCTGCGCTGGGAAGTGGTGGAGTCACCATCCCTGGTAGTGTTCAAGAAACGCGTAGATGAGGCGCTTAGGGACATGGTTTAGCAGGCAGGGTGTCGAAGGGCTTACAGTTGGACTTGATGATCTTGAAGGTCTTTTCCAACTATAATGACTATGATTCTGTGATTCTGATTTCCCAGAGAGTTAACTAAAAACACCAAATAAGTCCTCTCTGGAAAACAGGGTTGATTTATTTGCATTATTCATTGTTAGTCACAAAAGGAAACACCAGACATAATTTCATCTTCCATTGCTGTAAATTAATATTGCAGCACTCACTGATGAAGAAAATTCAGTTCTTGCTATTTCATCTATTAACCAGTTATTACAGTTGTATCCTTCCCCTGTGCAAACACATATATCATAAACACACAAAGTCCATCTGGTGACACAGCTCTGCACCACCAGACCTAATAAACTCTGCTGCTGATAGCAGAGCTTTCCCACACTGAAAAAAAGGTTCTTTATTGTTGCCTATGTTGGCAATGGCACATGAGCACATACTACCACAGAAAGCAGTGTGTGATGCCAGTGAGGCAGCCTGCATTTAGCCAAGGAATCGGCCGGTATTACTCAGAGTAGTTAGCGCAGCAAATCTATGAAAAGAAAAGCAATGGTGGGCACAGTAAAACTTGAAGGTTTCACCTAAGCACAGCTAGCCCCAGAGCCCACCCCGGCTGTGGGGATGCTGCTCGCGCTGGGACGTGTTCCTCAGCACACGCAAGCTTCGCTCCTGGCCTCGGAGCTGCTGCCGCCGCCGCTCAGGCCGCCCCCGGGCACGGCGCCATTTTGTGCAGCAGCCCCCGCACCTCATGGCCCACGACCGACCGTTTGTGCCTCGGCATGGGGAGGGAAGGGGTGCGGCAGGGCAACCTCCCTGCSTTGGCCTCTGCTCTTCCACTCCCTCTTCTCCCTCTTGTCTGCCCTGGTCCTGCTGCCACCTCCACACCCCCGCTGCTCAGCGCTGCGCGGACTGCCGCCATGCCGGCCCCCTGTGGTGCTGGGGGAGCCACCGACCGGCACGCAGAGAACTCGGCGCTGCCTCTTGCGGTTTCACATCCGCATTAGATGTGGCCTCTTCGGCCTGGCTCCGGATGATTTCTGAACAGCAGGAAATAGTTTGGGTTTCCTTCGTGCTTTGCCTGCCCGCAGCCCCACGTTGGCTCGGGTGGCAGCAGCTGACGCGGCCCCTCTCCCCCTCCTTGTCCCGCTCCCGCGTCCCTTGGTCCCACTTTCCCCTTGGTGAGGGGCCTGCAAGCAAAGGTGACAGCAGACACCTTGTTTTCATGCAAGTCTATTTTCTGTAAGTAACAAAAATTAAGTCCACCATCTAATCTTGGCAGATGTGCTTCCTCTGAGACTATTTGCTTCCCTTTACATTGCTCAGTATTCTGCACTATTCGTTGCTCATCTACTTAAGGGTTTAGATAAAGACTGCACATGCAAAGCTATCAAGACATATAAAACCACCCTACTTTCCCTTCAGATACTAGGCACTGTCAAGTTCCACTTTCAAAAACGATTTCTCAATTCTTAGCTTCATTTTTAAGTTTGTGGTCTTACCCCATCTGAAACATTTTGTCTTGGTACTGCATACTGGCCATGGCCAAGTCAGGGAAGTTTAGCCAGTTTTCTTACCTTAAACTGAAATGCCACTAGTTCGCAGTGTGCAGAGGATGTTTTATAAACCATCTTGTTTCTTTGCATACTGATGAATTTTCTCAGCTGAAAGTCAAACTACTACTACTACTACAAGTGATTCCATAAGTGAAAAGCCTTTAATTAGAACCAATAAACAGATTTAAATGGTTACTCTGAAAGAAAATTTCGCTCTAAGCATTTTCTTTCTGGTGAGACAGCAGTTTAAAAATTATACTCCCAAACTAGCTATCAGTGCTTCACAAAGTGCATTGTTACTCCTTATGGGTTCTTTGCTTTCAGAATTTAACATATGCCATCTGTCATAAAGACATTATGATCCAGAACAAGTAGTTAGGCCACCAGTGAAAGGAAGACAAGTTCTAGCCATGAGTAAAAAGCCTAACCTCTGAGACTTAATAAGTAGGTACCTGCACCTGTACCTACCTACAACAAACTATTGGATAAGTAAGAGACAATAACCCATTAGTAACAGCTTGAGTGTTGGGATGTTTGGAAAGAGAGCAAGCTGTTTGCAAAGCAAGAAGAACGGATGAAAATTTATCACAGGTTGTGAACATACAGAAGAAAACAAATTATTTGCAAGTGCTGAACATAAAGCACAAATGCAATATATGTCCCTTTCATCCCTAGCCAGGTAGGAAAGCAATCAAGGACTCAAAATCAGTAAACCATGATTTCAAGATGACTGTTTGCTATCACGTCACATCTTTTTATTTCCAATACTCCAAATGTTTGTACAAGTATTTCATTAGCAACTGAGATTACAGATGGTATCCTATTTGTTCAGAGACTTGCATTGCAAGTCCTCCAATAGTTGGCCTTTTTTTTTTTATATATCGTGCATATATATGCTATATATGCATATATGCTATTGTACATATATGTGTGTGTATGTATATATGCATAAAAATAATTTTGACAAGCTTATATCTGAATGAATTTACCTCAACATGAATTTACTTTAGCAGAAGAGCAATTGCTAAGTCGTTTACTTGCTTAGTATTTACTTTAGAGGCTATCATAGTGAGATCCTAATTTGGTTGTGGGCATATTGAGAAGCCTTATAAGCTTACCATTATAGTACTTTTAATATTTAAATTTGCTAGTTTAACTGCTTTGACCCCTCTCCTTCACAGTACTATCAAAGAGGAAGAAATACTGACCTTGTCTACATCAAGGAATTACTTTTAGTTTTATAAACAAAGAACTTAAAATGACAGTCACAACTCCTGCCAGGTAAAGCGTTTATTTCAATACCTCTGAAGTGAATAATTTTTATAAAAGCAACATTAATACAACTGTGGGAATTATTTTTAAAATATTTCTCCCTGCTCACTGAGGATGCTTTACAGAAGTAATAAGAAAAACAAAACATTAATTAGTTATATTTATTTTACATTAATACAATATTTCCTGCCCAACAGTGAAAGAACCACCCATAATTCAGTTATTGAAGAATTAGCAAAATACGGTTAATCTGTTGCTTCTTTCAGAAGACAATCAGCTCTGATAATTATTCAGTATTGTTATTGCTGTCTACAAAGCAGTGATTTTTTTTCTCCCAACATCACAAATGGAAGAACCCAATGTAGTTGGCATCAAAAATGTGCACAGAGGTATCTCCTAAATATCCACAATGGATGCAAGGCACACAACATTGTTTTAAATTTATCAAACTGTTTTAATGCAGTACTTAGAAACATACTCCATCAAAATGGGTAAGAATTACTATTTGAAGAGGAAGTTCATTAATGATAAGGATATTTAAGGCTATTTTCAGAAGGCAGATTATTCTGGTAAATATTAGAGCTTTGATTTCCTCTGAAAGAAGGCGACAACAGCGTTTAGACACTCATCAGACAACCACCTCTCCTTGAGGACTTCACACTCTTGACTGTTAACTGCGTGGAGCTTCTCCTTTTCCACACCTCTCAACAGTTGCTTTGATATCGCCAAGGACTGGAAGAGAAGGAGAGAAAAAATACTTGTATCCAATGAGAAACATGAATGAGGAAGTTCTGTTTCTCCGTATCTTAATTTAACATTATGGAAATAGCACAATAAACACTTAGCTGTACTCAAACTAAGTTCGCATTCATGTACTTTAAGCCAGTCTTTTACCTACAAGCCAGCTATGGCATTTAATTACTCCAAGTGCTAACAAGATGATGACTCTTTAGGAGTAAAGTATCAGTCTACTAAATTCTCAGAATCAGTCTACTAAATGCTCATAAGCAACGTAGACGGGTGTAGAGAGTGAGACCTGTTCAACTGTCTGCAGTGCCAAATGTAACTCACGCTATTGACAGTTGGTACCAGTGTTTTATCTTGTCCAGTGAATCACAGTATCATCGTGCTTCGAGTAGTTTTGCAAAACCTGAATTATTAGAAGTGAGCACGATGAGTGAATTCATGAAAACCCATCCAGCCTCTTCTTGAGCACCCCAAAACAGTTAGTACAATTAATACTGTAGAATTAGCCATAAGACTCTTTAAATTACTGCCAAAATAAAAACCTAAGACAACCCAAGACATCTAGACTTTAAGTGGATTAAGTAGCTAATCTTTAAAGCATTTCTGCCATTATGTCACAGAGACAAGTGCACATTCATTCAGGAAAGACACATATCTGTCTCTCAGTAGCAGAGGAAGTGGGTCAGGACCGTGTCTGAAAATGCACTGAATTTTGTTAGTTGATTAGGAATGAAGTGAAACCAAAGAACAGGTTAAGTCTGGCAGAAGGCCTGAGAATATCACAGACTTACAAATTGAAGAAAATTTAAAAGTACTAACATTTTTAGGAAGGCTCGCGTAAGCTTTTAGTCTTGCCCAAACTTCCTTCTGAAAAGTCCTGTTGGGGAAGACTTCGGTCACGAGCCCGTGGGCACAGGCTTCTGCTGCAGTCAGCTTTTTGTTGAAAAGCAAAATCTCATTTGCCTAAATGAAGAAAAGCAGAGAGTGTTCCTAGATGAGAAGCAAGGCTTGGGCAGTCTGACAGGACAGCTGTGAGCTTCCAGTTCACACTGTTTTAATCTCTTCATGTTATCGCCAGATTTCTGGGAAAAACAAAACAAAACAAAAACAACAACAAAAAAACCACAACTCCTACTGGAGTCTACATGCTTCCTCGAGCAGAGCTCCAAGGATGTCACCTCAACTTACTGTATTGGTATTGTAACTTCTTTTGTTTGCTTTCTACAGAGATTCCGAGATTTCCAGAACTGGGATTGGTAGGCTGTACCTCACTGAATAGACTGTCCTTCATATTTTGGTGTTTAGAAAATACTTGGTCTACTGCTTACACATTTAAGTTTTTCTCTTTTCTGGTGAAAGATGCCATGAGACAGAAAACACTCAGTATGGATTTAGAAGTGTTTAGAACACTGTTATGGTGCCTGTACTGACACTGTCATTGCATTTCTTGATCTTTGGTTCAAGAGATGCCAACAGGAACTTTCTTTGAGGACTCTTGCTACGTCCCCACTTGGAGGATACCAACACAGAAAGTTCAAAAGATCCCATGTATTGTACAAATGTTCTTACCTTGGCTGCACCCATGATTTTGGGAAAGAGGTAAGAGGAACATCCTTCTGGACTCTGTCCAAGTTGACTAAATGGGGTGTGAAATGTAGCCTGATTTAAAACAAACAAACAAACCAAAAAAACTTAAAAGGATGACAGTACCAAGATTTAGTTTTCATTTTAAAGCTTCTGCTGTAATAGAGTTCACCAAAGATTCATCTTCCCAGCATACAAAAGAATTGGCTCTGTACAATGCAATTTATATATCTTAATAAACCCATTCAGTTACCTTATTTGAATGAAGTCCTCAGAAAAACTAACTTCCATGTGCAAGATGTTCACAGAAAGGATGTTCATACACATATGCCCTGAAAGTTATTAAGTACCTAGTAATTTGATGTCAGACTGGTCTGTGTAGTCATAAACACTCATAAATATAGCTGGTAATAATCTACTGTGTGAATAACTAGATGGGAATAAAACCAGATCCTGCACATACTGAAGCTGGCTACTTCTGGAATAAGTAGCTGGTGCTCAAGGTGCTCCAACCAAGCTGGTGGAGAAAGTGAAAGGAATGTGACCTTGGATGAGAATGACATTAACTGCCCCAGCGGCCACAGCCCTGGGAAGAGAAGGAGAGGGAACAACCACCTTTAAGAACCCTTCAATAAACTCAAARATARTAGGAAAGCTCTCATTAAAAACCAGGTGAATTCCTCAAAGAACTGGTCAAACCCAGGAACCCAGAGAATTCCYCAAAGAACTGGTCAAAACACAGGCAAAAGCTGTTCCAGTWCAGGCAGATCCCAACCTTTTGTCTCAGCTAAATCATAAGCTCTTCACTGACTGTGAACACAAATACACTGGAAGTGAAACAAGGCCAGGTGACTAAGGATGAGAGGAGTATGAACATGCAGAGATTAAAAAAAATACAAGGCACAAAGCAAGATTCAACTACCAGTGAATAATTACATGAACAGTGAACAAAAATCCAAATATGAGTCTGTTACTCAAGTGAGAAAGTTGCTACTGACAGGGTGCCAAAATAACATTTAATGTGTGGTTTTCTTATTTGTGAGGGATTAATGCTTAGTTAAGCCTATTCTAAGTTATGGCTGCAGGGGATACCCTGCCAAGGGGGAAGTGATTAAAATTCAGTATGGTCTCAATAAATTGGATAAGTATGAATAAAAAGAAACCATTTAATAAGGACAAGTGTAAAGTTTGGCAGGAATAATTGTTAATACAAGGTAGGGTGGGAACAAGTGTTAAACTGGCAGTTCTGCAGTAAGGGATCCAGGGGTTATAACAGTTCACAAGTTGCACGCAAATCAAGTGACATCCTGGGCTGCTAAAATAGGAACACAGCCTGCAAACCATGGAGAAATTCTTATGTTTTGTATGGCCAGACATGAGCTGGAGTTGTGTGTCCAGTGTGTATCATTATGCCTAAAGACAGAAAGAGTGGAGGTAAATTTGAGAGGTATCTAATAGCTTAAGTACATTGTACAAGTCTGTTCTTTTAATATGCAAACAAGAAAACAACAGGTTCAGTCTGCAGCAAGAAAGATCTGGTGGTGGAGGGAAATTTTTTTCCTATTTTTTCCTACAATTGCTGAAAAAGAATCTGAAAGTACCACCCATTATCAGACAAGACACTTTCAGCTCAGGAAGCAATATCCTGTCTAAAATGAATTAACACATAGTGTTAAGTTCTGTGTTTGTTTACTAACCTTATATAAAAGAACAACAGAGGGAACAAAAATAAGCAATACAATAGGATTCTGTGCTATGCCTTAACATAGCTTTACTGCACATCTGGCAAGTTTTCTTAAAAGGATTCCCGAGCTGGATAAACCAAAGCTTTTCAATGTGTTTTTAAACACAGATGTGATAAAATGCTAATTACTGCACCCCCATTCCATGATAATCCTTTGTTCCCTACATTTCTCTCCCCACACCCTCTGCTTGCCTAAAGTAGCTCTGTAGTTACCAGCTCACATCAACTAGGCTGTTTTGGTGCAGTAAAGGGTTTCTAAACTGGAGCTCAGTACCTCGATAATGTAACTACAGCCAAGAAACTCCATGCATGTTAAGCATCACCGGGTGCCTGACCTCATGCTGCTAGCTAACACAGGTTAACGTGACATGAGGAGTTCTCATTCTGCTGTGTGTCCTTCTGCAGGTTACTCTGGACCAAATAATACCTGCCGCAAAAAGACCTTTCAGTCCTGTCTTTGCATCAGCTGTGCAGTGTTCTCACCATGTCAGAGGCGTAGACAAGGTCAAACAACCCAAGGAGGGTTACGGAGATGCCAACGGCAGGGCCGTTCACTACTGCAATCAGCGGCTTGGGGAAATCGATAAAATGAGCCACAAAGTCTCTGCAGAGGAGGAGAAACACGTGAGAGTAAGATGCATCCTTATCTTTTATCAAATATAAACCACTTTCAAGCAGACATGATTACACACTGCAGAACAAAAAAGCTATATCCAAGGTAGCCTATGTTTGGGCCATTTCTCAAATGAACACTGCCAAAGAAAATAAGCGCTGAAATATTTACTGACCGGGAACCAAATCTGTGCGAGTCAGCCCAGCTTTCTCAGATGCAAGTTACGAGAGTGCTCTCTCCAGCTACAATTACTGACTACAGCTAGCTGACAAGACCACCAGTCTTCTGCCTTGTCTGTCTCCCTAGCTGCCTCCCTAGCCAGCCATCCCAATTCCATTCTTGGGATGATGTTCTTTCTCTGCATAGTGTCTGCTCTGCAGTGAAGCCCCAGCAGACACCAGAACTGTGGTGCTACCCCAGCACAGACTTCCTTGTGCTCTTCTGCACAGGTTTGAAAGAGAGTTTTTTATCTGACAGCTACCTCACCACCCAAAGAATTTACACGTTACAGTAATTTATGCACATATGAAACCAAGACAATCTACCTGAACAGTGCTTCTCCTTCTTTTGCCATCTTCTCCATTGCATCAGCTGGGATATTTGTAAAATTTTTCAGATCATTTCCACTACAGTAGTAATCTCCGTTTCCTGCAGAGAACATAGAAATGCACCAGTGTTTTGTGAGTAGACAAATAACAGAGCTTCCATTCCTTATATTTACAAAGCAGTTTTCATTCTAACAATATTAAGTAATCGGAGGAATTGCCTCAAAGTATAAACAGTACGTTAAAGGACACCTATAGTTTAAAATAATAGTCAGATAAAAAGTGTCTTTTATTTCCCCAAGCTGCTTACTTTTCTTCTGTCAGTTCAGTCATTGACACAGCAAGGAGAAAGAAATACTTTTAAAAACAGAAATATATGTTATAGACAATGTATGTGTGCGTRTATATATATATGTTAAGAATGATAGAAGAATGAAAGAAGAATGATAGCGCTGCATTGAAATCAATGTACTGAATGAGGTATTTTTCAGTAGGATGTGGATAACCTGTTGGCAAAGGTGTGAGAGAGACTGAGATACAGTGAAAAACAGCAGGGAGCACTTCTAAGCTAGATGATAACCGCACATTTTAATTCCCTAAATCACCCTCTGTGCCTGAGGCCATTACAGGCTCGGGCTTTTCTCTGCTCAGCCTGGCTTTGGGCTGCCCCTTTAGGCCATCCCTGCGCTCGCCCAGCTGCGCTCTGTAATCGGTGCCTGGGGTGTGTGCAGGTGGGCCGGATTGCGGCTCCTCTGGACAACTCTTTTCTGTGACAGCCACAGGAAAATCAAAAGCATCAGGTTTTCATATGATCATAAGAAAAGATGCACTGCGAGCTTCTGTTGGACTTTCCAGTGCAGTGTTTGAGGGGCTTCTTTGTTTTTCATATGTTTTGATGCGTGACAGAAGTGGCCAAAACTGACTAAAGCCATCCAAATGAATCCCAAAAGCTACAGCRAAGCAGCTGTGGAAATGCAACAAAAGTAATATAGCCTTTAGTGTATCCTGTGTTCATCCTGCATGTCAGAAAGACATTTTGATAGAGCAACAAGCCTGATGAAGAATTTGAAACATCATCTTGACAGAATTTTGTCAAAACACCTTGGAATATCTTTGATCTACTAAAGGAAGCAATTTCCCCACAATACCTTAACCTTAATACAGGTAGATAGCTCATATCAGGACTGAACTTTGGCATAAAATAAAATGAATTAAAAAATTGGTACCAGTAATAACTACTATGGTAGAATCATCTTTGGCAGCTTCTTCAAGTGCTTTCATAATTTCTCTGTACATCTGCATAAGAGGAAAAGCAACAAAGAATATTTGGAATACTGTAAGAGATCATAAAAAGGAGATCCACACTGGCAACAAGGAACTTCAGAGACAGCTGAACTATGGTTCTCTTAAATACGTAGAAACATGCACCCATAGCAAGTTAAGTATTGCATGAGGTATTTTTGACCACAAAGACACAAGCTCCCAGTACAAATCCAAATAGGAGATTTAGGTCTTTTGGGAAATACAAATTAACTAAGAATACTTATTTTAAAACCTGAGTAGTTTGACAAGGGGACAAAATAATATATTCAAGAAATAGCAGTTGGGGGTGGGTGGAACAATCTCTGTGCCTCAGATTGCCATCCGAGTCAAGACACTTAAACCTTTGTAAGATTCAGGCCCCTGTTCTTCAGTGTTGCTAAACCCACAGCAATGATCCTTTAAGCTGAAGTATCCCAGCCTCCCCAGAAAAAGCAGTTAAACTCCCAAGTCAGCTTCCCTACCTCATGGCTGATGGCGTTTTTCATCTCAGGTCGGTTCAATGTTATCTTTGTGATGTTGTTTTGGGTGTTGACGATTATGTTTTCATAGCCATCGTGTCTGCCCTCTTCTGCAGCAGCACCGGGCACCTGGCTAGACGATTCTGCAGAGATGAGACCTGAGACAAGCTCGGTGTACTTCTGTTTGGCATTATCCTGCAAAGAGAAAAACCTCACAGGATTATCAAATGMTGAAAGCCAAGCCGGTTTGTTCTGCTATTCTTTCAACAGGAAGCCATAAAAAGAAAAGGAGTGTGACCTCAGGATAAACGAGGAAAGTCTCTCGTTTAGAAAGGGTGCTAATTAGGGGGAAGATAGGAAGGTACTGTATTTAAACACAGCAGACTGTGATTAAATCCATCTGGGGAACAGCAACAAAGGATCCGCAAGATAAAGTGCATAAATGTTGAGATAATAATGTCTTTTTCTCTTTTTTTTTCCTATTTTAATTGAGAAATGCCTCCATCCGTGTCCGAGGATACCTGAAAGCCTCTGTCATAATCACAGCACTTACAGTCTTCAGTTCACGAATCCTTCATTGCTGCTTTCTAGTTGGGCATTTCTTCAACAAAAAATACATATTTTTATTTTAGAACATTATGTTTTGCTGGAAATAAGAACACTGAAATGTGCTCACGGGATTTGAAAGTTTTTTACAGYCAATTTTTGTCAGCATTTAGCACAAATATGACATAATAAAGGCTTCAAAAACCCTGTCCCCCATGCCTACAGTTAGTGATGAAAAAGAATTCCAAATGCTTGGTTGTTACAATCTATTTCCTTGAAACCATGTTACCCTTCAAGAATTTCTGTCATCTCTAGTACATTAAAATATTTATTCCCCCTCCACTATAACTTCAAGAGTAGATTCTTTTTCTGGAGTGCATCTTAGTTACTTCTAAAAGACACACAGTGCATCTGAAAACAAGCAAACAATAAATCCCCAACCACAAAAGCTTTCCCAGTTCCTCTCTTTTCCCCAGCTCCCCCGGGGTGATATCCTGACCTCAYTGAGTTTCTTTCAGCGCAAATATCTTAGATACATGAAATATCCCAAAGGATATTTAAAAAAACCCACACAACTGTGTTAAKTAGCATCTGCAACTAACTTTCAAAACTATTCCTGACAGCAGGTCTGATGAATTAGTGACAGAGTTTATCTGTAAAGTTTGTTTCCTTCCCTTAGTACCATCTGAAGAAACTGTGCTATGCATAATAGCTGTGTGTAGCATCAGACTTAAGACAATTTGCATGAAAATAGCATACTTATATACTTTGACTCTATATTTTGCCTGCTCATTTTGCTTGAGGTAGACTTCTCAAAAAGTGGTAAACGGTAACAAAGATGCCAAGATCAAGCGAGCAAGAGTGAAAAGAGGCTCGCAGTACAACATTTTTATAGCCCCCTTTTACTAGTCTTTTAGTTATGGATCAATATTTTAAGGTGCTAAAGAACAAATCCATGAATCCAGGATGCTATTATCTAAACAGGATAAGAAAGAGACAGACAAGGTTTAACAGCATGTAGAATCATGAGAGGGGCCAAATTCTACTCTCAGGGTAGAATTTTCACTTGAGCTAAAGCAAAACTGTGTATGAACCTTCACCATTTAACCTCCCTCTAAGGGCATCTAATTACTGTACTTCTGTATTTAACAGAAAGAATGAATAAGACTAATTTTCCTCTCCTTAATGACTGCTAGGACTTGATATGGATGGAAGGTTATCTCCTCCTCCTGACCCACAGGTTTAATCTATCTCCATACAATAGTAAGATCCTTCTCTGTGTTGTTCTCAAAGATCACAAGCCAAGGAGCACATCTAAGAAGAGCGAGGCTCAGGCCATCTCTCTTTAAGGAAACAGTAGAATATAACCTAATGTTAAAAACTACATTTTATGGTAATTCACCCCCCACACACAATTTCTCACACTGGTACAAGCTGTTAACAGTTTATAACGAGGCTTACACAGGAAAAAAATCCAAATATTACAGTATTGAAGTGATTATGAGAAGAGAATGCAAAACATTTTGGTGTCTGAAGCAGAGGCCCTCAGCTAGCACATAGCATGTTTAGATCCATTCCTTTACAAAACAGGCACTTGGAGCTACGGTAATTTACAAAGAAGCTAAGAGATAGTATATATCTGGTCACCTGAGGCAAACTGCCAAGAGATTTCCATGCATCCCACTTGGCCTTCTTGACAAAGTCCAGCATACCTGGTTTTGGAGAATTGCAGGGACCCTCAGTAGCCTGGGAAGAAAGTAAAACGCACTTATTTAAATCTTTGATTAAAGTTCAGATGTCTTGGTAGAAAATAATCTTTAGGAAGATTTGTGTGATCAGAATACAAAACGTTTCCTTCTGAGGGAAGAAAATTCTAATTGTTGAGCTATCTTCAGGCAGTCCACATACCACAAAACTTCTCTGACTTCCCCTTCCTAATAGCTGGGGCTGAGCTTTAACCAACAAGGGACACAAGTTTCAAAATATATCTGCATATATGTTCTCAGCAACCTATCTCAAAATTGTGAAAGTTATGCATTTAAAAATAAAGTTTTAAAAGCGTAGCTGGTTTGACCAAATATCCACCAAATATATCATTTTGTCAGATCAAGTAAGCTGGAACTGACTTCAAGGCTGGCCTTGCTTTGAGCGAGGTGGCTGGACAAGATGACCTGCACACATCCCAGCTACTTACTTTGCAGTCACTTTTCCTGAAGAAAGGTACACAATCCAAGATAAATATTTAGAGTTGGTGGATTACAAAAGAAAAGATAAATGTATAAGCTCATTATTGTTAGCTACTGAAATTACCTGGCACATTTTATTGTCTGTAAGAAGTTTTTATTTAATAGAACAATTGTCTTCTTCAATTCTTCTTCAATGAAGCAAGTCAATGCATGTAATGATCCTCTTACCAATCTTGATCCACAAATACTTCCCTAAGCACCAGCAGGAACCCTCCCAAGGACCTGCACCAGCATTTACACAGTCCCTTTCCATGCCTTCACTCACATCAAGTGTGGGGGAGGAGTTCCTTGACCAGTACAATCAAACCAACCAAGCACACACACATGAAGTCAACCCTCACATGTCAATACTGCCAGATTCTAGGACCAGCTGACTCTCTTCTCCTTCCYGAGTACCAGCAATTTTCAGTGCTGCCTCAACACAGGGCATATTGCATGGAGGGCATCACACACAGTGTGATTGGGCTCCAGCCCTTTGAATAAAGGTTTCTATCCAGAGATCAGTTCACAGGATGAGGGAGTCTCAGTAAACTCTGCTCTCTGGATGCAGGCAGAGTTTGAGGGGCTGGCATTGCAAAACCAGAATTTGACCACCTGAAATGAAAAGCTTGTTAAAACACAATATGTTGGGACAGCCCATATTCTAAATGCGTGCTTTTGAAATATATTTTATGGCTTTATCCCCTCAGGTTATAATTGCCCCTTAAAACACAAAAGGAGTCAAGCCCACCTGTTTAAACAAAGCGTAGAGCTTCAACTTAACTTCATTCCCAGGGTCCTTTTTCAAAAGCTTCAGCTGCTCTTGAGCCTTTTCAAAATCTTGCTGGCTGACCTGCATGCTGGCTGCAGTCAGGTGCATGTGAATTGCTGGAATGGCAAGAGCTTGCACTTGCCTGTAAGTGGGGAAAAACAATCTCATTAATTGCTCTCTTAAAAAGACTAGAAAAAAAATTTTTGATTTTAATCAAAATTTAAACATTTTAAAAAATGTTGATTTTAAGTTACTTTAAGTAAATGCAAAACATGAAATAATTGTACCTGCACTGCACAAAACTACAACAAGGCAACATTTAAAAAAAATGAATACAAGAAAGTTGCTTTAGAAGTTGGGTTCAGCTGCTTTGGGGAATGTTGGATTTAATGCAAGAGCCAAGCATTAACCAGGATGCTGCCAAAAGACAGCGAGTGTATTACCATTACATAGTAATGTAATGGTACCACTAAATGGCAGTAGTGGTAAACTAATCAAATAGACACATTTTTATTATTTTTTAATCTCTGTAGACAATATTCGTATCTTCATATAGCTATGAATTAAACACAGTAGTAGCCTGTCTGGTTTGCAGAATCTTTGCAAGTTTTGTTGCCTTAACTCGAAGCATCTTAATCTAAAAGCCTTGTTCTGCTAACAGGGGAGCCTAAATCAAGACTAATCTCAAAATCTACTTCAAGGTAGTCAAAAGTTTGGTTGTAAAACAACCTGTAGATACTTAAAATAGGAGTTGGTCAGAATATCCTGGRAAAATAATGTTCCACTGGAAGAAAAAGGAATTCTATCAAAACAAACCCACCTAGCAAACAACCAAACCAGGCCCAGCAGCGCTCCGTAAAAGCAGAGCTATTTCAACAACTCTGGAATCCAGAAGAAGCCTGGTCATTTTGACTTCCTTCAATAGGGCAAAAATATGTTGTTTCAACTTTCTTCATTTAAATTCCAGTATATTTAAGAACATTTACTGTTTTTAAAATGCTAACACTTTCTGTTTCAGCTTGTTCCTTCTGGGCTTTCAGGAAAAAAATTTAAAAAAATAAAAAAAAGACTATTTCCCATTTTAGTTTCCAAAGATACATGGCTGCCGTGTCACAGTATCATGCTAGATATCATTGTTAGTCACATCATCATTATCATCATTAGTCACTTTTTAAAAATTAACAATTATATGAAATGGAGGCCAGCAGAATATTTAATCACCAACAGGCCAGTAGAATGTTTCATCACCAATTTACTTAGTTAAGGTTAACATTTTACTTCCAGAACTACACTTTATAACTTATTACCTATCACAGAAAATCTGCCTTTTTACACACCTACCCAGAATTTTGGAGAAATAAGAAAATGCTGCCTATTTCAAAAATACATTAATCCCTCTCATTTCTTGAATAGAATTTTCSTAATTTAAGCCTAAAAATGAGGCAAGAAGTGTGAAGAAAGACAGAATGACAACAAAGATTTTTATCACCTTTTAAGACCAGCCACATATAAGGTGTTAGTTACCTTAAAAAATAGTTCTATGTTTTATTATGGCCCTTCTGCATATAGAAAACCTAAACTCCTGGTGCTTACTTGGCAGGGGTTGGGGGGCTGCTACTGAGTCTCCTGAATTTGAATTATGGAGCAGAAAAGAGGATTTTCTTTTATATACAGAAAACAACCATGCAGCATGTTGCCRTTAGTGGTTAAAAAGAATCTCAGAATATGCTTTGAAATCTGCTGCTATGAGACACAGCACAAAGCCTCACCTGCCTTACAGTGAGGCGCGGGGAACGGAGCCTGTTCCCACCCGAGCATCAGCTGCGAGCCATTATTAATGTAGCCCTGAGCTTCCACAAATGCAGGTTAATCATCTGCCAGCTGCACATCAGGAGCCYGGGTCAGAGTTTAACACTTACCACTTAACTCATGAGGCTCATGGACTTCATACCCAGCACCAGTAACGTTTCAATAGGAAAAGAAAAAGTGGCCTAAACAGGTACAGATACCAGTTTTTGAGTTTTTTTTTTTAATTGAGTTTATTTGCTCAGTTTCCCTGGTCTCTGAGAACAGGACGTTCACCCTCAGAGCCTTCCCCCTGGCTTTTGAAGTGCCATTTTCAGGGAAATGAGAGTGAACACTTGATTACTGCCATTTTCCTATCACTATTTACAGGAAGCTGAATGCCATTAGTCCCAGGATGATCAGTGTATCCAGTGCCTTAAAAAAAAAAAAAAAAAAAGAGAAGAAGAAAAAAGAAGGCTATGCAGTGACTAAAGTGGATACAAAGTAATTTAGAAAAGGATTTTGAAAAGGAGATTTAGATTATTTATATTTACACTATATTTGAGAATCCTGACCTGACTACAGCTTGACTATGGCCATGTAATGCTTTAAATATGATAAACAGGCTTCAGGATTACAGGTCTGCTTTTTATACCGTTTGATAGCCATGACCACAAATGAACAGAACGGGAAGATGCGGGAGATGGAAAAGCAAAGAGCCAGTCCAAAAGCAGGGGCACTGTCATGTTCAAGGCTGGGGGGATTTCAGATTAGCAGGTCACAAGTTCTCCTCCYTACTAAGGGCACAAGAGGACAAGTCAGAAGAGGAGGAGGAACCAATTAGGTCAATAAAAATATCTGTTGGAGGAGAAGCTGAATKAACTTGCAGTTAAGTGCAGATTTGTAGATAGCAAATAGGTCACCTATCCAGCTCAACTTGCCCATCTTCTCTTYTCCTTCTCTTTCTCTGTGCTGGACCGGTTTGCGATAGTAATTGCAAAGCTCTGTGGTTCATTGAAGTCTGGTTACAACAGAGCCCCCTTTTCCAGGTCTTTCGCACTGCCTGTAGCTGGGGTCTCTGTGGGAAGAGTGGGTCACTCCCAAGCCTTCCCTTTGCAGAGGACTTCTACCACTCAACACGGATGATGACCAAGAYGCTAAGCCGACTATTACTACTTCTCTATTAAAATATTGAGGATGAAAGAGGATAGAAAATCAACTTGTTATGCACCATACTCGCTCATGTTGGGCAAGACCTCCCYCTGAAGAGGGATATGTGGGCAGCAGGGCTGGAGCTCGGTGTCCCCATGCGTGGGGAGCTGAGCAAAGAGGAAATCACGGACCAGCCGCCACCMCCCACGGGCCCTGTCCTGGGCCCAAAGGTGCGAGTGGCAGAGGCTGCTCTGGCTGCCTCTGCAGGGAGAACTCGCTCCCTCGATCTGCTCCCCAGCTGAGGCACTCAACCCTTCGTACTCCCTCAGTGAGAAAATCCGTGTTCGTCTTRGTGGTTCTACTGCAACCACACAAGAAGAGCAGTGGGGCTTGAAAGAAGCCGGAGAAGATGACCTGCCAGAGCAGCTGCAGAGCCCACGACAAATGCCAGAGCACTCCTGCAGCATCGTTCATTTGGGGGCCAAACTCTCCTCAGTGGTGGCCAGTTATAGGACAAGGAGTAAATGGTATAAATTGAAACACRGGCAGTTCCATCTCCAGGTGAGGAAGAACTTCTTCACTGTGAGGGTGACAGAGCCCTGGCACAGGCTGCCCAGGGAGGTTGTGCAGTCTCCTTCTCTGGAGAGCTTCAAAACCTGCCTGGATGCCGCCCTGTGCCCTGCGTGMCCCCTGGGGTTGGACTAGATGATCTCTAGAGGTCCCTTCCAACCYCAACCTTTCTGTGATTCTGTGATTCAGCTGGCACTTTGCCAGCTGTGTACCCCCCAAAAARGAAACAAATCCTGGGGCTAGGTGGCTGCTAGAACCCGAAACATCCAGGCTGACAATCACTTCCCATTTCTCTTCTTGCCCCAGACATTCCGTTTGTTCCCACTCAGGAATCGCTGACATCCTCCAGGGCTGCCATTTGTCCCATTCACTGCACCTGTTCACTCCACCTCCTCTTATCCTCACACACATCCCAACAAAAAGCCCTTCATTAAGATATTAAAAGCCATTGCACTGAAAGTCGTTTCTCATTGTTTAAATGATTAGCAAATGATTTTTGGCATGAAAGGCCTATCAGAGACTGCAAAAGCTTTTTCAGAAGGCAGGCCCCTCATTACAGTGCAATTCTGTCATTTCTGTAGGGTCTTTATTATAGAGTTCAAAATGACAACTTTTTGTAAAATACTGGTTGCTCACTTCCTAACTTTTAAAGCAACTTTGCAGTTTGCTCATTATGACACTAAACAGAAGCCAAAAAGATCTCTTGGCATAGGAGACACCAGGTACGCGCAGCAAAAGAAAGGGGTGGATGTAGTTCAACAAAATCTTCCATTTACCTTAGAAAGATTTTCCTTTAAACTTTAGTAACTCCTAGGAAAAAAAAAAGCACAGACAAAACCAGTTAAAAATCCTATTAGGATTAAAAGTAGTGGGTGGCGGTAGAAATACACAGGTTTAATTAAACCTCTTGACAGAACTGGAAACATTCATTTTGCATTATTACAACTGGCTTTACCGGGCGAAGGAACAAAAAGAATACGAAGTGTTATCACACAGAAGTAAGCAGTGCATTAAGCTGTCACTTGGATGAGTCCTAGAACAAATGTTTCATAGAAGACAGGGTTATCTTTAGCACATTATGTGTAGCGCTCCAGGTACGGCGCGTGACAAGCTACCCCGGCGCTGCCGGGATTAATATCGCCGGCTGCCMCCACCTTCTGCATCCCTCTTCATACACCTTCCTCACCCCGGACACGGAGCAGAGATCTGCCTTTAARAGCACAACAACTGCCCCTTGCCATTTCTTTTCACAGGCACCTTGTGTTACAGCATCAGAAAATGTCCATGCTTACAACAATATTGCTTTGTGCAAAGAGAAAATAAAGYGAAATACAGTTTTGCTGCTGCTGTAGAAGGTGGTGGGTCTTTTTGCTTAGGATTGAACCGAATATATATCTCTCTMTATATATAGATATAAATATATGCACACACATCCATATATATATTTTATCCTGAAGCATTATTTTATATATCTCACGTTAAGAGCTTCTATGAAATGACTGCCAGGCCTGCTGAACAATCTCGCCAGACTGGGTCCCTGCAGAAGGCAGCCCCCCTTTTCTGGTTGCACAAGACAGACTTCCCTACAAGCTGGAGTTCTGCACCAGGCTGTCACCGTGTTACATTGGAAAAAGCTCCGCTTGACCATTTTTACAGTAACCAAGTCACGCTCCCTCAGCTGCTCGTTTCTGCTCCTCTCCGCTCCAGATCCTTGTCTTCTACTAGGAAATGTGGGGTAGCCCTGTCTGGCACACCAATACCTTCCTTTGCAGCTCCGGCCGTCTTTAAAAAGCCTACAGCTGCTGCCAGCTAGTTCACCCCAGAGCTTCCACTTCCCCTCAACTGTGTGCATCTCTCTCACGTTTGTGTTATTAATTAAAACAAAACCATTTCAGAACATACTGTGCAAGAAAGACCCATGCCAGTAAGTCTTCGTTCAGAAGATAGYGAAGCCCATAAGGATCACATTCAAAGTCTGGTAACTCACTTTTTCTAACATCTAGTAACCACAAAGCAGGCAACACGGTTAGCTGAGTTTGCTACTTAGAGTTACAAGCAAACAGCCGTTCATGACAAAGACCTTYTTCATCTTGTTCACAACCAAAACGACCCTGCCTGGCATTCCCTACCGCGCAGGGGCTGCCCTTTTCCGTGCAGGTTCCCGGGCTGCCCCGGGGGCCTCCACGTTGCCCTCACAGCCGCCGGGGCAGCCCAAGCCCTTCTCCTGCAGCAAGGCCCAACGTACAGACCTGTTGGGCAAAGCCATTCCCTGGGCTCCGGAAGGGAGCCCCGGGCACAAACGCATCCCCTCTTACACTGGCAGCCTGCAGCCTGCCTGAAAAGGCCGCGTCTTCAACCCCAAGCATGTTGCTCCCTGCCATCAACCCCGAGGCATGTTGCCAGCACACAGCAGAAGGGGCTTTTGCTTCAGGAATCAATATATTGGGTTTACTTGGAAAAGAAAAATATGGGGTATATTTAACCACAGAGTTATTAGGAAGGGTATGAAGGCATTGACGACTGCTCTTCCCTGCTCTACAAGTATAACACTCACAGTACGGTAGCTACTGTAGAATAACTTAAATATAAATATCTAATAACTATTTGAAAGTGGAAATGTTTCTAGTGCTCTCGTATTTCCAGTGTATCTAGCTGGCATAGAGGATTGGTGCACATACTGTATAACCAACTCATTTACTTCTGTTTTACCAAACAGAAAGAAATGAAAGTCAAATTATTTCCTCCTTTACATTAGATGATTTYTAGTAGTTGTTCTAAACACAAGTTTGGTGTACAAATCCTTATCAGCTTTTAATATTTCACACTCCTACACTGTTTTGACATGTAAAGAACAGAAGATAATGACATGTCTATTGGCAAATCAAAGTGCTGATTCAGTGTTGTTCAGTGTAAGTGGCTCAGCTGCGCTTGACAGGCTTTTTCTCAATCTTAAAGAAGAGYTAAGAATCAAAAATCTAGATTACCATTCATGGAGATCTGAAACGGGCTGTTCCTTTTGCTCTCTACATGCCCAGTTAATATTTTTTCATCACAGATGCTGGGAGGGAAATCAGAATCATCTCCCAAGGTCTCTACAAGAGCTCTCTCCAGCAGGACTTGAGCTTAACTGGAACGTGAGGAATGATCAAAACATGAGCGAATTTCTTGTGCATCCTCAGTGCACGTAAGACATCTCTGCAAGCACAAAGATTCACCGGCAGATATTCTCTGAAACACATTTCAAAGTTATAAACACGAACACCAGTAAAACAGAGCGACGTGACCCTCATACATGGGGTACTGGGGGAGAGTCGCTCCAAGCTCTGCTGTGCATCTGGAGAGGCACAAACCTGAACAGGTTCTTTGTGCAACCTCCTCCAAGGTGACTTTATAACGAAGTACCCTCCAACAGCTCTGGTGCTAACAGAGAGGAAGAAGACATTTTTATTGGCGTCCGGGGACAGTTCTTGCTGCCTGTGGAGAGCAAGATGCGGTGCTGCTGGTGCTGCTGGCTCTTGGCCAGGGTAGCTGGGTGTCTAGGTGGGCAGCTGGAGCCCCATCCACACTAGGAAACCTACTGACAGTGCTGCTAGCTGAGCTGAAAGAAAGCAGGAAYGATGCCTTGCCTGAAGCTTGCACCTCCGCAGCACCTACATGCAACAGGGATGAACGTGTACTTGACAAACTGTATAAAACAATAATGGTCAGTATTTGCCAATAGCTGGTCCTAGCCAAATCATTAGAAGTAAACAAATTAGTCCTGAACACACCATAGTGTTTTGCTTTAGGTTCTGGCACTGCTTCCAGTACTCACTATACTCATTCTTCAAAACCAGACAAACTGGTCGCCCTGCAAATACCGAAACCAATTTCCACAATAAAAATCCAATGATACCTTGAATCAGAACTAAAAYTCTCTCAAATATGAAATTCTGCAAAACATTAACAGTGTGGAGACTTGCATGTATATTTTTGTTATGAAGAAACTATCAGCTATTCTGTGAGAAATGGTGCTATTGAAAGTCTTACCAGTTTCTGATTGTGCTTTTCTCTTTAGATACCTTCTTTAACACTGATTTTGCTCTTTATCAGAGGACCTGGCAAGCTTGTAGGTGTTGCACACTGCTAATTCCTTGTTGCTTTCGGAGATGAAAACTACATACATCCCAAACAAGTTCCACTGAAACATCTTCAGAAGCTAAACGCACAGCACCCAAAAGGCTGAGCCAACAGCAGCAGCTTCCAAGACAGAGGTCAGAGCTCCAAGCTGGAACTTGGCAGGAATCGCTGGAAAAGCAAGACAGGCYAAATTACACTGGCTTAAATCATTATGGAGATTATGAAAAACTATGGGCTCACTCTGACAGAAAGAGTGGCCTTGCCCCACTCTGTTGGTGGTTCATCTGACTATCAGTTAGAAAACAAACAAAAACCCAGCAAGATTCTTCTGTTTCGGCGACAGGGTGGTTATACTCATGTGCTGGAAGCAATAAGTGCTTTACAAGCACATTTACCAGAGCAGAAAATTATAGCATACTTGAAAATAAAAATTTTATTCCTCTTTAACAGCTTCTAAGCTGTGTGGGAGCTTCTAAGGCTCAAATTCCTTAAGCATGGCTGTGCATTTCACAAGTTATAAATCTCTCACAGCCTATTTCAGAGTAATCATTACGACCCTGTAGTACAGTTGCCACATTTTTGGAGTACCAAAGAGTTAGTGCAGATCCCAGGACCCACAATCAAYCTAGCCCTAAAAGATCCTTTTACTCCCAGTTAAGAAGTGGGAAACAAACACATTTAACCTGCTAACTCCGGGAGCTGCACACAGCCTGACCCATTAACTTTAACTGCTCACCTCCAGTCTGCATTTGGAAGCCGGCTTTCCCTTTCCTGGGAAAGCCTCCAGGCTCARCTTTGGGGAGGAATCGGGATGTCACAGGGAAGCCCACACTGCTCTGCTAAATTCTCAACCAGCCACTCACTGTGCAACTCAATATACGTTCAGAGATTAAAACAGTAGTGGTATGTGGTATATGGCATGTGGTAATGGGCTACGTATCCAGTCTTTGCAGCTAGGAAGTTCCATTCATACGGATCAATTTGCAGGATCGTAAGAGCAACAATCCCTGAAACAACTGACTGCCAGATTAGCAAAGATTTTTCTATAAGGCAAAATACCCTACAAAACTCCATGGAATCCTAACACCTGCTGAAAGCCAAGTTCTCCCCGCTGCTGCTTCCAGATGATCAGCAAAGAGGGCAGCACTGGGTGGGCAGGCACGAGGCTCTGTGCGGGAAGCAGGGAGGTTCCTCCGCACCTTATCCCAGGTTAAAAAGGAAAAAGGGAGAGGGAGGGGAATCCGTTCCCTCTGGAGAGGCGACGCCAGAGGAGGGCCACACTCTCTGGAGCTGACTGAAGGACACTACCATAGTCAGAAAGCAGCAGATTTTTTCAAGCAGATATCACYGCTAACAAGGTCAGAAAGCTCCTATGAACTGCTTGGGTCCAGGGGCGCTTAGGACAGATGTGTTTCTGCTTGTTTCTGCACCGACACCATGGTGATTTGCACTTTGCCTTTGAGTAGAAGAGGCTTTGATGACTGCCCGGCTCACAGAAATTCCCAGCTACAGTACTCCCCTGGATCAGCTAAAAGCTAACTTCCAGACGCACTGCAAAACAACAACATGACCAAACTGTACAAAGATTCTCCTTGGATTTTTGCACAAATGCAAAATAAATAAAAACCCCATAACTCTTCCAGGACTCTTTCCAAGAAAACTTTGGCATGCTTTGTCTTTTCTGGTGGAGCCAGAAAAGCTTTGTAATTTCTGTGAAAGAAACGATGGTTTAATAACACCCTTAAAATCTCAGCCCACAGTTTTTGCTGGATTTTACTGATTACAGGATAAATCTTATAATAAGGAACTTGCTGTGAACCTGAAAGAAATGTGCACTGTAATCAGTGTAATCATCCAAACAGAAGGACTTAATCACTCGCTACATCAGAAAAATGAAGAAACATCCAATCTGAACTGAGTATCAATATACTTTCAGGAAAATTACTTCATATGATCAATGTTTAAATGCTTCTTTTAAAATAACAATGGGGAAAAAAAGGAGAATACAACCATGAAGTAGAGAGAAAAAAAAAATAAAAGGAAGAGACTGACAGACTGACACAACCAGGTCAACCTTCTGTATGTGTTCCCGACAGCAAGGAGAGGTGCCAGTGAAGCACCTGCACGGCTCTAAATGGAGGTTAGTTATAAACAAGCTCTGCTCCAGYGCATGACGTCTCCATACTCAGCCCTGCCAGAATGTCACATTTTGCACTATGACATTCTGAGTTCTTGATGTTCAAGTACTTTTYGTTACTTAATGGGTGCAATGTTCCAACAATTTTGCTAGAAATAAACAGACCAATTACCCTGCTAATGAGGCTGGATGTGCTGGCACAAAGCCCTGCCTGCTGCCGCTCTTCAGGAGGCTGCAGGTGAAGGCAGAACACGATTTGCACGGAGCGAGGAGAAGAAGCAAGGGGAGAAGTAGCTTCTCAAAGGCTACTATGCAAAGACAGCATTTGCTATCCTCCTGAAAGCTCAAAATAAATGCTTAATACTCAGGGTGAAGCAGCTGCCACAGAAGTCCCAGCAGGGCAAAGCAGCTGCCCCGTGTGCCAGCCCGGGCCACCTCCTGGAGCAGACACCGTGCCCCGTGCCACCTGCGAGCTACAAAATCTGCCTCAGTTGCACACAGAGTTAGCGAGCTTGCTCTCCTGGATTTGGCACTGTTGATTTAACTGCTCAGCAGACATCTGGCAAGTGCAAACAGGACGTAGCAGCAATTCATAAAATTACCCTTAGTATTTGCACAGCAAGGCTCCCGCTGGGAGATGGGCTTGTGCGCTGATCGCTAGGCTCAGCGTTTGGAAGCCCCTTCCRTGAGCGTCGCGTTTCAGAATCCAGGTCCTCTAGGAAGCACAGAGGTTCACGACCCCCCCGTAGAATGAGGACCCTTTCCAAAACACTCTGCAGGTTCCCTGCAGTGAGCTCTAGGGACAGAGTCCCCAGGATGTTAAACATGATGTTAAACAAAGTTACCACAGCACTAAAATCGGGCTAGTTTACAAGAAAGCAAATCAGTTCACATAGGCAAAAAYGAAAATCACTGGTACTCAAACAGGAAATAGGACAAGCTCTCYAAAAAGGGTCTTACAGACCTGCACCAAGACAGAAAAGGCTAAGCCTGTAAAAAGACTTAAAATCAAGGCAGCTACTTGATCTGCTTGCTCTTCAGGTAAGCAGGCAAGGACCAGTGGTCAAGAGGCAGCCAAAGGCTGGGCAAGACACTTGCCTCACTGGTACCAGGCAGAAAAACCAGAAGCCTGATGTCCCTAAAGGGAGTGTGAAGGGCTGAACGCAGCTGTCTAGGGCATGAGGAGCACAGCTGGGTACGTGGGACCTTCGGGATCCAGCACAGGCCCAGGAGAGCTGAAAAGCAGAAATCTGTCACAGAAAAGTTGTTGGCACCTCACAGGAAATAGAAGGGAGCAGAGCAAACTATGAACACCGCACTGGAAGCCACAACTTCAGAGAGAAGCCAAAACAGAGCCCCTGTAAGGCAACCATTGGGGACATCCCGCAGAAAGCCAACTCCCAGGATCGAGACTGGATACATTGTTTTCCACAGAATGAAATGCCTACCCTGCACATGCACATGTTTCCCATACTGACATCTCACAGCAAATTCCCATCCAATTGCTGGTACATGTGAAAGTCAGTGACAGGCATCCAAGAGTGCAGGACACCCGCTGTCCATGAGCCCTTCAGGAGAGCTGGAGTCTAGAGGGAAAGCCCATCAAACACACACAAGGCCTCATCTCAGGCCCAAAGTTTCAGTCATGTACACAGCTTTTCACTGCCAGCAGCAGGGATTTCTGGAATGAACACCAAGAAGGACATGGGGTGCCAGCAAMGTGGGCTGGTGAGGATGTGTTCTTTCTGATGTACTACTTGAGAGCAACGCTGCAAAAACCCAGTTCTCCTTGCAAGGGAGGAGAGAGCTGGATCATGGGATGACAGGGATGAAAAGACTGAAAGCAGCAGCTGCAGCACTTAAGCAGGGCTTGGCAGTGAGGAAGTGGGAGAGAAGTGAAGAGGCAACAGCAGCCTTTTTGCTCCATTCGTATGAGAATAAAGCTGTTGAACTTTGGGTACGTGCACTCAGACACAGCTATTTGGATGGGATTGGCAGAAAACACCAGGAACTGCCCATTCCCACTACAGTGTTACAGGCAGTCTCTCTCTGAGCCCCACTAGCTCTCTGTGGTCAAAACAGGGAGCARAACAAGGGACACCACCAAACCTACGGTCCTGTCCAAGACAATAAAAGTTTCAGAGAGGTTTTCCCCAATGTGGGGCTCACCTGCATTCTGGGTGCTCTGGGACTGTAAATAGCTCCAAAATGTAGGAAACTTAATTGCACAGCCTGCAGTAGTAGAGGACTGTTTCCATCCTCCCCATATAATAGTAACAAAAAAAGGGAGCTGTAGGACAATCAGTAGAGCATGAGCAGTAACAGAGAAGTGTTTACAAAGAATAACATGGCTTACCAGGTCTCTTTTCAATGACAGGCTCCAGGGCATTCCCATGTGATGAAGAATCCAAGAGTAGACTCTTTCTTTGCAGGAAGAGCAAGATTAGTTCCTCCTCCATCCTCAGGGGAAGTTTCCTCATACTATGGACAGTTTCAGGGGACAGCTGGAGCCCTAGAGAAGTCAGGCTAGTGGAGGAAAGGTCTTAGCTCCCTCCTTCCCAAGCTCTGCAGCTCCAGGGCTAACTTTTGGGTTGAATCCAGCTTTGCAGCATGCTGCCCAGTTAACCCAAATTTCACAGTCACTGGCAATAGCATCAAGTGGGAACAACAGACCTGGGGGTGGGGGGTGGCAGTGGGGCAGCAGCAGCTTCACAGAGAGGAGTTTCAGCACCATCTGCACCCCCCTAGACACATGTGGGAACCTGCCAAGATCAGCTTCCAAGCCCACATTGCAGATTTTGGGTTATAAGACACTACTGCAAGCACAAACATAGACTAGATGGTGCAAGGAAAATCATTTTTGTGACTTGTAATACCTGGGAACACACACACGGAGCAAGGCTTGGGATGTGCTCCGCTGAGGGGAAAAGGAAGCTCAGCGGCTGAGCGTCAACGGGAAGGGGCTGCTGTTACAGCATTGCCCTCTGCAGGCTTGCCCGCGAGGGGACACCCAAACAGGAAGCAGTTTAGGAAGCAGGAAAAGTAAATAATTTTTCCTTTACTTATCTTGGTCTAAGCTTAAGCAGTTTATTTTCTCTACGATAAAACAGATTTCCCATCACCAACGTAGTGAGGAGCAAGCGRCACCTTTCGGGTGCCTTCCAGGACCTTGCACCTGACTGGTTCAGTGGAAAGGACAGGGAGGGGGGCAGGAAAAGCTGTCAGCTCCAGAGGCAGAGCAGCGGGAGGAGGACGTGCCACCCACACCACAGGGACAGCCTTCCAGGGCTGTACCCATCTGCTCTGCCATACACACACGGGAGGGCAGCGACGGGAGGACAGGCTGTCCCTCGGCGAGCAGCTTCAGTCACTCCCTCTCCCATGAGAGGTGGGACACGACTGCAGGGATCGGACACGATCCGAGAGCTCTGGAGCTGCTGCTGYGCATGAGGGTTCGGACACGCGGGGGCCTGGGCATGGGATGGCGCCGAGCAGGGAATGTGAGATCTGGGACCCTGTTCAAGGGCCAGCAGCAAAGGGAATTCTGTGCCTTGAGAATGCTGCCGCCCAGCTGAAGAGCAGAAACTACTACAGACCCCGTCACTGCGAGGCAGACATATCTCGGACCTGGATAAAGATTAACAAGGCTCCTTAAGCAGGGGGCAAATCAATAGCTTAAGAGAAAGCTAATTAGTAGATTTCCATCTACTTTACGCAAATAACATTAATTTTTGCAATACCTTTGTGGGGGGGAATAAATAAACAAGCCCTTTGGTGGTGTTGAGAAACATGAGAGTTGCTGCTCGGCAGATCAGTCCTCGGCAGGACTGACGTCCTTTGAAGGAGCTGGAGAAACTGCACCAAGAAGCAAGCTAGAGAGACAGGGAGTGCCTAGTGCCTATGCCAGCAGCCTAGCGTGCACGAGGAAGGTGCTTTTGAAGCGAATCTGCAAGCTGCGTTGCAGAGCTGCCCGAGAGTCAGATTCCTTCTGGGTGAAAAGCAGCTGCTGCCAGGCACTCTGCCCCGGGATGAGACTATAACCAGTCCGAAGTAGAGCAGGGATGGCGTGGAGCAGCATTCCCAGCACCAAACTTTGCGCTCCGACTGCTCTGGCCTGCTCTGCTCAGGCAGATAGGGGCACCTCGCCTGAGCAAACAGACTGGGGGTGGCCTCGGGAGCAGTGCCCCAGCAGAAGGGCTCCAGAGGTGCATCTGGCCTGGCAATCCGCGCTCCCCCCCCGACGGATTCGGACTGGGAACAGTTATGCAGTGACGTGGCAGCACAAGGAGGCACTAGGTGAAGAGTCAGTGGAACTCAAAGCTCCAAATTGAGAAGCATTAGGAATGTTCAGCTTATAAAAAAAGTAAGACCAGTGTTTGCATTCTGTCCTTGAGATTGTAAGAGACTTCCTGTGTCAGTGCTCCACAGATGTGCCAATTTTTATTTCTATATAGATGAAAAAAACAACTACTACAACAACAACAAAACCCCCACATTCTTAAAGTTCATGGTGCAGAAAGGCTGCCAGTGTTTTTGACATAATTCTGCCAACATATTTTTGATACTTGCCTGGTATTTCAGACCAGACATAACACAAAGGATGCAAGATATCTAAYTGCATATTAAAATATTAGTCCATTATTAATGATTAATTATGACATTATTTCAGAAATGTATGCTTAAAACTGCAAGATAACTGCAGGACCTAACTCCACGAGCCTAATGTTACCCAGTAGTACAGCCATTCACGTGCTTTCTGATTTAGAGTCACCTTGCCCTTCCTCTCATTTTAACAACTTAATGACAGTAAGTTAATGTTGCTAATTTCTAGAAAGGTTGCCTAGAATGTTCTCTTTTATAATGAAAGTGGAAGTCATGCTGATCTCATGGTTTGCAATTTTTGTGTTTTCCCACTTCTTAAAATGTTTGTGTACCTACTTAAATAATTTCTCACAACACTGCGGGAGAAAAATAGTACAATTTTCTGGACAAACTGCATAACTGCACCCAAGTTTCCAGTCAAGAAGCACCAATTCCTGATCGAGATACTCACATACGTGTAAGTAACTAAATCAAAAAGACATCAGCACGCACACATCAAGCTGAGGTTTTATTTGACCTCTTCTTGCTTCTACAACTTGGCTCCACAACGCACTTACACTTGCACCAAACCCATGATTAAAGTGATACTAGCTGCTTCCCATAAAACGGCTCAGTGAAGATGCAGCTCAGCCTCTCAGCCCCCAGACTGGGGCAAAACCAGGGGTTAACACAGGTGGGAAGGGGCCTCGGAGGCTGCTCAAAGCAGGGGCAGCGCTGACACTGGATGAGATTGCTCAGGGCCAGGTCCAGCTCTAGGCATTCCTGAGCTTGTGCCTTCCATAACCTCCCTGGCACTGTCATGTTAYATTTGCCAGGAAGTAGCCCAAAACATTTCATATTATACAGAGTTTTATAGGCTTTATATGGCTTGTATAGAGCTGTATGATTATATAAAACTCTTCTGGTTTGAAGGTATTTGCACCCCAACCATTAACAACTAAAGGAATAACAGAACTCTGCTTAGGCCGTGGTAATGTCACGACTCTTTTCCTCGTCCCCACTGAAGCAGAGAGCGCTGGTGGCCTCCGCAGGCACCGCTCGGCACTCGGCACTTTGCTTATTTTACWACTCATATAACCAGGCTTGGCAAGAAGCAACTTTCGAAAGGACCTGGCAGAGCAGGAAAAGATCCCAGCTCCAGCCGAACCGCGGACACGGTCAAACCCGATGCAYGCTTCTGATGAAGAATTCCACCTTGATTCAACCTTGGGCTGGTACTTTTGTGCTCGAGCATTTGCAYGTTATAAATCTGGATCAAAAATACCCAGCTATTTGTCTGAGGGTGGGGGTACGAACAACACCCAGCAAAAGTTAACTTGTTTCTTTGATTATTTAGTATTTTGATAAGCACATAGACAGTCATGAAAGGAAAGCAGTTTACAGATATGTATTTGTATATATAAGAAATAAGTGAAAGAAAACAGCTACTGAAACAAGAAACTTGTTCCCTGAGAAATTCCTGCTCCATTATCAAACTTGTTCCCTGAGAAATTCCTGCTCCATTATCAAACTTGTTCCCTGAGAAATTCCTGCTCCAATATCTCCTATCTCAAGGAATTCAAAAGATACATTGCCTCATCTCAGAGATCTGAGCATAAAACAAAGAGAGAAATTGTTTTTTCAAAAAAAAAAAAAAAAGAATTGGAGTTACTAATCCAGCTTGTCAAGCTCTGTCCGACGCGGGGCTTCCTCCTGGAAGGCGGCAGCGCAGCGGCACTTCCACACGGGTGCCTGGGAGCGCCCTGGGCACCGGGACGCTCCCAAACACCCCCGCCARCCGCCAGCCCCACCGGACCGGTCCAAGCGGCGCAGAGCCCCGGGAGCGGGCGGGAGGCGCCAGGCAGCAGCCGTCGGCTTCCCGGGCGCCTCCGAGGCTGGCGGGGAGGCTCCGCTCCCGGCCGGGCAGCGGCTGCTGCCGCCGGAGGCCTGGCCGCCCGGGAGCGCGAGCGGGGCGCGGAGCGGAGCCGGTTCCCGCCGGTTCCCGCCGGCCCCGCTGCCCGAGGCCGCTCTCGGGCGCCGGCAGCGCCGCCGCAGACGCTCCCGCCGCCTCGTGCGCCTCTTCCCCGCTCCTCCCTCCCTCTCCCCGCGGGTCCCGGCGCTCACCTGGCGCCGCGGAGCCGCCAGGCGCCCAGGCCGCGCGCGAGGGTCAGACCCGCCGCCACCGCCGCCATGACACGAGCGCTGCGGAGCGGGGTGGGCGGGGCGAGCGGCGGCCATGCGCGGGGCGGAGCGAGGCGGCGGCGGCGCCTCGCGCGTGGGGCTCCTGTGGGGAAAGCGGCGCCCGGGAGCCCCCTCCGGAGAAGAGCGGGAAGTTTCTCCCCAAGGAGCAATGTGTGTTTGCTTCTGAGCGCCTCAAACTTACCACTGCAGACCCGCAAGGCCCCCCGCCTCCGCATCCCCGCACAGCATCCGCTGCTGTGCGGCTCGCGCTCAGCCGCCCCAGACGCAGCGTTGTTTGCGCTCGGCTTCTCAGCAGCACAAGAGTGTGAGGTGAAATTAATTCCCGTTTACAAAATACTTACAGAGCATCCTCTACAGGCTGTTTGTCCATGTCCCTGCTTAGCCCTTATTCCCACAGAACTCGCAGCTTTATGTGCCTTGCTAGACTGAAACAATTTCGAAAGCATAAAACCAAACATAAGCTAATTTTTGTTCTGAAATGTAGGAATGAGGCTTCCAGTGAACACAGAAGAGGTGAATTTGGGTCTAAAATACCAGCATTTGTCTTGTCAAATAGTAATGCTTTTCTTTTTCTCTTTTTTTTTTTTTTTTGATTAAACACCTACGTACACAATGGTTTTGGTTTTGCACAGCTTGAAAGGGATAGAAGAATCCTTACAGAAATGTAAGATAATGAATACCAATTCAAAGATTACTGTAATAGTAGTTACCTTTGCCTTTACCTTTACACTGTTACTAGTGTAATGGGTCCAGAGAGGACTCCCTAGAGAACCTGAGAGATAATTTGCTTCAGATTTCTTGTTTGACAAGCAGGTCCTTCATGGCAATGTCCTTTCCAGGGTTTTGCTGTTAATGGTGAGACTAAAGTGTTTTCTTAGCTCCATTTTTATGCCTATGTAAGATATTCTTTCATTTAATTTCAAATGGTACATCTGCACATATTGCTCTAGTATCTGAAAGCTACACAAGGGAAAAAAAGGCAAATTTGCATTTTCCTGCATCTAAATACTTGTACACTTTTTAAAATATGGGGCTTTTGTGTATTTGCTTAGTCAGAGATAACTATCAGTAATGAGAGAGACCTTATAAGATCCACTTTCCCTTTGCCCGATTCCAAGATCAATCTGCCTCTTGCAATATCTTTGTTGCTTACTCTCTGCAGCTTTATGCAAAGCACAGCAGCTGTGCTTTGTTTGAAAGGTTCTTTCTCACCCAGTACCACTCACTTAAAGAAAGCCCGTGCTGCTGTTAAATATCAGAGTTTAAATGTCTTTTATTTTATTTTTCTCAATTGCCTTCTGTTGAACATATATAAGTCTAAATAGGGTTGTTTTTCAAACACAACCACACTGGAATTTCCAGGAATGAAAAAACATGTCCCAGTTTAACTTCAGGATAGCAACAGACATGTCTAGGTTCAGTGCAAGATGAGTGGTGTGCTGTGGAATTGAAATCAAGCATCAGCACCATGCGGTGCTCAGCAGAGAGGGGCACGGAGAAACAGCAACTCCAATGACTTCTCCTTATCAGCAGTTCTCAGCAGTCTAAAATACATACCACAGTCCATATGTTTTGTCTGCAAAAGTATGACTTTCTGTTCGTTTCTTTCTCTAGAGACCTACATCTCTAGTTACTCTCATTCCTTTTTTTTTTCCTCAATTTTATTTCCTTTTCTCTTGCCTTCCTTTCTGCAACTTAGCTGCTTAATTTTGTCCATCTGCTCAGGAGAGGTAAAATCCAAAAAAAAAAAAAAAAGAAAAGAAAAAAGAAAAGACTTGCAAGCAGTATGTTGTATAAATACCTTTGTATTCTCTTAGTGTTGCTACATTTTTCTTAAAAACATGGTAATAATAAGTATCTTAACATGCTTTTAACTGCTTCATGTTTGCAATGTGTTCTTATTCCTGTAGAAATGGGGAGAGAGAAGGGTCATGTGCTCCACAGAATTCATTTAAATGTGGTTTAATATTACGCACTTTCGTGCTGGTCCTTCTTCATGAGTGAAATTTGCCACATATGCCATATCATAATGCATATGCAAACTATACATGTGCCAGAGAAACTACCCTGCCCTTATTATGACACTTACTGTTGGATCCAAGGCAAAACCACTCAGTAAACTTCCAGATGCCTGGATCCTGATGTTACGGTTGCGAAAGGAGTGGTGTGGCTGCTCTAATCTGCACCAATGTACTTTCTCTTTCAGAGTAATTGCAGATTCTTGGCGTGCTGATACAAGCCTGAGCAAGAAGTGATTCATGCAGCTCCATGGTTGCTGACGCCCTGGGGGCTGGTTCTCATGCGTGGAGGTGACGGCTGCGTCGTCAGCTGCGTCGCTGGCTTCGTCACGACCGAAGAATTGACCCTGCAGCCTGCCCAGCACGAGCATTGTGCTTGCCAAAGCGGTGAGTGCTGTATCACTGCAGTCAGCTCTGCAGTGACTGCATTGGGTGCTTGCCATGGATTTTCTGAAATGTGCTTTCTGTAACGTCTCTGAACTGAACTCAGGATTAAGGAGTTGAATACTCATCATCTTTTACCCTGACAAGGCAGCTGTTCTCTCTTGGACAGACATTGCTTATCCAGGAAGCAGATGTGTTGGGCACWTTATTATTCAGAATTTGATTTCTGTGGCAAATGGATTTGCATTATCACTACAGGAGACTTTAATGCATATTTAACAGAATGTTATCCTGTTGATTTGTTCACCTSCCCCTTGAAAACCAATCCAAGAAATCCTGCATGATTTAGTTGTGTGGAAATATTATCATGCTTTTTGCACTGATGGTGACAAGCTACTTGAGACATAAGGGAGAGAGATTTTCACAGTTTCACTGCTGTAGTGTAGGAAGCTGCCAAGGGCATACATCCCTGCCATCATTTCAAGGCTAGTTTTGCAAGATGAGCCTCYTCCTTACCTCAAAATGAAAAGTATGTTTGGTTTCCAGCTCCCAAGGAGAAATTAGACTTCAACCCACTTACTTAAGCAGAGATTTTTACTGACAGAGAATTATAAACACGAGRTCTGAATCAGCAGATAACTAAATCATACAGTGCTGTACTTTTCTTGGCTGGATTTCTGCTTTATGCTCAGCTGATGGCTCCTTTTGGAGGAATTTTCTCTTTGCAGCATTCTCCTCAGTGAATGGAGGATACCAAAATGCCAAGTTTATAGTTCACAGTTCTCATTAATSTCTTCTCTCTCATTAATCTCTCTCATTAATAACCTCCCCTGGCCAACAGGTATGTGTCTTGATCTGCCTTTGCCTTCTCACACTCCTCTGCAGTAATGTTCCACCAAACAGCACCCTGCTACTCTATCTCACTGCTCCTTTTTTTACCATTAATACAAGTTGATTTATCCCATCTAAGACATATAGTTGTTTGTAAACTTGTAAAAGAGGTTACTTAGGCTCACCTCGTAAAAACATCATCTATTCTATYTTGGATTGTGAATCTTTCAAAAAATGTCAGCCTTCAGTAACGTTGGACAATATCAATATCATTTCTATTAAAATCATATAAACCAGGCTACAAGTTTAAACCTACCTCAATTCCTAAAATATGCTCACAGATAAGGATCTGAGAGGCTAAGTCTTATCTTTGGAAAATAGTCTAGTTACGTCTAAATAGTCACGTCACCACTACTGAAGGATTTGCCTCGTGTGCTCTGACACACTCTATTTTTGTTACTTATTCCTCCTGTCTGTGTGCTGTAGTCTCTCTTGATACTTTCCATGTACAGTGTAATAGTTCAGCTGGAAGCTTCCTTACATCCACTGATAACCCCAAATGTCTTTCTAATCCCTTTAGAATACAGCTGCAAGAGGTTTGTGGGTGGTTTAAGATGAGCAAAATTTCTCTTAACTGGGACATGGGCAGGTTCCTGTTTACTTCCCCACCAGCTTTTAGCATTTTTGCATTTGTGTTAGCAAACACAGCAGGAAATATTATTCAGATATTTAATCCGAGCAAAAACAAGAGTGCAATTACAAATGGTTTGGGTTTTTTTTTTTTTTTTTGAGAAATTACAGTACAAAACAATCACAAAGAGATTTTGTGATTGTTCACCTGATAGCCAATAAATCTATGAATTTTGTTTTTAAGACTTGTATGTTTTTAAACATTTCATGGAACTGCAGCTTCTATTAACCATCTTTGGAATTGGTGTGAACTCAAATTGCTTTTCTGAAGTACTACAGTTATATGTAAAAGGTACCTGCCATATCCTCTTTTTCAAGACAATTAAAATATTCACTTAAAAAGAAAATCTGTGAATTGCAGCAAATGGCGAAGTATTTTTGAATGCCTCTAGAGTGTTACAGTGGCTGTATCAGTGTTTCACACTTATGAACACCTGGGAAAGAAAGGTTGGCAGAAGTTCAATCAGGAGATGCGGTTAAAGGAGCCTTATTTTACATATGAATCAGCTAACAACAGCATTGTTCATTAAAGGAATTTACATCTTCTTAGTTCTTTATAGTTTCCTGAATCATTAAACGATGCAGGTGTTGGCAGAGAGCGGGTGCTCCTACTTTTTGTGCTTCCTCTACTTTTTTCAAAAAAAGGATTTGGGGCCTCTATTTCACAGTTTAAGTTTAAGCCAGCATAATCAAACACTGCTTCTGAAAGAAGCAGTCTGTCTATTTTCCTCAGTTCCTCTTGTTCCCTCTCATGCCTTCTCTTCTGCAGGTCTGTTCCTGGTCAAGCACTGAACTTGTTCAGGGAATCTGAGATCTGAGTTAAAATTAACCAGGCGAAAACAAGTAAACAAATAAATCACAGAACATTTGGGGTTGGAAGGGATTTTGGGAGATCATCTAGTCTAATCCCCTCTGCACAAGGAGGGTCACCTGCAGCATGTAGGCCAGGCTTGTGTCCACATGGACTTTGAATGTCTCCAAGGCAGGAGACCCCACCACCTCTCCAGGCAGCCTGTGCCAGCGCTCAGTCACACTCCCAGTGAAGAAGTTTTTCCTCATGTTCAGACTGATCTTCCTGTGTTTGTGCTTTCCTGTGAAACTTCCCTGTGAAGTTTGTTCCTGTTGCCTCTCATCCCATTGCTGAGCACTGCTGAGAGGAAGAGGGGCCAGACTCTTTACGTCCTCTCTGCAGGCCCTTGCACATGGATGAGATCCTGGCTCCGTCTTCCCTTCTCTAGGCTGACGAGGCCCAGCGCTCTGAGCCCAGCCGCACAGGAGAGATGCCTCAGTCCTTCCCTCATTGTGGTCACCCTTTGMAGGACTCACTCCGGTAGTTTCATGTCCCTTTTATAAAGGCTCGTTGCAACCCAGATGAAATCCTCAATTTGTTTCATCTCGCAGCAGAAYGCACATGTGTGTTGGTGCAAGGGAGGGAGATGCACCAGAGTCTGAAATGAGGAGGAGCATCACTTCTTCCAGCAGCAGTGCTGAGCTGTGCTAGCATGAAAGTGAAGTACCAAAGCAGAGACTCTAAGGGAAATGATTTAGAGTTTTTTTGTTTGTTTTGGATTGCTTAAATTGATAAAATGTTTTACTCTCCTATCACAGAAAGTACCTCAACGTAGGCAAAGGCATAAATGTTAGCTTTCTCCTACAGAAAGTTAGTTTTAAACTCAGTTATATATGCATCTCTTAAGCAGTTAYAACTGGAATTGGGAGGGGCTAGGGGATGGAAAGATTAAGTCCCTACAAGTTTTTCAGTCCGACAGAAAGAAGTGAAATTATTAATGTTCCCTGTAGAAAAGTAAGACTGTAGCATGAGTTTCATCCTCATCAAGCAGTTATCCCAGCGAACATCTCTCGTGTGTGGGATCCTCCTGGCCCTGATATATCTCAGTGACAGCAGCCTCTGCCTCTGCTTGTCTGTGTCCATCATGGCACAGCCGTTCGTGCTGTGCTGACACTGGCATTGTGTGGGCATGAAGTGAGACAGGCCACAGAACTGATCCAGTTAAAGAATAACCTGCCCAAGAAAATCCATCCAAACTGATTTGCTGTGATTGCAAAAAACATGAAGTTTGTATAGCTTGGAAGACAGTGACTGTTGAAGATGACACYGATGTGGGAACATTTCTCTTTGAGCTGTGTCCCTATGTCTAGTAAAGCTTAGTTCACTCACTAGGTTAGCATATCTCACATGCCATAATTGTGACCACAGCCTACCTGAATCTCTGCCTGAGATCTGATTATTAACATGAATATTTGTGACAAAGTTAGCTGTTGTGAAATGGCCCCTAGCAAGCTGCTGAGCTTAGGACAGCATAAGCTCAGAGAGGGAGCTAAACCGTTCAAGACTTGGATTTACCGGTGCTGGGCTGTACCTGCTGCAGCTCCAGCACTGCAGCAGTTCCAGTTTGTTTGGCCAGCTGAGCACCCACACTATAGGATGTGCTGCCTCTTGGCAGCTTCAGTGCATAATTTGCTTTGCAGGCTGCCTGTGTGCAGAACTGGTTTACTCATCAAGAGCAGAAGATTTTCAGGATGGCCTCAATTATATTGCTAGTAAATCAGTATGCTTTTTGTCTACATGTTCCCAAAATGTTTCAGTATGTACTTAATATAATGTCTTGCTAAGGGAGGATGTGTGATTAGTTAGTTATCACCTGGGGCAGTTCTGTTCCAGTAAAGGCAAAATTCACCTCAGAATTTCCCACTTGGAAATCACTTTAAGATAACAATCTCTCTTCCTGCCCTTCATTTGGGGGTGGTATGTCTCAATCTCTCTCTCTATTAACTTCTGTTTTTTAGTAAATCATACATAATTACATCAGTTTCCTGAAAAATGTTTAACCATTAGTGTTCTTTCAAACTGTATATTTGCTGTGTAKCAAAATCTCTGTCACCGTCCCTTACTTGCCCCCTAGAACCTGAGGAGCAGTCGCACATCTCCTCCCGTTACAATACTTTCCCCACAGTTTCTAACCTTTTCTGCCATAAAGCCAAGATAATACATTCAGAAAGAGAATCTATAGTTGAAAAACAAAAACAAAAAAAAATTTTAAAAACCCTCTAAAATAACGTCACTTTAGCAAACGGATTTCCAACTGTATTCCCGTGATTTGTTTGTTGATTGCTATCTTGTGTCTCCACAACTCTTAAAGGTCTCTCTCTGCTTTTGTCTAGACATCATCTAGACAGATATCATCTGTCACTRTTCTCCCTTTTTGTGGCATCTCTGTTAYTTTTTTTTTTTTGTAGAAATGTTTTTGGTTAAACTAGGCAACTAAAGCACAGACAATGTCTGTGAAAAACTTTAGAATTTTTAAGATTTTTTTCAGAAATAATTTTTGTCTTGTGTTCATTCACAGCAGTGCAGCTTATTAGAATCCGGGCAACTTGGTTTTTATTACTTAGCTGTGGTCTTGAACGGTAGTGAATTTCTGGCTAAGGAAGCAATGCTTTCTTAATGAGGACTGGCATTCCAGCTGGCATTTTCAGATGATTGTGCTCATAATTTTTTCATTCTTTTGGTTTTAGAGGATTTTAAATTACTCCTTTATCTATTGTTATTATATTATGACTTAATTCCCTAGCTCCATAACTTCTTCAGTCTTSATGTTAGTTCCTGCAAAATCCTGTGTGCTGCTGTAATCCAATTGTCTTGGACCAAGTAACAATTAGAACAGAGACATACAACTTTAATACAATTAGTTATAGCAAGCATTACTGAATTATTTAGTTCTTTGTATCAGTTTAATTTATATTATAAAAACATCATGACTGTTAGATAAGTCTTACTTGTTTGAAAAGGCAAATTTCCATGCCAGCAGTCACAAACTTAAATTCTGTCATGGTATTTGTATATCTATGCTACAGCTGATGTGGCTCCTTTCAGATTTAGTATAGGATTGTTGATTTGTTGCTGTTTCTTTTCTGGTAGTGCCCTGGGTTTTATTCCCCTGTTTTTCTTGTTATTTTCTTGATATTTTTTATATCAACAGTGGAGTTGATATGTGGCACTATTTGATGCAGCCCTGTTCAAGGACATACTCAAGTTGTCCTGTGCAGTTAACATGGTTTAGTCTGTATTTTACACAGAACAGCTCTGAGTTTTTCAAGGGGACCATGCAGAGTCTCCCTGTTCTGCAGAGTCCTGTCAAATCCAAGGTTCATTTCTTCATTGTTTAACACTTGTCTCATGGTAGTGCTGGCCACGGGCCTGGTGGGTTTTGAACAGTCACAAAGCTGGAAGACGGTCCTCGTCACGAGGAGCAGAGTTTGCACTACCTCCAGGGTGGAGGTAGTGGTAGATATGCATGAACTCACAGATTTTCAACCACTTGGGAAAAAAAAAAAAAATCCAAGCACTGATCCTCTAAAGTGTTCTCAAGGGAGAAGCATCTGTAACGACAGTCACGTTGGCTCAGGAGTCTGTGGACCTGCTTAGATTCAGCATTCCAAAAGTGGATATAACTTGCTTTAATTTTATGTCAGAGACACAGACCTAAAAAATGATYGAGGTGCTTCCTAGTTTTGCCCACCTACTGATTTTCCAGGCACTTGTACTTGAGAAAAGGACTTCAGGAAGGTGACATAAAAACCCATCCACTGTGTGGGCAGGCATCTAAAGCTCACCCCTATAAAATCCTTAGTGTAGGAAAATGCTTTTGGTTCTGTTCCTCTTTAGAGCTTATTCCCTCCAATTGGGAATGATGTTCATAAGGTTCCTCCAAGGATATGTGTCTAAATATGTTTCTCTAAAGAACTTTAAAGAGCTAATTCTTATTTTAACATGGGAATGGAGGAAATAAGAGGGGAAGAGATGGAGATTCCATATTTTACATATTGCCCAAAGTTGAAAGCATGCAGCCAGTCCCTGAGAGACCTAGGTCCAAGCCTATAGCTGCTACAACTTGCCTTGAATTTATATAAGTCCTGTTTTATTGTAGTTCTGCACTTTCCTCAGCACTTCAGTCATGCATAGGCTGCCCTCCTGTACTGATTTTAATGGCAATAAAGTGAGCATGAAAATGGAAAATAAAACAGGGCAACTCCCTGTCTTTTGGGGAGCTATAAACGTGTTTTGAGGCATCTTCCCAGCCTTGACTTTCCGAAGCTCCCTGCCTGCCGTAGGTGGCTGGTTGCTGCAGGATGCCCGTGGCAACAGCCGTGGCTCCCGCTGGCTCCTTACTGCTGCACCTGGGACAAATTAAATCAGCCTCAGCTGGGCTGGCTGCAGGCCATGGCAACAAGTCGTCAGGCAGTGAAAGCCGCTTCAGGCTGGGCTGGTGATGCACGCTTGAAAGAGGACAACTGGTTCTTGCCTTCCTTCCAGGTAAGGWTTTCTGTATTCATTAAAAAAATAAAAATGAAGGGTTCAGGTCTTATTTAAGCCTTTACTGTTGGCAGACACCATTTTTTTTTCATTTTGGTTATAATTGTGCTGTATAGCCCATAATCTCCAACTGGTTTATTTTCCTAAGCCATCAATTCCACAAGGTATGGAGCTATAATATGCTTTCTCTTTTTGCTGATCTCAGTGGGACAGCTCAGCTGAACAAAATGAAATACATATGTGTTGGCAGCCTTGGTGTAGGTTTATCTAGTTTTGCAATCATTGTTCTCTCACTGTATTAAGATCTACTTTATATATATACACATTATATATATATTTCTCTAACAGATAAATATAGTATCAGAATCACCTTCTGGTACAGGATGGTATGTCATCTTATGACCTCAGCATGTATTGAAATCTTCCCCTAGCTAAGAACTAGAGGACAAGAGCCTCAGCAAGCTGCGGGAAGGAGGAATTTCAGCAGTAATTCACCAGGGGAAGATGACAGTGATATCACCAGCATACAGCAGAGCAGAACTTGCAGCTAGGGTGTCATGGTGGAYGAYAAGTTGACCATGAGGCAGCAGTGTGCCCTGGTGGCCAAGAAGGCCAACGGGATCCTGGGGTGCATTAAGAAAAGCGTSTCCAGCAGGTCGAGGGAAGTGATCATCCCCCTCTACTCAGCCCTGGTGAGGCCACATCTGGAGTACTGCGTCCAGTTCTGGGCTCCCCAGTACAAGAGGGATGTGGAGCTGCTGGAGAGAGTCCAGCGCAGGGCTACSAGGATGRTCAGRGGCCTGGAACATCTGCCMTATGAGCAAAGGCTGAGGRAGCTGGGTCTGTTCAGCCTGGAGAAGAGGAGGCTGAGGGGGGACCTGATCAGCGTGTATAAATACCTCAAGGGAGGCAGTGAGGAGGARGGGGGCGGCCTCTTTTCAGTGGTGGSCAGSGAYAGGACTAGAGGAAATGGCTTCAAACTGAAGCATCGGAAGTTCCACAGGAACTTAAGGAAGCATTTCTTCACTGTGAGGGTGACAAAGCACTGGAACAGGCTGCCCAGAGAGGTTGTGGAGTCTCCTTCTTTGGAGATCTTTAAAACCCGYTTGGATGCAGCCCTGTGCCACGTGCTCTAGGTGACCCTGCGTGAGCAGGGGGGTTGGACTCGATGACCTCTGAGGTCCCTTCCAACCTTCGGCATTCTATGATTCTATGACCCCACGTGGTTTGGAGATGGCCTCTGCTTGTTCACTTCTTCCCATAGCAGTGGGCTTGGTTGACCTTTCAGGCTATAGGCCAGCATGATCCTGCTGCTGATGCATGAGGTAGGTCCATGTCAGCAGCTCTGCTTGAGCTGCTCACTAGGAGCCCATGCCAGTGGCTGGTCACCCCTCCTCTAGTGCGAGTGAGTGAGTGAGTGGTGTTGATGATGTCTTTCCTAACCTCATGGACCTAGTGCACAGCATATCCGTAAGTGGTGCCAAGAGGGTCAAATGTGCAGAAGAGGCTTTTCTCACATTAGGGAGTTATTCAAAGAATTTTTTTTAAAAGAAAGGTCATCAGCAAAGCTGGGTAGAAGAATTTCATGTTACTTCATGACTAGATGACAGAAAGGCAGGTTTATTCACTGCAGGTGTTGGTAGGAGATATACATGGGGGAAGAAAACACTTATTTTGAATAAGGTGCTAAAGTGGTTATTACCTCTTGGAGCCAGAGTTTGAGTTATAAATAATTTCATGGAAACAGCAGGTCTGTGTTCAACAGCAGTTAGAACATAAGTACTGCATTCCAGAGCACTGGCTGGGGCTTGGAGATACYGAGGTCAGATTTTGCCAACTTGGTCAAAGGTTAAGTCTGGAGTTAGGTGCAAAATAAAAAGCAGCTAGTTTTGAATGTAGGACTCAATGCTAGTATTTATCTTTAGGTCCCTATACACCTTAAAGACCTGATTCTATGCATATTTGTTCCATATATGTGTGAAAATAGTTCACGCATAGTTCTGCCTAAATAGTTCGATAATGGGGGTATATCACTAAATGAGTGCAGTGTTGTGTTTAATCTCAATGATATAATGTTTTTATGAATGTTTTTAATTAGGTTATAAGCAGCTTGTATAAAGGGATCTATTAATTATAAGAATAATAGCAGCACTTAGGCAAAAAACCACTCATCCAGTCACGGAGAGAGTCATTTTACTTAAAAATCAATGTATGTTAGAACATAATGTGCTATACCAAAAATTTCACTTTTGGATATTTTAAAACTAGTTCCCCTAGTCTTCATTTTAAGAAGTTTCTCTGTTTTCTTCTTGTATATTGTTCTTCCCTTGACTATCTCCTTGTCCTTCATCTTTCTTCCTTTTCTCAAATAATTTTTTCAGTCTTAATTTTCTTGTCTCCYCTACATCAGATCTGTTGCCATGTCACTAATTGTTCTAAATCATTTCAGTCAGGAGCAGTCCAAGGTAGGATAACCCACATGTTGGGGATTTGCTTCGAGGGCAGTGTTTATGTTAAGGCCTTTCCCCAATTACATTTTAGAAACATTTGTACTTAATGCAGATCTTTGGCRGCTAAGATTGTGTAGAAAACCTTTAAGTTGTGAAGTGGTTGCAGTGGAAACAGGCTTTTTCCTCTATATGTCCATGTGGCAATAATTGAACCCTTCCTGTTTCTACCTTTTCCACTGCCTGGCTGCACCCCTATTGATATCAAGAAAGGTGGCATAGCTATGAAGTGAGAACTTGGGCTCTTGGCTGGTTACGGACTGGATTGGGACAATCCTGGGGCACTGTCCTTCTCGCTGGAAGAACACGGGAGTCTCTGCTAAAGGGCCGTCACAGGTGAAATGAAAGGCAGGACTGTTTCTGCCCAAGTGGGAAGCCCAAGCTGCATGAAATGAACGTGACCCAGCTGCGAGTRGAGCAGGTCAACAACTCTCTCGGTGCGGCATGGGCTACACTGTGGGCAGCAGAAAGTGGTTGGCAAATGACTGGGAGASCAGCTTTAAAAATGCTAAGTCTTGGATTAAATTGCATCTCGAGATCCAGTCTAGTCCTAATGTCACTAGTTTTGTTCCAATAAGTATGTCTTTCTCATACATTGAATTAAGCCATCTGGAAAACACAATGCCTTCTTCATGCACATATGCACTCAATCTGTGCATCCCAACAGTGCTGTAAATGCAGTGAACTGTGAGCATTGCCTCCCTCTTGCAGGGGCAAGCTAAGCCTGGAAAAGAATTTAGAGCTGCTGTAGTAGGTCAATGGATCTGTGCTCTCTTTGTCACTGTGGCAGTGCTTTGTTGAGGGAAATACAGCAGCGTGCTCTCTCCAGTATCCAGGGGATATGCTCTTATTGCCCAGCTCTGAAATGTGCTTTTGAGCATGTGTGGAGAAAAAAACTTAGTTTTTTGCTTTAGCATCAAACCATTATTTATTTGTAAGGGGCAGAGGTATAATATTTCGCAGAAAATCTAAGTTGGTTTGTCTTTGGAGAGCCTGAATACGTCCTTTTGTAGAGCCTGGATTTGTTTTTGGCAATACAGAAAGACAATGGGATGTTAGTTTATTGAAGGAGTATATGGTATATGCAGTTATGTTCATGACAGCAGCATTTTTATGTAGAGCTCAAATTCGTATGAGGGCCTAGAGACCTTAAGCATGAGTGATGAAAGCTATTAGTAAAACCTCTCAGTGCTCCAAATTATCCCATTTATTATATCACTGAAAGCAAAACTGTAAAGTTCCTGCAATTAAGAGCAAACTTCATTATTAACTGAATGGCCTAGGATAATGCATTTGAACAACATGTCAAGCTTAGAAATAAGGATTTATTTTGCGAARTAAAATACAGTCCTAGAGAGACATATGATGAAATGAGATGAAGCTTTCTTCTAATTCCTAGCAAATAGGTCATTCTTCACATATATTCACCCTTTTGGTACTCCTCTGCAATCATCAACAGGTAGGACAACTACTGCTGGCAGGTTACTGTTTGGGCACCTAATTTCTACTAGCTGTACACTCAGGGAAAGAGAAGATGGAGGAAACTTCAACAAAAGAGTGAAATAGATAATTTGGGATAGAGCATGCTAGATCCTGAAAGACAGAAAACAGGCTGAAAAAGAAAAAGATGTAGTGATATTAATTCATTAATATACTTATTACCTGTTCCTTGTTGAAAGATTTGTGGTAAGGTTCTCGTTCTTTCCTGGTTCATAAAGAAATGTGTCATTCTTCTGAGTTAGGAAAAAAAGGTTAGAAGATTTCTGAGTATGGTTGGCTTGTAAAATATTTGTTATRACTTTTGCTTTGAATGCTGTGTTCACAGCGTGCTATTGGTACGTGACATCTCTGTAACTAAATAGTAAAACTGCTATAAAGAGAAYAGAAAATGACATGAAATTCCACAGGCTTCAGACAGAATTCTTGACTATTTTCTCCTCTAGGATTTAAAAGTAATGCATACTCTAAGCTTTTGGAAGACATTAGAATGCAATATATGCCAATCCATTTTCCATTGCCCGTTAGAGACAACTCAGCCAGGTTAGTGTAGGTGCAGCTTGCGCTAAACTTGCATGTTGGAGAAAAAGCTCTCACAYAGAAGCGACCTCTGCACAGACACACACAGGTAACAACACCTGAATCCCTCTGCCAATAGCTGGTTCTCCTCCTCCTGCATACAGGAAAGAATTAAAAGCATGGAAATATTGGTACTGATCAATACAGGTATCTCTTTGAGAGTGTTTTTTTTTTTTTTTTTTTTTAACTAATAGAAATTCCATTGGATTTAGAAGAGGTGACTCTAGTATTTCCTTTTTTTTTTTTTTTCTTTTTTTTTTCACTGGTGCTAAATACCTGATTATAAATGTTAATATAAGAAGTTGGCTAAAATACTCATTTCTAGTACAGCCTGAACCTGGAAAACAGTACTTATTAGGTATTTATTTGAAGAGAAATGATCTGARTTTTCTGTCCTCTTACAAGGCACCTAATAGCTCCTCCTGGTGGTAAACCATTGTAAAATTAGCACTGTCCTTTTTACTGGAGCAACGCAGCTAACAAAATACAATATAGAAATGTCCGTCAAACGATTCGTTACCACTCAAATTCTTAAAGTAGCTGAGCACAGGGCAGTGTTTTGTGTGGCTTTGTTCATCTATTAGGGCAGCTTCCAGATACCGAGCTGCAAAGAACAGGAAGATGGTTGTGTCAAAAGCATAGGGCCAGGTTCAGCCTCAGCGATCAGAAACATTGGCAATTGGTAGCATCTGAAGCATAGCTGTTAATGATGCTTTCAGAATCTGCCTGCCTGTGTTCAGGGTGTGCTGACCTTTGGCAAACTCGGACATAGCAGCATTGATTCTTAATGACTTTGCCCGTCAGCCTCCGGGTAAACACCGATTGCAATGCTCAAGCCTTACTTGTTTAGTGATTAAAAAGAGATTCACGTGTGGTCTGAGAAACACAACATACATACATTGCTTCAGAAATCACAGTAGCTTTCTGTTTGAAGAAAAGCTGCTGGATGTACTGTAAGTTAATTACAAGGAGCTAAACGTAAATTGAGACAGTCTACTTTCTCTCCTCCCACCAATTTTCATCAAAATGATCTTTAGCTCCCTTCAGTTCACTGTTCATTTGAACAACGTAAGTTGTAGATTACCCACCTCTATACCCTAGGTCATATGGAGCAAGCCAGTCGGTTGTTTGAAACTGATAACAGTAGGTCAGTGCTGCAGAAATCTTCTTTGAAATGCTGCTTCATTTTTGCATAGAGTGTAAGCTGCAGTAGGTAGCTTTTTTCACAGCAGGAGCTGTCTGAAATAAAAGAGCAGCTTTCTGGAGCAGAAGAATTGCTAATGGCTTCCACTAATGTTGGCTGCTGCACTTTTGGACATATAGATGGCGTAGGAATTCCTGCAAATTCTGAAACGGAGCTGGGAAAGCTCCGGGCTTGCTCTAACCCTGAGGAGGTCTATTGATAAACTGGCCTGTATAGGCCAGTGGTTGCTTTGAAGTCACAAAGTAAAGTAACACTTTGGTGTCCTCAYCATCTCTCTCCTTTGGTGTCTGTCGTGTGTAAGATTTCATTGCTGAGCCCTGGGTGGAGTGCAGGGATATCTGTCACTTCAGAAATTACTGATTTGTTTGTGTCTCTTGAGAAAATAACAGGAGTAGCTCTTTCCTCCACAGATAACTTGAAGAGTTAGGGCTCCTGACAGTGCTCTTTGGGTAGCTTGTAGTGGAGGGATTGACACCTATTATAGATAATTTTGTCTCGTTTATAACTTGTAATATCCTTTCTCCTGCTCTTTGGTCAAACATTTGAAAAAATGCATTTTATTGATGAAGCTGTGCTGTAAAGTATTCCTCTAGCACGTTGTGACCTGCAGCTGTGTTCCGGAAACGTTTGTCTTAGTCTCTGTTGTACCTCCGTATGTACCAGTATGTATGGATCACAGCATCAGGGGCAGTGTTTTGCACCTTCATTTGCATCAGCAGTAACCAGACCCKTTCCACAAACACAGCAAATCACTACTAGCATTGCTTAGGCTTTGGCGCACACTTAGACTAGCAAAAATACTGCCCTGGCTGGGGTTTATTTTAGCAAGATTTGTGTTCTGTGCTACTTCTTGTCTTTTAGGATTTTTTTTTTTTTTAATCTATAGAAATTGAACCTTCTCTGGAGGGAACCTACTCTACTCAGGGCAAAGAGAAATGGACATTAGAGGAAAAGTTAACATGGATTTGGATAAACCTCTGTCTTATTTTAGATGCCCTTTCCTGAGAGCTCTACATGCTCTTCTTTCARATGAGATGCAAAAACATGTGAAGTCCTGGTTAGGTATATATCTAGGCCATTTATTTTTGCAAGGCACTTTTTCTGGAAGCTGTCTTCTCTTTGCTCCTAAGCAGCAGACAGCAAGATTAGTTTCACAGTGATCAGGCAGATGTACATCTGCTTGCTGGATGTGTCCAGTTGCTCTGGAGAATTTTGGAGCAGGAACTCAACATCTGCTTGATCTCCTTGACTCCCAGGCCCCAGTCATCTGCATGAGTTCAGATGAATAATTGAACTGCATCACGATGATCAAATGTCTCTATGAAAGTACATCGGTGCTCAGCACTTCTGTGGTACCTAGCCCCTGAATAAAGCTTGCTGCTTTTACCCCCTGCAAGTCTGAGCAGTCTTCTTTGCAGCCTGGTTTATAGAAATAGCATCAAGAGGATTTTTAAATATAACCTAACCAAAAAGTCTTCAATTTTACTATGCAGCTGGCTGACAAAGGCTTTGCATAGTAGGCAAATGAGTATTGTAGATAGGTCAGCTTGCGTGGCCCTCTGTGCCATGATCCCTGACCATGGGATGACTAATTATAGTTGTAGCATCGAGGTCCCTTTATTAGATGCCCTTTCTCATATGGATAGGTAGGCATTAAACTGAGGAAAGACATCCAGAATGTTAGGAAGTTTTCATTACCGCCTTCTTATTGGTAAGCAAAGGATGCTTGAGTGAATATATGATTTGTGAAAATGAATATCTCTGAAAGATTATATTAAATTTTTCTTGGTAAATGTCATCATAAGAGCTGCTGATAGGCTGAGGTGCCAGCTTCAAATGGGCAATATAAGCACTGTCATTGACCTTCATGAGTCCTCTATCCTTTCAAGCATTTGTTTCTCTTCTGACAGAAGATACATTCTACCAAGTGGTGGAATTTTGTTTATCACTTCCAGGAGCTTCTTTCTCTTTAGAATTATTGCAGCTTTGTTCTCTTGACACAATAATATCCAAACTTTTTTTTTTTTTTTCACTCAGAACACGTTGCAGCATTTACAGTGGCACTGACTGCTGTTTTTCAGTCTAGCTTTGGCAACATGTGGATTTACAATATAGTTGATACTAGGTAGACACTTGGATCTTCTAAAGTTTTGTGAATTTTGTTAGGAATTCTCATTTAGAAAGGCATGCCCCATATCCTCCCTATTTACTTACTCCCATACCTTTGGCAGTTATCCTTTTAAAAATGTATTCAGACTTTTTGGAAACAGCATAAATTATTTTCCAATGTAATGGAATTCAGTACTGTCATCGTGCAGTAGGTTGCAGCACTTGAGGCTGATCTCAGTGACCATCTTGGAAAAGCTGCCTTGTGGGATACAGTAGGCTTATACAGCCTACTGTATAAGGCTGTTAACCCACACAAGCCCAAGTTTTTCAGATGCAGTAAATAAAAGGAGCTCATATCTAAAAGTAAAGAAGTTAAAATAAGTATTGTAGAAAAACTAGCAGACTATGGGGCAAATTATTAAATAGTAAGGGGAAGGAGCTCTGAAAGACAGACCTCAAATGTGTTGCACAGGCTGCTGGAAGAGCTTTATAGTTACGCATCAAACCTAATGCTGGTTCTTTAGTTCTTCAGTCTCTGATAGTATTGCATAATTTAAAATGAATGTGATGATTTTTCCTCAGAGTTTGTTACAAAATATATTTGGGTTTTAATACTGAATAACCAAAATTTCAACAAATCCATGTGGCATAAAGCCAGGTTTCACAGCATGGAAGTAAGGAAGGGTTCTCTTAAGAAGAACTATACATGCAAAATACAGCATAGTACATATAAGTCAGGCTGCAAGAAAGTATTTATTTATTTATTTTCCCTCTGCAGTAGCTTAAAATTGCTAGAAAATTTATTCACRTGGCTGAAAAGAGAGACTAATTTATTTGAATCTTGCTCGGAATAGAGAATCACTGCTCTAATAAAAACATGTTCCACCCAAGTGCCACTGCATGCCTCCCTCATTAAGAATAAGATAATATTCTTCCCAGATTGACTTTCTAATATTTTTGGACAAAAATACTTCAGTGAAAATAGTTTTGCTCCCTCTGACAATAGCAGTTCATAACTCGATATTGGGCAATGTTTATATTATACGTATTTTGAAGATGGGAGGGAAAGTGGGGAGGCAATTCTGACTTCCTGTTATGATAACACACAAACAAAACTATTTTGGAGCAAAATTCTGCTTACAGTAACCGCACCCATTATCTTTGGGAAGATGGATATGGGACAGTTTCTAGAGCTTGGCCCTGTAGGGTAAAAGGAATCTAAAATGTCATCTATATTGGTATWAAAAAAAAAATGGGTGAACATATGTTGCTTAGTGTTATGGTAAAGCTTAGGAACTTGATTCCCCATTGTGCTGCGTACCGTCCAAAAGAAACAATGAACAAAAGACTTTTCTGCCACAGAGAGCTTACAATTTAAGAGACAAGAGGGTGGAGAAAAACAGTGAAGCATAAAGAAATGAACAGCTGCCTCTGAATTCATAGGAGACTGGTACAGTTCTCATTGCTGAGCATTTAAAAGAAAGTAGATAGCACTGTTTCAAAATCCCCCACAGCCCTACTCTATGAAAAATAAATGTCTTTATTTGGCATATCAGGATTGATAAACGTATCTTGTAAAACCCGATAAAAATTCTTCTAGATAATAAATACGTACTTGCATGCAACACAGCCTTTGCTATATAAATAAATATATATATATAAATACATATTTTAAAGACAGAAAATAAACCTATTTTCTGCTAGCGCAACAAACCTTCCACTGCTGTTTGAGCCCCTGGACCCCAAACCTCCTCCTGGAGGAGGAGAGTTGTAGGACTGAGTAAATCAGCCCTTAGAAAAGTGTCTTCTGGGGTGGTGTGGTCTGTTGATGGCACCAGTAGCAGTCTTACCTCTAATGGCTATGAAAAAGTGGATCTCAAGATCTTGAGTGGATCTCAAGAGGAGTGAGGAAGGCAGGGAACAGACCCAGGTCTTCAGGAGAGGAGACTCTGGATTATTCAGAGAACTGGTGAATCGGAAACTGTAAAGAGCAGCTTTGAGGAGCAATCCATGCCAGTACTTGGGAAAATGGGTACGTGTACAGGAGGCTGGCATGGCTTAACTGGAGCTCTTAACTGAGCTGTCGGCAGTAAAAGAGCAGATGTAAGAGGCAGAAAAAGGGACAGGCTACAGAGAAGGAATACAAAAATTGCCCAGACGTGGGGGTGATGTTAGGGAAGGTAAAAGTTCAACTAGTTGAAATTGGCTGTAAATATCAAGGGTAGCAAGAGCAGCGTCCTGTTATGTTAGCAGTAAAAGAACAAATGAGGAAAATGTAGGCCCAGGGCTGAGTGAATTAAGGATGATGGATACAAATAAGGCTGAGGCACTTCATGCTTTTTGCCTATGCCTTTACCAGCAAGTTTTCACAGGCCTTTATGCTTAAAGACAGGTTCAAACAGGAGAGGAACAACCTGTGGTGGAACAGTACCAAATCAAGAATCCCTTGAGAAATTTCAACCTGTATGAGTTCATGGTTCAACTTCAGTTCTGTCCCTAGGAATCTTGTGGAACAAGTCTCCTTGGAAGCCATTTTTTCTGCACATGAAGGAGAAGGTCACTGAGAACAGCCAGCATGGTTTTGCCAAAGATAATATGTTTGACCAATCTAACGTATGATTAAGTGGCTGGATCTGTGGATAAGAAGGGAGCAGTTGTCTACCACAGCATTGTTCTGTCGGAGTTACAGTCTGGATGGATGAAAAACTGTGTGTAATGTTGGGTTCAAAGGGTCATGGTTAGTAATTCGTACTCTGTATGGAGACTGTTATAACTGGAGTTCCTCAATGTCTCTCCTTGGACCTGTTCTTTTTAAAGCCTTGATCAGTGACCTGGAGAAAAAGATGGAGTGTTGCTCATCATGACTGCAGATGATATGAAAGCTGGACATGCTGTTGGTGCGTTCAAGGGCATGATTGCCAGTTAGATCTGAGAGGGTAGAAGAATGGACCAGCAGCAACATCAGGAAGTTCAGCAAGGACAAACGTGTAGTCCTGCCCTTGAGATGGACAATACCCCCTGCAATGGTACAGGCTGGGGACACTGGTTGAAAATAACTTGGTGATCTTGTTGGGCAGTAGGCTAAATGAGAGCAAGCAGTATACCATGGTGTAGATGCAGGCTAACAGCATCCAGGGCTGTATCTGCTGCTGGTCGAGAGAGGGAGATCATCTTCCTCACTCAGTACTTGTTAGATGATATCTTGAAAATTGTGTACAGTTTTGGTCTTCCCTAACAAAAAGGATGTGGATGAACTGGAGCAAGTCCAGGAAGTCTTCCAGGATGTCTGGGTGCTATAGTCCTTCCCATATGAGGAAACTTGGCTTGTTCAGCATGGAGAACAGATGACTTTGGCAGACCTAATGTCAACCTAACAGTATATACAAGAAGGTTATCAAGAAGACAGATCTGGGTTTTTACTGAAGTGCACAAGAGATTGTGGTCTCTAACTGAAGCAGTGGAAGCACAGTGAGGATAGAGTAGTGGGACAGGTTGCCCAAAGAGGTTGTAGAGCACTCCTCTTGGGGGGTTGCAAGGGCTGAACAAGGCTCTGAACAACCCAGTTTGAGGTCAGGATTTGATCCTGTTTTGAGCATGGAGTTGAACTAGAGACTTCTGAAGATCCCTCCAGTGTGCATGATTCTAACTGTTTAAAAAAAAATACAAAACTTATATAAAAATCTGAAGGAGTTTTAGTTAATAAAAAAAGATCAAAGCTAGAGGAAATGCATTCAGTGGTAAAGAGCTGTTAAATTTTTCTTTCATGTGCTGTAATGTAGAGCTGGAGCCTCCAGCTTCTACTGTCTAGTAAACTAGTCTGAATTTGTCTTCCATGTTGTTACCTTTCCCATTCTGGATACCTAAGCAGAGATCTATTTTTACAGTAATCTGTTGCTGTTTCATGAGTCTAAGCCTGAGGAAACCTTGCTTGGTCATATGTGACCTCTCTTTGCCCCGTCAGTGGTAAATTTATCTTCTGTGCTTTTGATTGTCTTGTTTTCAGCAGCTCTTGAAAGTCAAAGATTGTTCCACCCCAAGAGTAGTTAGTATTGGATGTCTACCTCTTGCTGTTGAAAATAACATCAGTATGGCAAATCCAATGGTATCTTTAAATACTTTCACACAGCAAGTAGAAAAAAAATGTGCTCAGCTTTTCCTTTCTTCTCTGAGATCCTCCTGAAGAATGCCTAAAGTCTTGGTAAGTCCTCTCTGCAAAGAAGTATCAACAGAATATCCTGGAATAGATATTTTCATATCTCAAGCAGGTAATTCCATGCCACATCAGCTTGGAGGGGAACAGTAATAAATGCATGGGAGCGAGGAGGGCTGGTCACTGGGGTTATCACTGAGTGTTAACAGCAAATATGTAGGAGTGCTCCAAGTTAGATTTGTAATCAGTATGGTAAGTGCGTATTCATGAATTTGTGCAATGGCAGATTTTTTTGCCTTTTATCCACTTAAGTAAATGTATCTAAAAATTCATTTCACTTCAACATTTTCATTGATCTTAAGACCGATAGTATAAAGGAATAAAATATTCAGAGATATCTTAATAAATTTGGTTATCAATTAAGTCTGGCTTATATTTTTTTATTCCATAGACACTTATAATCATTGTTCACACTTAAAATACATTATAAAGCGGAATTGGTTTCTGAAGAAAACATTACTCATGATTATCCTTTACAATAAAGGAAATATAGCATTCGTATTTCAGCAATACATCTGTAAAGGGCTTCAAGAGCTTTTCACATTTCACTTTCCCTCCGAAGTGTATCAACATCCACATTCACAAATGTCAGCATTAATTTGCCTCCTAAATTAATTTAATTATCTAAATATCAAAAGTAATTTCAGACCTTCAGCTCTTACCTAATTTGTAAAAGACAGCATAACTATCCAGGCCTCAGTCTTCCAAATAGTGGCTTTTGTATTTAGCAAAACAATATTTTCCAGTTTTGTTTAGTCTTGCTTTTCTTGTCTTAGCAGGATCAGAGGGTATACAAGAATGTAACCTTAACACCTGAAAAACATGTTTTAAAAATCACAGCTTATAAAGGAATCATAGAATCATAGAATGCCGAAGGTTGGAAGGGACCTCAGAGGTCATCGAGTCCAACCCCCCTGCTCACGCAGGGTCACCTAGAGCACGTGACACAGGGCTGCATCCAGGCGGGTTTTAAAGATCTCCAAAGAAGGAGACTCCACAACCTCTCTGGGCAACCTGTTCCAGTGCTTTGTCACCCGCACAGTGAAGAAATGCTTCCTTAAGTTCCTGTGGAACTGCCGATGCTTCA
>NW_020455466.1:1017317-1022098 GCF_003342845.1 Nothoprocta perdicaria | reverse complement strand
CAGTCCTCCAGTCTGTCCAGGTCCCTCTGGATGGCAGCACAGCCCTCAGGGCTATCAGCTACTCCACCCAGTTTGGGCTTGCTGAGGGAGCACTCCAGCCCTTCCTCCAGGTCGTTAATGAATAAGTTGAACAGGACCGGACCGAGAACTGACCCCTGGGGGACACCACTAAGTACAGGCCTCCAGCTGGACTCCGCACCAYTGACAACCACTCTCTGCACCCTGCCATCAAGCCAATTCCTAATCCACCTCCCCGTCCACACATCTATCCAACACCTTTGGAGCTTGCCCAGGAGAATATTTTACCATTTTTTAGTATCCGAGTACCTGTTTTTTTTTTTTTTTTTTCTTTTTTTAAAGCTACTGGTTGGCAGCCAGAATTAAAATCAGAATTAAAATTGTTCTAAATTTTTTGCTTTATCCTGAAAGACCCAGTGCAGAGATGTATCACATCACTGTCATAATGTATCATTTTAATTGTGGTGCTCAACAATGATGTCGTACTGTTATGACTGCACTATAAAAGGCTTTTCTGGTATCTTCCTATTTTTAGCTGTAACAACATTTGAAAAAAAATCTAGATTTCTATTTTTTTTTTCTTTTTAACAATCCTCTTAATAAAGTAAAGGTGAGAAAAGGTCTTGACTATTTTATGTTTAGGTTATTGYGGAAAGGGGCAGGAGAAGAAGAGAAATACAGTAATTGGTTTTAATTAGATAAAAGGATTATTTAAAGAAGAACAAAACAAACGTCCTGTAGTATTTGCCTTTGTTACCAGTTAGCAAGCAGTGCATTTTACATGACACCAAAAAATGTAGCTTTTCCCAGGCTTACGCCAAGAACAAATGGATATAAAATTGTTGTGAGTAGAATAATCTTGAAGTTGGAAGGAATGCCATATGAGGGTGCTTGAATACATTGACATGTGTTTTTCCTTCTGTATCTGTGTTTCTCTGCAAGATTATGAGATTACTGTCTTCTTCCTGTCTTGTACTGTGTTTCCCATTCCTTGTTTTCCCCCTCCCTGCCTTTTGCATGTCCCAGACCTGCTCTTCTGCTTTAGCTGACGTGGTAATAGTTTGTCCTTCCCACCTCAGCCTGTTCCAACTGCTGTGCCAAGGAGTAAGTAACAATGGAAACTGGCTGCCTCTTAACTCAGTCATTGTGAGTGACTCAAGTCTTTATTTAAATAAGATTTGCAGGACTTGCTGTACTTTGAAATCTTGTTCCATGTAGCAGGACCCTGAGAAGAACTTATTTTACTTGAAATTTCTAAAATTTTCAGAGTTGAGAAGAGCATAAAAGCCAGTATGGGAGCCTGAGATGAGGCCTGGATACATGAATGATCAAGAGCTGTACCAGAAGGTGATGATAAAAAGGCTGCAGAACTTCTGCAGCATAGAGATCAATGTAGGACCTTTACTGCTATACTCTGAATTCTCATAAATTTTCCTTGAAAAAATTGCTCTTGCCAGCTTACTTATTTGGAGTCTTGGCATCTGTTTCTGAATGATGTCTATATCACAGGCAACAGTGAAGCAATCTCCAAACTATTTTCCTGAGCCACTGTGCTCTATGTGGAGCAGATACTAGCTGAGCTGTGGAAACAAGATAGCTGCATGGGCAGAGGTCTCGCACTGCAGTTTTGTGYTCTTTTCAGGTGGCTTTGGGAGCAAAGTTTACAAATGTCTTATTTTATCTTCTCACCCTYATTCTTTATCACCCACTCCAAATCTTCTGCAAAATTGTTGACTTTCTTCTCACAAGAATAGCAATTACCACCTCCTAAAACAACAAATTGTCACAAAACCCACCAGTGTGAACTGGTACTATTTTTATTAAGTGAGACTGAGCCACTCTYACTGCAGGCGCGATGATGGACCCACGCTAGTTGTTGCCCGGAGGAGTATCTGCCCATCTCTTTCCTCTTTCCACTGCTGCTCATTTCACCAAAAACTATACACTGTTCTGTAGGAGTAATTTGCTGCTTGTTCACTAGAAGCACTTGCCTGGGGCATAAGCGTATGAGTGGTACAAAGAAGAGAGGCAGTAAGGGATCTAGACCAGCCCCTGCAGTGGTGATGAGCTCTAAGACTGGGCTCAGCTGTTTTGCAGTTTCATCAGAGCGTGCTTCGATGCTACATGTATTTTTCTGAAGACAAAACTTTGAGGTGTCCTTTTTATGAGGGTTTATGAGCAATTTTTAATCTGAACGCTGCCAGAAGATGAGTTTCAAAGACTGCATTTCAGATAATTTCTTTCTCTTAATTGAGGTGTCATAAAAACACATGAAATCCTTTCCAATATATCTGCTCCATACAGTAGGCCTCCTAAAAAGCCACTGAGTTGGGTTCTGTAAACCTTTCCCGAGCCTGCTATGGAGTTGTCCAGTTCTTACACCAGTGGGAGACTTTGTTCCGAACCAGTTAGTCCTTCTAAGCAGCATGCTAGGGCCTGTGTGTGACACCACCAGATCCTCAGCTACTGACTGCTAGTAACAAAGCAGTAAGGAGGCTGAAGCTGCTGTAAATTACGCCAGAAGTCAGAGACATTTCCCTGTTTTCCTTTTGTTGCAGACTATGGTTGTCTGCTGTCTCTGCCCAAATCTCCAGCAGTCTGACCTTTAATAGACTTGTCCTTTTCATAGGCCCATCAGTTTCTAGAATCCCCATGTTTCAGTCCACAGGACCTTCATGAGAGGGTGAGAGAGAGATGTGGAATCATGATGACGTGACATCYAGTAAGTCAATCAGTAAAGGTTTGGTGGTAAATGCCCACAGATTCAGAAGAAGAGATGTAAATATTCAGCTTCCTACTTGATTTTCTAAACTTTGAGGCTCTTCTCGTGAGTTGCAAGGCTAGAATATTCCAAGGAAGTAGAAGTGCTTTGCATTCACACTAACTTTCTTCTGCTGTAGYTTAGACCTGGTGGATTCTTCTCCCCTCCGTTCACACATGCCAAAAATCATCTGATCTTCCCTGCATTACATCAAAGCTGGATAAGGAACATGTGAAATGTGATGCCTGTTGCAACAGTTACAGTTGAACTGTCCTTGGCAGCTTCTTTGAGTGCTGTGTAATTTCTATGTACCTCTGAGGAAAAAGAAGATAACAGACAAAAGAGAAAGGGAGGGGGGAGGGAAAAGAAAAAAAAAAAAAAAAAAAAAAAAAGGAGAGTGTATTTTCTTTCTAGGAAGGAAATTGTAATAATAATCAAGGGAGAAAAACTTTTTTAATCAAGATTGTGAAGAGGTTAATACTGGACTCAGAAAGCCTGATTGTGGTCTCACTTATTCATTTTATAGTGCTGGCAATTCAATTGCAAATCACCAGTGCTGGTATAAATAGAACTAGGGCCAAGATCTAGATAGTCAACAGACTTTGTTATAAATGATGCCATAGTTTCAGTCTGATGACTTTCTTGTTTAGGTTTCCAGGAGTATTCATATTTTGAATAAATTTAAGGCCTCACTCTTTGACAWCTCCAGGTAATTTTAGAAGGATTACGAAAACAAAACTGAATAATTTGGCTTACACTGAGTTCAGATATTGAAATCCATAATAAGTGTATTTTATGAATAGTTTTATGAACAAATAATAAACCTTTTCTGTCCTGTCATCCTTTTTGAGCAAGTGAGAAGCAGAATATTGAAAAATGATAAGCTATTTGTGCCTTCCCTTAACTAAATTTCAGTTATACTTGATTACTTTTTCAAATGCATCTTCCCAGCCATGAACACAATGAATGCCTTCAACGAAAACATTGTATCTTCGKCTACTTGAAGTCAAGTGTGCTGATGTTTTGTAAAGCACAGGGCTAGTTTGAGTGGACACTGTTCTAAAAACATCCTCCACAAGAGGGAACGAATCTGTAATAGCCTATAATTACAAAACCCAGTGCTCAGTAATAAGGAAGCATTTTTAGTCCCTCAAGTGTTTTAAAAATAGATGCACAGACTTGTGTAAGATACAAAATTATCTGCTCCTCAGTTTTATTGGAAATTTTATTTTGCTAAAGCTTCTGTGTTCTTTTTGATGGAACCCCAGTACAATTGATGATAGGATATCATTTGCATGGATAAAGATACATAGTAATATTTGAAGTGAAAATTATTGGAAGCTGCTGTGTTAATGTTGTATGTGTGTTGACCATAACTAACTACTTAATATTTACTTGTAAAAGAGCAAAAAAGCAACAAATTACATGTTTTTCCTGTATTAGAATGAAAGGCCAGCACATTGTTTCCAATCTTTGCTGTTTTTTTAAAAAAAAAAAAAAAAAAGTAGACTCTGTATTTAAGATATGCTAAATTTTATCCTCATTAGACCTTTCTTGAAATCAGTGATCTTTATTAAGATCATCAATTGTTTTTGATGGTCCATTGATGAGATTTTAAAATTCAGCATAAAAGTTTATTATTCTGTAATTTACTGTATATATATATATAATRCTATAATATATACTGTATAATATATGCTATAATATACACTGTATGTATATATTAGTGCACCACAAAACTAGTTACATTGTTTTTCCTGACAGTTTAGTATCATTTTGTTTTTACTGTCACTGGTAGGTTGCAGGAGTCTTATTTGTATTTACTATAATCAGAGGCAATGTCTTCCTGAATGAGTGGTTTCAATTATTCAAATTAAAAAGCAGATCAGGAGAATAAAGAGGGTCATTATTTTGGAGCTAAAGGAAACTAAAATCTGATAGATTCTGTATACACAAACAGATTTTTCAGTCAAGCAGAATTTTATGTCCAAGGCTTTTGTAT
>NW_020455466.1:964442-1017291 GCF_003342845.1 Nothoprocta perdicaria | reverse complement strand
ACCTGAAATAAAAAGCAGGCAAGTGCACCTAAAATGTTTTTCATCCATACAGCCCTCCACAGCAGTCTTCCATGAGCTTATCAGAGAGCTTCATGAAGAGTTATGGCTTGCTGGGTGCACAGGGGATAGAGAAGGTGCTAACCTGATGCACAGAGCACGGTATTCCAYGAAGGGTTGGGGCAGACAGAATATGGACAGCCCAAACTTGCACTGAGCCATCGCTATCAAAGAGACCTACACAAAATAATAGACRACAGGCCCCTGCATGTCCAGGCTCTCAGAGAAGCCCTGTGAGAGCTCCACAAAGGCTGAAGGACTAGCGCTGCGCCCAGAGCTAGGCCCAACATTCTCTCTCACACAGGGATCACTTCTACAGTTGCCTTCTTCTCCGTCATATTGGAGAGTAGCAGGAGGTATCAAGTATTTTGGTGGGTCTTTCTTTTGGAAATACTTTAAATTTCTGTAAGGAAACAAAGAAAAAGGATATTTCTAGACAAATTGTCTTTTTTAAAAAAGCACTATCAAAGAGATTTATTCAAGAATACATATTAAGATTTGATAGGATCTCTCAGAATACTATCTATGTAAGGTTTTTTTTTTTTAAAGCAATAAATCCTTCATATTTGTATATACAACATAGATTTGTTAGACAAATCTGCTTTAGTCACTGGGGCTGGGAAGAGTGGTTTAAAAAAACACGATGCCCTGACATGCACAGCACACTCACTGCTAGCTCTCATGTAAAAAAAGTGTTTGTTTCAGGACATCCACAGTTACCCAGAAGATAGAATCAGAAAGCTGTCCAAATATTACATGAAATCAATGTGAATTAGGTAATTAAACAGCATATTAAAAGTCTGACAGGTCCTAGACATTCTTGAAAATTCCACCTACTGTGATACCTACCTGTGACAGATGGGTTTTTAAGTCAAGAACTCAATCCTGGCATTCTAGACTTACCTTCCAATAAAATTTTTTTTTTTTGGAGATCAGGAAGGAGCCCTGTTTGGTTGCTGTAAGTAATTCAATGCGGTCCATCTGGCTACCTGAGATCCTAGTCAAAACCACCTCTTGATCCTGTATGTCAGAAAACTAAAACAGAGACTTGCTGCCTGCTCTGAAGTGTCTAGGCAGATAAGCAGCAAACGAAGTGGGATCAATGTCAACTAAGTACACTTTGCATATATTGTCTGTTTGTTTTTATGTCTATATTTGCATTTGCAATGTGTGCTTTCAAAGGCATTAGTCGATATTATCATACTAGGAATATGTCTGACTCCAGCCTTAAGACTATATGGCCAATATGATTATTAGTGATATGTTGATGTCAGACAGTGATTGGGTGTGTCCAATCTGTTAATGAAGATGTTAAATATTATCAGGAACAATATCAACACTTCAGAGACACCACTAGAAACCAGCTGCCCTCTGGACTTGGAATTGCTGGCCATTCCTTGAGCCTGTCGGTGCAGTTACCATTTCATCCATGCAAGCCAKGACTTCCGAGGCAAAAAGATACTTTGAGAGACTGGCATAAAAGTTTTACTAAAGGTGGCACCTACTGCTCTCTCCTTGTCTACAAAACCAGACATCTCATCACAGAGGACAGTCACGTATRGGCAGGTGTGATTTATCACGTTGACTGCTTCCTAGCTCCTTCTTTTCCTTCATGTGCCCAGAAATGATATTCAGGACGATTGGCTCCATAACCTTCTCACTGAGATGAGGCTGACAGTCCTTCCCCCTTATAATGGTAGTGATGTTTTCCTCTTTTCCAGTCTCCCTCAATGCCATAACCTTTCCAAGATGACAGAGGGCAGCCTTGCAATAGCATCGGCTGGTTCCCTCAGCACGTTTGGGCACCTCCCATGCAGGTCCCCTGCSTTGCACTTGGGTGTGTGCTTCATCTTGAGCTTCCTCTACCACCAGCGCCTTCCTTCAGACTYGGCCCTTTGTCTAAGGGACCTGAGAGGCCTTGAGACAAACTTCATCAAGTAAAGGCAAGGCAAATGCAGCATTGAGTACAAAGCACTGAATACATCCTTTTCTGTCTTTTTATCCGTAACTCCCCTATGCTATTGAGCAGTGAACTCCRTTTCCTCAGTCTTCCTTACAGAAGCCTGGTTTTAATGCCAGTTGAGCTTTGGCTTTCCAAATTATCTCCTTCCAGGTCCGGACAATGTCTCCATATTCCTCCCAAGTCACTCATCCCTGCTTCCATCCTCTGACACATCCCGCATGCAGTTGAGCTCAGCTAGGTGTGCCCCGTTCAGCCCAAACAGCCTCCTGCTTGCTCAGCTTATCTGTGCTTTGAGATTCTCCTTGAAGACCAGCCATTCTTCTGCTTTCCTCCTTGTTGGGAGATGTACTTAAGCAATAAAGGAGAGGAAGGCTGTGGTCTTATTACAGGACCACAGGACTGTTCACGTGCTTAAAATTCAACAGGTTATTAAATATATGTTCGTTTGAGACCTTATCATGGGAGCATTCTCTTTCCATGTTTGGTAGAAATAGGCATCAACTAAAACCTCRTATGCAAATATCTAATTTTGTATCTCATTTTCATGATTCAGCAAACAAATCCAAAAACCAAGCCCAACCATTTGCCAGATTTTGAGGAAAACTGATCTTTGGACCCAGGTGTTTTTCTTTAGATCCAACTCTAGCAATGGCACTGYTTGGAATATCTCATTTCTGAAAGGTACAGCCATGGGAAAATTAGTTTTAAGCTGTTTCARTCTGCTAGCCTTTCCCTAACTCAATTATTTCTATAAACGGGAATCAGGCTTTCTTGAAATCACATAGTTAATATTTCAACACAGGTGATTTCAGTGGGAGTAATGCAAGATTTTATCCCATCTAATTCCAAATTTATTGCATTCTTCTTCCAATTGCTGCTGATACTTCCTGAAGTGACTAAATGTTCCAAGAGCAAATATCTATTACACAAAGCTTCTGAATGTTTCTAAAAAGGTCTGCAATGCTCATTAGCAAATGAGAGTACACTTACTTCATTTTATAAAATGTCATTCTTTCAAGATCTCAGAGATTAGGAAGAAGATGCAAATCAAGAAATCCTTGCCTGATAAAGGGAGCCTCTACTATCAAGCATGAACACGTTATATATTTCCAAGCAGTTAATTTAAAGTGCGTACAGTTATTGGGCTTCTCCCTAGGTCCTGTTTTAACTGTGGAATTAACATACAAGCAGAAGCTTCTTGTAGCCGGTTGGCTTTTTCGTTCTGGTTCCTATTTTGATCACAGATTTTACACTTGGATACCTTTTATCTTCAAWGGAAACATTCCCTGAACCTTCCATAAGGCCTTACTGTTCTGGAGCTTTGCCATTTGTAAAATTGTTCCCATCTTTCTGGATCTGGTCAGACTTGTTTGGCACTCAGCAYTGGGTTTACGTACTTAGCCCATTTGTTTCAGCTTAGTATATATTTCTCCTCTTTTTCTGTTGTTCTTCTTGGCATATTGCAGAACTTTCCATTGCACAGGGATAGTGTTGGTTTGTGCTCCAGACAAGAGATCTTTCAAAACTGTATTGCCTGCTGATCAGTCATGTGAGAAGTGAGGTTTGGGACTTACCACAAAATGACATAAATATTTTTTGAATATAGGAGCGGAAGGTGCAAGAGTTTTATACATTTTACACCAGTCCAAGCCTGCCAAAGATGTTGGTTTTCATCCAAAGATGAATCTATTCTTGCATTTTATGTTTATCTGATTACTTTGAATGCTGTCATGGAAAAACCTGAGAGATCGCTTTAGCCCTGCTGAAATCTTTAAGCCATTTTCTGATCAAGTCTACACTTACAATAGCAAAACTAGTAGATACTTGGCATGGTGTACATCTTTATAATTACTTTCATTTAGAAGGTACAATTTTCATGAGCTTCACAGATAGCCCTTGTCCAAGGACTGTTTTATTTACCTCTTGCAATAATGTTGCTTTGACCAGGTAGACCACCAAAACCTTTTCCACCAAATTTGCACTCTTAGCTGTCATAGTTTAATTATATTTTATTTTGCACATGTGTAACTCAATGGGAATAGTCTTGTCAGGCAGCTGATTTCTTGCAAAGAAAAACACTTTCCCTAGAAGACACTTCTTAACAAAAGAACATCCTGAAGTTTGTGGCTGACTTGGCCTTGCAGTAGTGTTCATTTTCCTACTGAGACACTATGCAGGTCCCTAATTTCCAGCTTGCTTTTGCTTGCCCCCTCCAAAGGAGCAGGCCCAGCCACTGGCASTAGGCATAGGAGGGGTCCTGCAGCCTTTGCAGTGGCGGAGGGATCCAAGCCAGGRCGCTCCCGACGGGATGGACTCCAGGAGCTTGGAGGCCCCAGGATGGTGGCGGCTGTTAGGAGCCACCGGGCAGCCTGAACGCTGAGTTTGGAGGGAACGGCTCCTGGCTTCTTGAGGATCAGATCCTTGGTAGGATCAACTACCAGGGCAACCGGTACAACTAAAATACATACTTCCACCTGAAGGAAATGCCTCTTGGTTGCACCTTATTGTTATTATTTATTTTTTTTCCCCTAAGAAGAAAATATCTTCTTATACTACTCATAGAAATCARTATTTCTCTTTTTTTCTTTCCCATAAATGCTTATAAGCAGTTTTCATAAGATGAAATTGGCCTTCAGGGTGATTTTTGCACTAGTATTTCCAGTTCTATAGAGCAGCTGCAAGAGACACAACTCCAGTTTAAAAAGCATATTTTAGTGTCTTTGAAAAAGATATTTCCTCCCTGTTTCGGGTTTGCAGATGAAGGGAATTACAAGAAGCTTTCCACAGACTATCTCAAACAAGCACAAACCAGCTTTGGAGCTTGATGTTTGCTGATAGTTTAGATTCAGAGCCGAGGGCTAGCCCATAGCCAAACACAGCAGTAAAGTTTACAGGCTGATATGGAAGCCTGCCTGATGGGCAGATTACATAAAATTCCCTCATGTTTTTAAATAATACAAACTTTGCATCCTTTATCAATGTGTTTACAGGGAATCGTGGTAGTGAGCCGTGCTGAAGGCACCTCCAGCACCAGGTGGAGCTGCACGTTGTGCTTTATCCGCATCTCCCAAAGCAGGTCTGCGTTGACATCACCAAGTTAATAACGCAAGCAAATGTTCAAGGGTTTGGAGGCTTGTTTTTGGATCCACAAACATGTATGTAAATACAGATAATGCCTCTGCAAAGTGGGAATGTATTTCTGAAGCCCTGATGAAGAAATTGTCTCTAGAAAAATATTTGCAGGATACACTSCTAGAAATATGATCACAAGGAGAAAGAGGAACGAGAAACGCTCGTCAAACACTTTATATAAACATATAAACATATATATAACAAATATATACCTATATATTTACATACAATGCATATATATTTGTAGGTATTATACAACTGTATGCCTATTTGTTAAATATMTATCTATTTATATTTGTGTGTGTATTTATATATATCTCAATACAGCTGTCACTGTAGTAGCCCAATAAACCAGGAGAAGCAAAGAGCTTCTTTTCCTAGAATGGTCATGCTAGAGGCATACACACTTTTGCTTCTATGARTATCTTACTTCTCTTTTATTGTTTGTGCTTTTTCAAGGACTTCTGCATTTTCCGTTCTATAAAGCAGTACCACCTAGATTGCAGACAGTTCTCTGCCATCCCAAATCAATAGTTGTCTGTTATTTCTTTGTTACTCCAGAGTAGCTGCTGTCAAGCACAAGTAACCCATCCCAACCATCTGTTTGCTGTTCAGAAATAGCTTCCAGAGGTACTTCCCAATCCTCTTCCTTTCTTTTCCTGGTTCATCTGGAGACTCCATTAACAGTAGTTAAAATGCTTTGCAATGCACAATTTTAATTTTCTTTTTAATCTCACTTTTCATTCTTCCCTTCCTCCCATTTTTTCCCCCTTATCTTCTGCATATTTATAGCAATGAACAACTCATAATAGTACAACTACTACAGATGCTATCAAAGCTATTTTCTTGGCTATATATAAAGAGGCACTTAAAGAACAAAGTTTTCATGTTAGTAAGGCAGATCCCTGTGAGGGAATCAGTGCAGTCCTACAGGATTTAGTGGAGATTCATTGACCATGTAATTCTGAATGAATTCCTTCTAGCAGTGGGCATTAAAGGCTGATCAATTTTATTGCCTTCTCTGTGTTATCAAGTTGTCTCCTTGGTAAATTAATAATGTGGCTTTAAAGAGCTAATTGATATTATTTTACAAGAACCACAATTTAATTAGGAATATTGTAATTGTTTCAAGAAAGATTCTAATGCGTGCATTTAAAACATGAACCTAAGAATTATTGTACTGACATCCTAGTATTCAACAATTATTGTACTGACAATTTAAAGGTGTGTATTTAATATCCAATTTGAACTATTTTTTATACATTTTTTTCTTAGTGAATCCATAGTTTTAAGTTTCCTTTTCTTGTTCCTCATCCCTTTTCCTTGAAATGTTGACAGTTTTATACTAAGGCCTCGTCAGCTGGAGTGAAGTGGAGGTTTATATTATTGGCCTTCTGTTGCTCAGTGTCTTTAAAAGATCAAATGTTTTGTAAATCAAAGCAAGTCTGAAACTCTATGATTTAAAAGGCCTGATTGTAAAAATGTGTTCACTAAGATATTGTAGAGCTTTCATATAGATGAAGTACTCATGCTTAACATGTATTTAAGCACCAAAAGTGCTTAAAGGCTGTCAGGATACATCTTTCAAATGCATTTAGAGAGGCCTCTAGATTAAGACCTCTGTCTTTGGTTCCTATTTGAGTCTTCCCTTATTATCATGTAAGTATTCCCTGTCCTAATGCCATTCATTCTCAGATAGCTCTTAAAATGGCTTAAATGCAGAGTGAGTAATTTGCCACACACACTTCTTGTAGTGTGTAAATGCCAAGGGCAAGGGGAAGGATCTTTTGTTTAATTTTGCAGTGTTATCTGCAGCGACTGCAGCATGGAAGCGCAGCCCTGTGCAGACTGCCCGGCCATGCCAAACTGCAGCCCTGCTGGGGATGGCAGCGCTTGGGAATGGAGCATCCCAGCRGGCTCCGCAGGGTGATTAAAATGTTACTGCTTCTCTCTGCGCTGTAACCTACGGTGGGGAATTCCCCCTTGGTCCCAGTGCCAGGAGCCTTTGCAAATGGTGTTTGACAACTGGCCCGCAGGAGCCGCWCGGCCACAAGGATCAAATGCCAACTTCTGTGCCGCTCTGCCCCGCTCCCCAACTCGACCCTTTTTTTCACAGAATCACAGAATGGCTGAGGTTGGAAGGGACCTCTAGAGATCATYGAATCCAACCCCCCTGCTCCAGCAGGGACACCCAGAGCACAGGGTACAGGGCGGCATCGAGGCAGGTTTTGAAGACCTCCAGAGAAGGAGACTCCACAACAAAATTTGTCCATTTGGTKGGACAAAATACGGAATCAGAAGCTGTGTAGTGCGAGCGCTCCCGTACAGTTTGTTTGGAACAAAGAGGTGCAGAGCCTTGTTTTGCAAATCAGGAGGGGCTTTGGTTTTCACTTCTGATGAGCAATGCTCGCCTAGACGCACAGGCAGAATTTCAATGCACTGCAACAATACAACAGATACCCGGATCTGTGCATGGCCACAGCCCTTGTGATGAGGTCAGGGGATTGAAGATGACTGCCTTAATATCTCCACATGTAAAATGAACTTGCTTGAAACTGTGCTTTCAGTAATGTAGTAGAATTAAAGTAGTTAAATATTCATTTCCGTATTGTTGGAATGCTTCATGGATTACTGCATCTGGGAGCTTAGGGAAAAGGTCTCCTCCTTCAAAGTAACATGCAAGACAAAAGAGAAAAATAAAAGAGGGTTGGATGTTAGCTGGTCTGTGACTAATTCCTAGTATACTCTTGTCCAGCTAGTAGAAGTCTCCATCGCTTATGTCATCCTTACTGATAATTTCGGAAGAGAGGCAAAAGAAAGAGCTGGCAGGGAGAATGAACTGTATTCTTGTCCCCACAAGACAGGAAGAAGAGACTGTTTCCCAGAGAGGGGAAAGAAGGCATAAGATGCTGAATGAGACTTAAAAGGTCTTGTTGACAGGTGGATGTATTAGGTGCTGAGGTAGAGAAATAAAAGAGGATGAAGATAAAATAAGCAAGAAAAGCGGCATCAGTTACATCATGTATTGGAGCATATCCAAATGCTGTGCTCTGAAACCAATCAGATTTTAGGACTGACAGTAAGACAGTTTGGACTCTTCAATCCTTTAGAAATTATTGTTACAAAAAAACAAACAAAAAAAAACCCMMAAAAAMCAGCCAATTATTCCTGATAACGAATTGTACTTTGTCATAGGTATAGCCAGTTCACAATCATGTTTTGTTTCATTACATATGGGATCTCATGATTAACGTGTGTTAAAACTGACCTATGCTGTCAAGGTCAAGAGAAGGTCTGAATTGGTATGGGCAAAAGTTAATCTTGCTGGTCTTCCCTCAAAGTATCAGGACAGTATTCCTGTAACAAGGGCCATTGCAGGGAAGAGGTGTAGCCCACTGCAAAATATAAACCTGGTGCTGCCATTCTGTCTTTGCTCTTGGGTGCCAACATAGTGCAATCAAAGGTGTGATTGCCATTTAGTAGGTAACATAATTTTATCCTTTAGTATCATGCAGCTCAGTAGGGCACCATGAACTTGTGGGACAGTCTGGATACTCAAAATGAGTGTTCATGGCCCTGAACAGCATGTCCTAAAGGTGACAATTTATCTGCTACTGATAAGTAGACTGAAAACAGGTTTGGTGAGCCCCTCCAAAGCAAAAATGCCAACTATCATAAAGATGTATTTTGAGATTATACGGAGGTACTTAATCTCTGAGGTTTGCAATTCAGCACTGCTCCCAGACATCACTACATTTTTTTTAACATGTCAGTCAACAGTCCCTGAAGATCTCTCTTCCATGAGCAAACCTACTTGCACTTGCTGTATCTGCCGACACCGTCCAAATGACACTGTCCAGAATCCTCCCCATGTAGATGAACAAATGCCTGGTGCTTGCTCCCCACCCTTAAGCAGTAATCCTTGAGGTTACCGCTCTCTTATCTCCACTCAATGTCTTGGCATGACCTGCTTTGTTTTGTTTTTCTTCTTCTTTCCAATTGCAAAATTTTGGAAGACAGTTTTCTTTTTTCCTTGCAGTTTTGGGGCAGGTAGAATTGGCTATGCCAAAGCAGCAACAGATGCCATATACAAATGTGTTGCCATGCAAGGGATTATTTCTAAAGAGACACTTTAAGAGCTGGGTGCTCTARTTATTTTTCTTGGCGATCTCTTTCGTGTGTGGCCGTGAGCTCYAAGGGGTTAACAGGCAGCGAGCAGAGCTGCTGTAATCTTCCAGCACCACCAGCGTGCACCGCACTGCTGTTGTGCAAGCCCCAGGGGGGTGAAGGAAGCCCCGTTAGCTCCGCAGCTGCCTCGGCCACGTCTGTCATTTTGGGTTTCTGCTTCTAACAACACGGCTGGCGTGGCAGGTAAAACAAGTCACCAGCTCACTGTGTACGAAGCCGGGTCCTTCCTTCCCTTCTTGCACCCAGGGAATGCCCTCCTCTGAGAAGGAGCTGCCACCCCTTCGGAAGACTCACGCGGTGCAGCGGGAACGGGTGTCCTTGCTGGGGAGGGAGGCGTGAGTATGAGCCTGACAAACAACTGTGGTACCGACTGTGTGATAAAAACAAGGCAGGTAAACCCAACTGCCCTCTGTCCTACTTCCCATGTGCTCCAGGCAATTAATTCTCCAGCAAAATAACCAGAGGGAGCCGTTTTTCCACACATAGCTATTTTCTAAAATCTACATTAGCTTTGTCCTTAGATTGACATTGTAACCATCTGGTATGAACAATTTGATATGAAGTGGGGCAAATCCACTCTGTCGCTTGTGAAGAAGTACTCTYAGTGAACCATGCTACATTTTCATTTTTTAAAAAGATTGCACACTTTAAAGGGGGGAGAACAAAAGACATTTGGAAATACCAGAGCTGGACCTAACCTTCAAGTCTTCTCACCATCATGTAGCATTAGTTCCTGAACAATTCCTAAACAATAAGGTACCTAAACAATTCCTGTCTAACCTGTTATTAAAATGTCTAATGAATTTAGCCAAATTCATCAGCCAAATAAAACCCTTGCAAAATACAAGCCCCCTGTGGTTGCCATGTTCCAGATGGAGAACTGAAACACCCACATGGTGAATCCAAAGCCACGAAACAGCCTGGGGCCRCACCAGTGGATTTGCTCTGCCTGCCTCTCCCAAGGTACTGGCAGCCATGATAGGAAAAGCTGTAATCTCTTGGTAACATAYATGGGTTTTTTTCCTCTATAAAACTCTGTTGCTCAGAACGTGCTAAGCTTAAGGATAAGCAATGAGCAAGGCATGCAGCAGGCCAAGGGCAAAGCTGAGACAGCGACCTATATATTCYGGGATTCATCATATGAGTGCAATGAGTCACAGCATTCGCCGGCACCTCAGCTCAGCGGGTCTGCTGCAGAGCGCCCGTTTCATTCCTTCTTCTGGGAGGCTCAGTGGAGGAGATAGAAAACTTCTGTCACGTCTTCCAGTTTTACTGGGAGAAAGAAGCACAAGGCACAAAGATGCCTGTAGTAGATGACAGCAGAGGGCAACTTCCTGCCTCTTGCAGTAGCCAGTAATGAATGTTTAGGGACACATAATAAACACGGCAAGTATATTTTCCCCATGATATAGCTTTCTGTCTTCAAACAATAGGCAGTGGGGGACTTGYAGAGTTGTGGCTCACATCTAAACCAATACTTTTAACAGCACACAGAGGACCTTTTTTTTCCTATGAATTTATCTAGGCTTTTTTCTTTTTTTTTACCCTTTTATGTTTTTGACCTCTACAATATCTTCTGTCAATGTGGTCCACTGTTTAATTCTGCATCATGTGGAAAAGTACTTCTGTTGGCCTTTTTTTTAAATCTGAAGCTTGATAAGTTCCACTGGGAGCTCCTGGTTCCTYGTTTTCTGAGAAATGGTGAACAGCTCTTCTGCTTGCCATTCTCTTTGTTTTAGATACTTTTGATCATCTCCCTGAATTGTATTTTCTGCAGACAGAAGGGCCTTAGTCTCTTTCAGCTGGAAATCTTCCATTATCTTGATATCCTTTCTGCTCTTTTCTCTTGCTTTCCTAGTTCTGCTATAATATCTATGAGTTAGAATGACCAGAAGTGCATTCAAGTATTCAGGTTAGTGGTGTGGGTTCATTTAGTAGCCTAAGACTGCTTTCTGTTTAGTTCTTTACTTCCTTCCTGGTAATTCTGAACTTAATCTTTATTCCTCTGACTCCTTATCTTCTCTGACTCTTTATCTTCTGACTGTAGGATTTGGGGTAAAAGTTTCAGAGAAATATTCCCAGAGGAAGGAAAAAGAAGACAAGACTTCGCATGATCTGTACCACCTAAAGACAAAAGAAACTTCTAACCTGGGAAGAAAACATCAGTATGCTTTCTGTAGAGCATCAGCCCTTTCCTTGGAGACTCTAGCAATCCTCCTGCCACCTTTACACCCTCAAGGATGGGTGTATCATGAAATGAAGGATGTTGCAGATTAAGAAAGAGGTGAGAGCAAGGGGAGAGCAGAGGAAATTAATGGAATTTCCTTCAAATGGAATTTCATTTGGAAATGGAAATGGAATTTCACTTCAAAGTGGGCATATAGAAAAAGGACAAATTGGTTGTAGAGAGACTGGGGTGGAAGAGTTGCAGGTTGCTTCTCTCACTTGAGAATAAAAGTAGCTGTCTTAGGTCACTGGATTTTCCATGGTCAGATTGGGCAGGGATTGAGTAGAATATAGGGCTGTGGCATTGGGAAAGCAAGGGTAGGTGTACTGATGGTTTATCTGGCACTGTGAGCAAGAGTTGAGAAATTCTCCAGTGGCAAACAAAACACTTTGAAACAGGTGACTTAAGGAATTAGGAATTAGTAAAATACAATTTAAATACCCAAGAAGATGCTAGTGATTGGGATTTATGGTGGGATTTCTAATCTAAATCGGTGTCCTCTTCTGACTGCAACATAAAACTGGCACTTTTCCCCCAATGCAGGCTAACAGCATCATGTGATTCATTGCTGCAGAAACGGAGCACTTTTATGAGGCACCACTTCCTACCTGGGGCGTAAGCCACATTGCTGCCTCTCTTCTAGCCTTCCTAGAAGCCGCCAGTGGAAGGGAACCACACGGGGAGCTTGGCTGTGAACTAGACAAGAAATAGCATTGCAGCAAGCCTAGGACACCCCTCGCTGATGCAGGGGCAGCAGGCGTAGGGGAGCCCACACTTTATCTTTGCCTCAGGATAAAGCCATTTGTCAGCCAGCCCAAGGTGGAGGACATGTCAAGGCAACATAAAGCCATCTTTGTGTCCCTGGTCTGCCCTGGTGAGCTCTGTTCTGGGGGAGGGTTGCTCTGTGCCTGAGCAGGTCCACAGCTTTCTTCCCTTCTTCCTGCAGAGTTGTAAATGCCCTTTTATTTTCCCCTGGAAGGACCACGGAGAGGAGCATTTCCTGCGCTCAGCAGCTTGCTGTGCCTGCCATGGGAATGAGTCACGGGCGCTGCTGTCGGCATGTTCCTGCGAGGTGCGGCCGCGTGCCCGCAGGGCTGTCCAGGCTCTCTCTGCAGTCCGCCTGTAATTTACGTGTCAAAACTTGCTGCAAATCTCTAGTTGTTCTCAGCATTCATAGATGCCTTGGTGAAACAAGGCATTAAATGAGAAGTCATCACTGCTCACCTGTGTGTGTGTGGAGCTCCTCCAGTGGATGCGTGCGAGGAGAGCAAGCGTTTGAACTGCCGTGCGCAAGCGCTGCTGGCCGGGCGGCATTTTTAACATGAGGTCTGAATTCCTCTCCTAGCTATAATGGTGTCTTGCTATTTCCATCTTGTGAATTGGAGTAAGAGAGCAGCATCTAGTGCCTAAAATAGCATGCAGTAGCCCGCGTTTCTATAAAGATGGTTAGTGCGGTGGATACAGCAGCAACGATTACCGAGAAGATGTTGACACGGAGTCTGTGAACTGACATAGCGCCTGCTAGCTTGAAATGCCATCGGCAAGAGGGCCCCATTGGCCATGCCAGGAGCAGGAGGCACCTAAAAGCGAATGGCTGGTAGGGGAGCTTTTGTCACGTTTGCAGAGACATTTATACAATGGTACAAAAAGTCCTGTAGGCCCCGCTCCGCTCTCCACAGCAACTAGGTCACCTAGGCCCTTGCTCCTTTGAGCCGGTAGCTGCAGTCCAGCTGAAGAGGAGAGGTAAATTAGCACTGATCTCTGGTTTAGGGAAGAGCATTAATGTCTCCAGACACTCACGGCCAAACCCATCCATGGTGTGACCGTGTTGGAGTTGCATCAGGCTTAATTTTGGCCCAAATATTTGGGCCACTGGCTTYCACAGAAATGAATCTTTTCCCTTCCTTCTGAAGTAAGAGTGGTGGAGCAAATTGGGCAGGGGAGACTAAGCACTGGATAAAAACCTTGATCCCAGTTAGGAGTTTTGTCTGCTCTGGGACAGGGTTTGTCTGGCTATGGTAATCATGGGATGGTTACTGTGTACTCCAGGCATTGCATAACTGTGGGTTTAATTTACTGTGAATGTTATCCAAAGCTGAGGATTTAATTCTTTTGAACATTAAAGCTTACAGCTGGGTTAACCTCCTCTTCATAAGTCAGTGTATATTATTTTCATAGAATAAGGCTTGTTGCTGTTCTTGTGATGTGTTTGTACATTCGACAACACCATAGTATCTCCATGTCACCATCAAGACTTATGAAATCTCAAGGTATCGAATTGAATTTCTGGATTTATYTTTAGATACAGTACCAGCTTTTGGTCCTATGTCAGAAGTCAAGTCTTGCTCCCATTAGAGGAGTAATTTCTTTWTTTTATTTCTGAATGTCTTAATTTTTTTTTACACTGACTGTGTTTATCTGCACTCCAGATTTTGCCTTTGTTTTTTTTTTTTAACTCAGCCTGTCCCCAGTCCCCATTCTTCTGCATTTTATTTTCCTGTATGCTCTGTAGAATCCCATTCCTCTCTTTTGCAGTTCACTCAACCAAATTCTGGTCACTGGGCTGAGAAATGTAGAAGATGCATAGTTGCAGAACAGAGAACTTATTTTTCCATTGAGTTTGTTTACCTTACCACAGCCTTTTTGCACTTGACTCACAGAGGTACAAGCTCTACTGAAAAGAGTGTCACCAGGAGGTAAGCTGTCTTTGGTTTAAGAGTAGACAGATGGCTTTTAATGGCATCCCTACTGGGATCTGAAGGTCAAAAACAACGGCTTCTTACTTTTGCTGACCTGTTCTCTATCTTGAATATCGTAAAAGGTTCTGCTGATGATTCCAAAGAGGGAGTGCGGTTCAGCTGGGCTCTCTTCTCTTAGATGTAGGGGCTTAACTGTGAGACACAGAAGAAACTTCCTTGTTGTCAGTCAGTAAATGGATTCTGAATACAAGAACGTGGCAGACCTATTGAAAAAGAAGACATCTATGTTGGATTTACTCGGGAAGATAATCTGCCATCATTTTCAAAAAAAAAAAAAAAAAAAGTCACATTCTGAAAAAGAAGTATCACCTACTTCAGTGTTACTGAAATAGCTTGGTTTTATCTTAGTTTATGATAGTAGATAACATGACCATAATTTTTTCAGTTCTAGTGCCTTGTTGATTTGCTAAGACACTCTTTTCATTTCACAGGTATTTATGTATCTTAAACACTTTGTAAAGAAAGAGGAATGACTCTTTCTTGCTAGTAATAGTACTTTAAATATTTTTTATTTACATTTGTCTCCCTTTGCCAGGGCAATTAAAAGATATTTAACTACATTACTTTAGGGCCTCTCCAGTGGAACTGAGTGAATTGCTGTAGCTATGACTCCCTTCAGAAAGGACAGTAGGAGTAAAATCAGCATTGCACAAATTTGCCAAACTGTTAATTGGAAGTAAGGCAATGTTTTATTTCAACACCATCGAAAAACGATGCTGTAATTTTTCTTCTATATTTTTGAAAATATCCTTCAGTGGAAAAAAATACTTAATGCTGAAACAGAATGCTCTTTGCCCCAAAGGAATCTTTTACTTTTTGACTAAATAAAATAATGCTGTAAAAAGCCTTTCAGACTAACTTATAATTAATTTCTGKTTTTTTGTTTGGTTTTGCTTTTCAAAAGTACTAAGGAAATGAAAGAAATAAGCTATTGGCAAAGTTCTATTGTTTGAATTGCCACTGTCATGCAAAATGGCCACCTTGTAAATTGAGTGTCATGAGTGGATCAGTGTTTTTCTTTTTTTTCCTCCGGATATCAGCAGTGTTCAGTGTCTGGCTCCTACATACCTATCTTTTATCTTCACTCGAATGCATTGCCTGAACGTACAAATGGAACTGATTTATATCCTCGGCACAACCACAGCTCTACCACGTGACACTCTGCTAATGGCGAGGAGGAGGGAAAGCACCCACAGCCTTGTTACTTCTCCCAGTAAAACCAAGCTCAAAATTGGTGCCACTTTTGTATAAAGGCCTAAAATTTGTTAGTAAGGGTACTGACTCCTCTGTTCTCGCATCAAGCCTTCCAATCAGGTTTAGTACCCGGTAGCACCAAGAAAAGAAGTTTGACTGGTCCAAAGAAGTGCCCAAGCTCTGTTTCTTCCAGAGCTCAAGCAAACTGAAAAGCATTTCTGTGGAAGAGCAGCAAGCACATTCAGGGTAACGATGGATGAATAAATATGCTCAACATCCTGCWTGCCTTCACAATTCCTATGTACAGCACACTGTAGGGAATATTTACATTTCAATACCCAGAATGCTTCCTCTGCTCTTTCAAAACTCTGTTGTTTGAGCCCTGGAGCTGCCCAAACAGGATTTAGGCTTTGCTAAGGATGCAAGTATGATTTAAAAGAGGGAGATGTGTTTCATTCCTCTGTCCCCAAACCGGCAGGAATATAGCAGCCTAACTCCTTTATTAAGTAAATAGTCAAAAACGTCTCTTTTGTGACAAATCTTTTCCCAAAAGCCATGGCACAGTRGTAGTAACCAGAGATTATTTAATTTATTAAAAATATATGGCTTCATGTGAAGGATATGAGTTGATACTTTAATGTTATCGATGCAGGCCACTGAAACATCTCTATTGTTAGTTTRTTCATTCTATTGGAAAAATATATCTTCGAGGTAGAGTGATATCTTATTTGTTTATCAAGGCATTAATCAATTAACTGAACAGAAGCAGAAGAGTATCTAAGACTGGGTAATATCTTGTATAGGATTTGTATGCAGAGCTTTACAAATTTTTATGAGGAAAGTCACAATTACTTAAGATCATATGTAAATGATGATGAATAGATTTATAACAGAAGCTTCCCAAACACCATGGCTGCTAAGTGGTCAGTTGAACAAGGTATGTGGATGTTCATTTGTTGCAGTTTTAGAAACAGATTAGACTGATTTCAGTGTGTTGTTGCATTACAGAAGCACGAATGCTGCATACTGGACTAGAGGGTGTATGTATATATAAAAGTATGATCCCTTGGAGAAAAAAAAATATGTGTCCTGAAGAGTTTAGGATCAGAGGAAGAAAAATAATATTGTAAACAAATAGCATGAATATGGTGTTAGGCCAAAACAACAGCAAGAAGAGCACATAACCCACTTGCCCCTCTGCCACACTGGTTTAACTGACTTAAATACTGCAATTAACTGAGTTAAATACTGCAGTTTAAAAACTGCAGTTTTAAACACACATTAATATAAACAAATAAATAAATAGATAAACAAATGAAGTAAAACCTCTGCATCCATGCAGGATCACAGCTCCTTGTTCCCTACAGCACAAACATGTGGATTCTGCACAGAACTCCAAGGGAGCAGCACAGGTTGCACAAGGGGATAAACTGGAAGGGGCACCATGAAGGGTAACAGACTAATTTTAATATAAGATACAAAATACACCAGGTATTTTTTAGCTCTGTATTAGCAGGCTCGCAAGATACTGTGGTTGAAACCAGAGCACTTTCAAGTAAATGGAAAGATCCTCATTGTTCTCACTGGTCACTAGATGAGGATTTTAAGAGACTGCTAGGTTTGCAGAAGGATAAGCTTTTTGTTATGTTCATTCAATTTATGTTATCAACTTCTGAAATCACTTTAATCTCTATGCCTCAGCCACACTTTTTAAAATGTCTGTAAGAGGATGAGATTTCATTTTTCCTTTAGACTCCTTTGGGGTCCCCAGCTGGGGAATGCCAGGTAGGTAAATGCTGTATGCCTCAAATTAGAAGTAATTACATTTTTAATGTTGGGTGAGTCACTAATTTCACTGAGATTCAAGAGTCTGTTGTTTTCAAATTTTAATGGCAAGGTTTATTATTACTTATTTATATAATTCTGCCAGTAGTCCAGTGTTGTGTGGTAAGGAAAGAAAGCCCAGATCTCTGTGCCTTTAAATATTTAAAATAAATATTTTTGTTTATCTATTGTTTTTCCATTTCTAACTTGCAGAGAAATTCTATTTGATAAACTAGAAATTCCACCTTTTATTTAAAAATTAACAGAAATTTCTAAACAAGCAATATACAATATTTGCAGTGTATAGAATTTAGTTGGGAGTGAAAACAGAGATTGTCAAATGTTCATTGGTATTCACTGTTTTCCACAGAATCTGTTTTCCACAGAATTTTGATAACTTCAGTGAAGTCCAGAGCCATATCAATATACAAATAGGCATGATTCAGCACTGATCAGAAAYATCGTGTCCATGCTGGCTTGGTCTGATCTGCTGAAGAAAGAATTTTAGAAAATATCTTTTTACTCTACCTAAAAGCTTAAAAGACAGCAACTATAGAGGAACAGATCAATATTTTACAACAACAGAACTTCCCAGAGATGGTTACTGCRTTTATTTCTAATTGAAACCAGTTAGCTCTTCTTAAAGTTGATGACTGTCTTTAGCTATCTAAACACTTGGGACTGATTTACAGATCTATGATGTAAAGAATCTGGAGTTTCTRTTGATGTCATGTCTGAAAATCAGACCTTTTTTATTTATCTGCTAATTGAACTCCAGCCACTAATTTAAAGATCTGTAGTTTGAAAATCTGGCTTTAACTCCTAAATAACAATTCTTTTTGTAAATTTGGAGTAAAAAATGAAGAAACTGAAATATCCTGGATTATTTCACTGTATGAAATACATTCCATTTTCAGATGTTTATAACACAGCACTGTCAGTCACTGTCCTGCAATATGTCAAACAGGTACATCTGCACTCGCTTGTAGAAMATATGACAAAATTATGAAAATTAAGATTGGAAATAAAAAGAAAATATGTAAAGCACTATATGGAAGTTTTAAAGTACCACTGTATTTCAATATATGTTAAAAAGAAAAGGTGGTTATACAATGCAGACAGTGTCTTGGAGGCTTTTTTAATGCAATGTTAATGTCCTGAGATGACGATCTTCACTGTATTTTACATGCAGACTTTTCCTAATATCTGTACCAGCTTCCTACTCATTGAATAATCAAGATAAACTTCCCCAGGAACAGAAAAACTGAACAAAATACATTGTCTTGAATATCTGCTTCTATAAATAGTGGAATGACTTACATTAAATGACTGGTCTCCATATGCTTCCAAGGGTTCATGGTAAATATATTTTAAGACCTCTTTAATTTGAATGGAGTGTTTTAGATATATAATTGTATTAAATTAGAAGACCTATCTTAAAATAACATTCAGTCATTAGCTTGAAAGATTAGTTTCCCAATACATCAGCATACACAAAATTCATGATACAGCAGCCATAGTGTAATGGAATAGATTTAACAACAGTGATAAGCAAGACATTTAACCCAAAGGAGAGAGAAAAAGTAGTTGGTGACAAGACCTAACCCTGCAGTCAGAGACTTATGATTGACTGGCCAAGCTGCTCTTCCTTCTTGCTTAAAGGGAGACAGATACCGAGATATTGAGATACCGAGAGGCATTTCTCTATTGAGATATGGCACTGGCATTTGTCTAGATGCTCTGGATAATTACACAGTTCTTATTTCTATGTTTTACATACATTAATCTATAAATCAATCCAGTGGTGTAGGGAAATTCTGGTGTCCTTGTAATCAGGGGTAAGTGTTCTAAGTGTTCTGCTAAGCACCCACTAAGCAGAGTGCTGCTTAGTTTTTCAACTATAAGCTTATGCCTGATTACAAGGACAGTARAATTTCCCTAGAAGAATTCATCTTGCCAACATCTTGCCATCTGAAAACTGGACATCTGTGTTGACCGGCCATCTCGGCTTGCACCACACTTCAGTAGCTTAGGAACACATCCTGTGACAGCTGGGGTGAATTTCCTGCACATGTAGGTCTCTCTTCACTGACTTTAATGGAGTACCTATAGGACTTACATAGGCTAGATGCTGAAATCTTAGGTGTGTTTAAATTTGCTGAGAAAAATCCTTCTTAAGTGACTGATCCAAGGTTGTAGAAAAAAAATCTGTGCTGCAGAATCTTGTCTTGCAGAAACTAAATCATTTTTGTTGATAGTTGAAATGGTGCTGCTGTCTTCAGGACACCAATCATTTTGTTTCTTATAGAAAGAGATTCCATGGAAACCAATAAACACTGATGAACATTTACAAGTTTTTTTCCAGAGAATTCCCGATAATTTAAAGTAGCACTTRTTCTAGTACTAAGTTTTGTATTTCTGACCCAGATACAGACAGATTAAGGAAAAGATTTTATCCAAAACACTCCGTATTAGCCTGGCTCTATGCCCACTGAAGAAGCACACTCAAAATCTCCTACGAGAGAAATGTTAATTCACTGTCTTTCAGATGTCCCATGCTTCTGTCTGATTTGTGCATGTAAATTTTGTACCAATATAACTATCAACTTAAAATGGTGCAAGGTTTAGGAAGCACATATTTTTGTTTGCCTTTTCTGATGGAAGTAGACTGATTCAACCTCCAATATTTATATATAGATATGTATCCAAATGTGTTCTCTTCCTTGGTAGAAGTAAACACTACTGATATAAATAACAGTATTGCGTACTAACATTAATACAGCTTCTGTATGTAGGCAAGTCTTTAGCAAAGTCTCCAGCTATAGCAAACAGTAAGTAAACTTTTTGCGAGTACGATACCTCTGAAGAGGAGACTTTTAGGCTATCAGATCTATGAGTCTAAACCAGTTACTATTTTAAAATCAAACATAACTCTCTGTTATGTACAGCATACCTGATTTAAAGCCCACTGTGGTAACTGGGGGATGTTTCAGTTAGTTCCCCTGGGCTTTGGATTGGGTTATGGGTTCCATGAGTTTCAAGACACACTGTTCAGAAATGGGTGAGTAAGCTAAGTTTAAAAATACTGGTGTGTTTTACTGTATCTTCCTTTTCCCACACATTTCCCACACATAGATCTTCTCTTAAAAAATAGATCATCATTAGGCTGAAATTAAGACTGAGAAGTTTCACTTCAAGAACTGAGTGTTTTTAGAAACCTGTGAACATCTTAAGACAGTGTCATAACATGGAAACTACCTTGCAGTCTGAACCACTGTGGTCTGTGATGTTACCTGCTATAATTAACTTAGCAAATTGAGTTGAAATGTTTCTTCAATTGGACACTTCACAAAAATTGACTTAAGCATCAAATGAAATAGGCAAAATAATGTTCATTCTATTTTCACGATGATCTCATTATTACAAAACTGATGCATTGCAGCATGTTTTAAATTCCACATTTTGCATCTGCAAAGGCATATCCTTCATCAAAGACTAATCACTTACCAAATGGATTTTAAGAACATACGAGAACAAATGAGCATCTAGAAAGAAGGAAATATATAACTGTTGATTTCCTTCAGATGTATTCCCAAGGGGGCAGCTGAAAGAATAGATTATTTTTTTCCCATAAAGTAAGAACTAGTCCCTGAGAAACCCTGYGGTGGCAAAGTGAAAGGMAGCAGCAGCAGCAGTTGACATTCARCGAACCTGGTCGCTCAGCTTAGTGATGTCTGAACGGCAGAGCTCCCTGTAGTAACACCCATGTGTGATGTACCTCAGTATTGTTGAGTACTTCAACTAACATGCTATTTCAAAGACAATTAGCAAAGATGTCTCTCAGCAACCAAGGGGGCAGTTTCACCTTACACCTAATACAGTGTGACGGCAGGCTGTAAGAACAGGAGCAGTTCCTGTCCATTAGCTACAACTGTAGCTTCCCACACTCTTTCTTCCTCTGGGTCTAGCAACCACAGGGTGAAATAGTTCAGCTTTCTGGTCTGAGAGAAAACAAATCTTCATCTTTCTTTTTATTTTCTTCTTCTACTTTTTTTTTTTTTCCTTCTTGGTTGATGGATATTTGTCAGATCAACAAGCTAAGCCCAGCTCCCCTTGCAGCCTTGTGACTGCAGAATCCAGTGTAAATGTAGGGGTGGGAACCCACAGCTRGGCCAAGAGGATTGTTTGAAGTGGTCCCAGATAAAATACCAGCTCTGCTGGTTAGGGAAGAATAAAGCTCAAATCCAGCTTGCAGCTTTACCACAGTCCGTAGCTATCATTAGGTTTAAAGTCAGTATTACATACTTTTTAGAGCATTTGCAGATCACACTAGTACATGTTGCAGTGATTCCAAAGAACATTCTTACATGAGAAGGTTTGTTACCAWATTCTCCAAAAAAGGGATTGAAACACAGCCTTAAGTGTTTTCTTGAATCAAGGCTTATAATCAAGACCTGAGGTCGAAAGTGATTTCCTTGGCTTCTCTGATTCATCTACAACCAATGAGYCAGAACAGCTAAGAGGAACGGTTATTTCTTAAGTGATCCAAGTTTCCTTGTTTTTAAAACATAAACTATTTGGGACAGTTGAAAAGCTCTGTATCCTTCTAAGTATTGGTGGCTTAGTAGATCTGCTGGATTTAAGATCTGGTCCAATGTGAAGCTTGAAATATGGACCAAGAACAACAGATTACTTCTCAGTACTATCTAAAATTGCTTAAAGTCACACCATACTTCTAAGAAAGGATAAAAGGTTTGTCCAAATTCAGGCACCATAACAGACAGACAGAACTGTGCAGRCAAAGAGACGAGTGAAGAAAAAAATGGAAGAATGCAGGAGAGCAGGAATTTACCTAAGAAGCCTCCAGGAGAGGTAGGAATTGAACCCAGGCATTCTGAATGTCAGCCCTGGGTTCATCTTTGCTTCTTATGAATGATAAAACAATGAATGAGCTTTAAGCTTCTGAGATATCAAAATATTTCCCATTCCCATACAAGCCCAAGAGATTTTTCATGAAAAAGTCAGTAGGAGCATAAATATTCTCTTCTGGTCTATTGGATGTTCAGTTACTTAGAATGAAATTGTTTCACCAGGAAAGCTGGACCTCTGATTTCCCCTTTCTGTTGCATTGCATGAAAAGTTCTTGCTGTTACCTGGGTTTTTTTATTGTCCCTTCCAGCCCTGCTTATCGTCTCTCAGTATTGAAGCTCGGGTGCCATGATCATATGACATAGATCGTCAAATAGTATATTCTCAGTGAGTGTGGTTCTGATATTAATTAGCATATAGCTAATTAATCCAGAGATTTGGAAATTTAATATATTGTATCCTGTGCTAATAGTCCTGTCCTTAGACTACATGCTGTTCTAAGAAAAGTGAACCTGTGCCTCTGCAGTTGATCAAAGGTGTCATCCTTGTCAAAGCTGGGAGCATGGCCTTGGCTGCCGTAGTGGAGACAGCAGAAACAATTTCAGAGGATCCATATTTCAGTCTGGAATGGGCAGAGAGCAAAACATGACTCAGACGCTGCTGTGTGCCCTCGGCCCCGGCGTGAAACAAGAAGTTGCCACCAAAGTGCTCACTCCCTTCGGAGGAATCTGGCTGTTTAAGGACAAGAATTAGCGGTGAGCAAGAAAAGAATGTGACACAAATTACCCTGTGAAGATTTCAAATTTATCTTGTCCCTGCCTGTGCATGTGCTTCAGGAACTGCCRTTCGTGCAGTCCCACAGCAAAATGCCCAAGTTACGTGTTTCTGTGTTTTCTAGATAGCTAAACTGCTAAAGTCAACTGGAGTAGTTTTGACCTCATGAGTGCATTAGAAATGGCTTATTAGGGACCACCAGGGGTTGCAGGAGGAGATGGCTGCTCAAATAGGAGTTTTAAGGAGGAGATGACATGATCYGCAAATATCATTGCTCCCTGTCTCTTGGTGGAATGGAGAGCCTAGCTAGGAGACCACTATGGAAAGCTGTCCTAGCTCGCCTCCTACTCTCCCACCCCCACAGAAGAAAAAAATACTGGGAGAGCTTAACAGAGAACAGCAGACAGTGCCGGCACTTAGAGGTGGTCACCACAGGGAGAAAGAAAGCTGCTAAGAAAGGATAACAACAAAGAGCAGCCCAGTTACCAGAGAAGACTTTGGTGCATCAGCACCTCCAAGATCTCAAAAAAATCCCAAATCTCTAAAATCTGCCATAAAGGTGAGGATATGTAGGGTTAAGTCTGATATGGGAGATTTAAGTGGCAGGACTGTGAGCCTAAACAAGTAAGAATAATAAAACAATATTGTTAGAATGGGAGAATATATGCTATATGATGTCAATGTTCTGCTAACTCAACTTACCTGCTTTACTATAGCAGTGATAGATGGTCTGAACACTTCATGACAGATCTGGTGGGAAGCAGTTTGGATTCTTCCAGCTGGTGCCCATGGAGGCTGAAGGGAATGCCATTAMGTGACCAATTTAAAGTAAGCCTCAGAAATATTTGGGAGACAAGGATAAAAGCCACTTAAAAATAAAATATGTTGCTGGTAAGATCAAAAGAAGAGGCATCCTTGCTAGAAAAGCTTCCTTTCTTCAGAAGACCAGAACCCAAGGTGAGCAGTACTTATTAAGGGCCCATTTTGGCAAGCTCATCTGTAGGAAAAGGAGGGGGTATGCCTTTAAAAACATGAAGCTAACTCAGGTAGCTGGCCCTAATGATTTAGTGGCAGAGTTTTATAAAGATTTTAAAAGGAGTTTTCTCTTGGGTATTGATAGATATTTAATGTGATGAAACAAGGAAGGAAAAAAAAAACCGCCTCTGCTAGAACAGAAGCAGAGAGAATTGTAACATCCAAAAGGAGAAGAGAGCAGAATAACTAACTACTCTTTGTATAGATTTATATCTTTAATAAGTGGAAACGTGAGAATTTATGCAGACATTGGCAAATGGAGAAATGAGAGTACTAAAAGCATGTGGACAGTTCTAAGCGTTTGTAACCTTATCTGTTAAAACTTGACTTAGATAGATGAATTGCATGCAGTAGAAGGGAGGTCTCAAACAGCTATATAACACTGCATGAAGCAACATCGCTCTGCACACCCAAAAAATCCTTTGATCAAAGAGAGCAGAGTACATGGAAGGTATGTTAAAAAATTGGCCTGGAAAATAAGTTAAAGTTCTCAGTTCTCTACAATAACACTGAAACTTCTGAATAGCGGATCTTGTCTCACAGGGTATCCCCATTCCCCAAAAGAGGATTCTGAACTGTAAAGAGATATTGTACGTTCAAATTGGTGAAGATGATAACCAATCATTATGCATTACTGCTTCAGCGCCGCAGTATTTGTGATGCTAGCTTGTGCCATGTTATACACAACCTTGCACAGCCCTAGCTGTGCYGTGCTTCTCCTCGCTCTTCTGTGCTTCTCCGGGAGTTGGGACGTTGCTGTCCTGCATGGCCTGCCTGTGCCAGCTGTGGGGAGGAGGCTGGCTGGGCCAGGCCACACGCGCCCTCCGCTGTCCTGGTCTCCTGAGCCACCTGGAGAAGCATGGAAGCAGGCAGAGCTTGCCTGCCCGAGCAGCCACTGGGCACTGGAAGCAGATGAGGGAAAAGTTTGTTCCATGGAAAAGGTTCTTTGTGCCCCATATGGAGGAAGAGAGAGGAGRAGGTTGCTGCACCTTCTGTAATTTGCACTTCAGCCCACCCCACCCCACCAGCATCAGACAACCTGGGGGCTCAGGGTTATGGAAAACAGAGGACTTCCAATCACTAACTCTGGAGCCCCACTACCTTCTAATGCAAAAAGCTTGATAATACTGTGATATTGTTTGAGGGAGAACAGTGTTATGAAGTATTCAAATAATGTTGCACTCTGTATCTGAATGTTACCCTGCAGGAAGGCCACCACTGGGAGGGACAAAAGACATTGGGTCAAATTTCTATGAGAAGAAGTAAAAGAGGAACAGATACTGAGAACTAACAGATTCATATTCTTGCCCTCTGTGGCAAGCAGAAGTTCACCATCAAGTATACCAGTTCACCATCAAGCACACCTAAGCTCCCAATCATTTTCTTTAGTTATTTACCATTTTGAAATGAGATGCTCATCTTACAAGGAATGCTGCTTATTGCTCCCCTTCTGCACCTGCTATACTTTAAACTCTGTGCAGTTCCTCCGTGCTGAGGAGGCAGTGGCAAGTGATAGCAAAATGCAGTAAGTAATAATTATCCTGGAGGGTGGTAAAGCCTTGGGCCTATTCCAGGCTTGCAAACGGGTTGCTGCAGTACCAGCCAGTCATACCCTTTCAAAAGAGACTGCATACTATTGAGCAAAAACTACACATGAGCAGTGTGGGACAGGTTCTTGGAATAGCTTCCCGTGGAAAAATAGATTGCTAGTGCACACTGTCTTCTGTCCAAAGTATCTATGGCAATATAAAATATGTTGTAGGTTTAGTATGGAGAGAGAAGTTGAGGCTGGAGTGAAGGCAGTTTAAACAGGAAACCCACATTTCAAAACGCTGTATATGTAAAACAACAGTATACAGCTCCTTTTTTCACTGGTTTCTGCCGCTGGGGCTGCTGTTGTTTAGTTTGACTTATTATTTGCTTTTATAATAGTGTATATTTACAAAGGATCAGGCCACTACAAGCCTCATTTAATGTCCATTTGCTACCATTTGCACCACATTACAAACTCATTTACAAAGTGAATGTGAAAACAAATGTGAACCCTATAGAAAGCTGCACTGAGCCTGTGTGTGATTGCAGCTGTATGTAACAGCTCATAAACGGTGTCGGCTGGAGACTACACTTAAGTACCGCAGCACAGGAGCTTGTCATTTCCTTAACCAGATTGCAGCATCTGTATTTCCCTTGCCCTTTTCCTCGTGCTGTTAAGCCAGAGAATTCTTTCTAGAGCAGTCATCTTAAAAGCCAAATAGCTCCTTTGGAACACTTCATAATGCTGTCATCTTTAAAATATGCCATTGTGCTGCAAAGTGCTCTTAAGAGCTGCGGCCTTGCCGGCTTGCATGCTACGCAGCGCTGCAGAGGAAAATCAAAACCAGTCTCCAGAACAGTCGTGCTGGCAGGTGAGGCAGGGTAGCAGCTGTAGAAGTTCAGCAAACGAGAAACTCTTATGATCTCAACCAGACATACTAAAATTCTCCACGTCCCAGACTGTCCACATCTCAAGAGGCATCTATTAGCTGTGTTGGCTCCTAGAGCTCCATTTCACTGCAGCTCATCAGGAGTGAAGATAATGCCAACATTTTCTCACAGTATGAGTGAATACAAAATGGGGCAAGGTGCCTGTGTTCGCACAGATCCAGCCACGCTATCCAGAGCTAAGGCTTTTCTTTAAGGTTGTTCATTTGCATGCACTGAGCATTGCAGCTGAGACATCAATCACCTTGCAAACAAGCAGCTGCAGAACGCAAACATCAGGAACAGCCTTGCCTGTAAGCAGTGATGATCCCTTCTGGGGGTAATTGTATCTGTGCTGCTTAAATCTCCAGTATGTTTCATGAAATGTGAGTTCTACAAAGCACTAATGTTGTGGCTGACCAATACCGACCCATATTGCAAAGGAAGAGAAGGATTCAGGAGAAGTTGATCCAGCAGTTAAGTGTAGTAGGGCAGTTACTTCAATGTGTATCTTGCTCGCTAGAAGCAAACATCTGGAATGGAAAAGACAAGACCAAGAGAACACTAGTGCAATTCAGTCCAGYCCTGGTTCTTGCTACACGCTCCTTCTATAAATCCCAGTGTATATTTTCCCTACTGCTTATACAACATGTATTCAACATACCCAATGCACTTAAAGTGAACAGAAGAGCTCTTAACTCCAATGGACTGAGGTTTGATGCCTGGCATAAAAAATAAATATTCATGGTCAGCTTAGGGATAATAGAAAATACCCGGTCTTTACTCTTAATAGATATCCTATAAGCACCAGTAGCTATCTTGCCYGGGTAAGGACTATGAGATTTGACCCACATTTTCATGACAGATAYGTGCAGTTGTCAGGAATGCTACTATCAGTGAATTGCTAAACTCTCACCATATGCTCTTCTGGTGTTCACAGACAAAACGCAAAGTCAGTTTTGTGGTTTTATGACTGAATATAATTTCCCTGTTTTGCATTCTTTGGTGTTGGGGTCTTTATTTTTCAGTCAAAAATTTCAATAGACCCAGTCCTGACAGAAAATACAAGCAAGACTCCCACTGTCTTCAATGCTACAATGTGATTTAGTACTTATGAAAACTGAAGAAAAGCAAATGTATTTCCAGTTGTAAAAAGAATCATGCAGGGAAACTCCCTTTATTTTCCATTTCTGTTCATAGATGAGCATGTAAAATAATCTCTAATTGACTGCTACACACAGAAAGGCAGAAAAAGAATTCTGCCAGAGGATAATATTATACATAAATTTCCACTAAGTATTTGCATAAGGGCTTTCACATAATAGTCTCTAATATAGCTAGGAAAAGTCATAAATTTTTCATTTTCATTCTACTGGCTGCATTGTTTTCTCTTTTGTTTTTATTGCTCTGAAATTAAAAAAAAAAAAGGGAAAAAAGAAAACATCTTCTCATCCATCACACAATGATGGTGAACTTAGTAAAGTTTGAATTTTACTATTTTTTTTGAAGATTATCTGTAGTTTTTGACATTTCTAGGAAGTTATGCCTTCCTCTCTTTCAACTGGGATGAAAGTATGGTAAACGGGGCTGCCTTAGGGAATGAGGGAATGATTTCTTCCCTTACTTCAGAGTTTCCTGCTTTCTCTAACACCAAGATGTGYTGAGGTAGGTAAAATTATTTGCGGATGAGGGGAACAGGCAAGGGATAACCGAACTCACTGGAACTTCAACCCACTGCTCTTTTGATTTTAATGTTAAGGATTAGGTCAGTTGTTGTCTATTCAGAGGTGTTTGCTGGTCTTCAATATAGCTCTTGAGAGAGACGATTTAATGTGAGAAGATGYTTGTCTAAAATTATTTCAAGATAACAGAGATTTTATTGTGAAAACAATCAAAAAGATATGTGCGTAGGCACTAGGTACACAAGGGTGATCTTTCTTAAAAAAACAATTTCATTTGAAAGTTGGACGCTACTTTTTCAAAAGGTGAATTATGGTAAAGAAAATAATCCCATGAGCCAAACTGTTGTTAAACTCTGCATTATAGATCCAAGAGTCACAGCTCTGAGACAGAACAGATAATCCTGGGATATGAGAAAAGAGAACTGGAACAGATGTATAGCACTCTACAGGAGAAAGCCACTTGCGAGCTGAAGAAGCACATGCRTTAAAACCCTTTCTTGCTTTTTGCCCGCTGCATTTTGTTTGCTATTCTTGTTAAATCAGTGCAGTTTCAAAACAGCCCTTACCTCCTGCTTGGTTTAAACAAAGACTGAGGTATGATCTAAGTTGATCTAAGACGGAGTTGTAACCACAGTGAAGACATGTGGATGAATCGTTTTGGAAACTGCAGTGCTGAAGATGTAAGCATCTCCGAAGTTGAAAAGCACGTAGGAAAAGAATAGTTATCGAAGGGAAATTAGAACAGTGGTAGTATTTTCATGTTTTATAGTTGCAGTCAGCAGGACCTTTTAACAATCCTCTTTTATACTTAGACAATGTTCTGAATTTTTAATGACCTACTGCTTTGCACGGGGTGGTTGAAGGTTAAGATGTTCTTTGGTTGGGTGAAAAGTTTTGCAATTTTTATGACAAATTCTAATGTYCTCTGTTCATACGGTCATATTAAACTTAGCAAATACAGACCCATATGGAGCAAATATTTACTCACACAAGCAGCTTGACATATGCAACTGTCTAGCTCTCATATATTTAGCACTGCTGATACTTGATCTCCTTTGAATAACTTTCTTTAAAAGATGAGACTGRAAAAATTCTTCAAAATAAATATATTTTGAGTGGGAAAAATGCAAAGAGAGAAGTTAGGCTTTCCAAACACAGAAATGAAAGGGCAGCATAGTTACTCTTTAGAAGGCAAATTCAGAGTTGTGTTAACAACATTTAAGACAACTGCCACATGTTTAATGTCTTGAGAAATCTGAGCAACAGTCTTCCTGCTTTTTCTGCCAGAGGGAGTGACGTAACAGGAACCATGTACATAGCTTTCCATTTTAAACGTTATTTCCATTCTTTTTGTTTATAGTTAAGGTCACACATTCTGGCAGTCTCAAAAATAGTAAAATTACATTAATCTGTAAATCAGCGTACTTCTCTCTCAGGATGAATTGCTTATAGCTCTCTTTACCATTGSCAGCCCTGCTCAGATTTGCAGGCAACGCTTGCTTGCTCTTCCCAGCCCCTGTCATCTGTCCCTCAAACCACACAATTGGTCTGTAACTCCAGCCAGCAAGGACTGGGGAAACACCATCAAAGCATCCCATCATGAGTAGCAGTCATTTTAATGAAATAATAACACGCTTTTGACCTGAATGCATGCAGCCTAAGCATGGCTGCCTTTGCTCTCCAGAACAATTGTGCTTGAAAAGGAGAAAAAACTTCAACCAATTTTGGGAGAGAAAAGAGGGAAAGGGGGAGAGTATTAAGAGAAAACTAGCAAAGAAAGGAATTGCTTACAKAGCTGAATAGATATAAAAAAGCCAACAAATGTGGATGGAATGAAATCCACAGTGTATGTGAGAGAAAAAGGAACAAAAAACAGTAGCAGCAAAATAAAAGGAAAGATAGTGATAATGAACAAAAAAAACTATATAAGAATTTTAAGCAAAGTAAAACAGGACTGCGAGTCAAAAGTTATACAAAGGCTATACAGAAACTCTTCAAAATCATGGGCAAKRCACATGAAAGTTCAGCTTTGTACAKTGATAACTGAAAGCCTTAGAGTTTTTGGACTGACGTTTGTGCTCTTCACTGGATGTAGCTAGCAAGCTCCGTATCACGAATGACACGACAGCTCATTATTGAAAGCAGAGGAAAGTTTAGGAGATAGCTACTAGCAGAGGGTATGGGAAGCATGGATTTATGAAGAAAGTTGGAAACATGTTTGTGCAAAAGCGTGTGTGCAYGCACGTGCACCTTCCAGGGTTGTTTGGAAAGTGGATTCATCCAAGCTTCAGAATTCAAAATACAAACATTAGTGCAGTACTTGTGATTGTGGTCATGGGGAGTAACAGACAAAGCAGACGCTTTGGGCCAGACTTAATTTGTTCCCTTGCCATGTCATGGCACTGTTTATCTCCCTAATCACCTGCCGAGTGTTGTCTAATCCTTTACAGAAAGACTGTTAGTGTAAGATGTGTGCTGAGTCCTGGATTCCCAAGCTCTAAAGCATCTGTTAGATGCTACCAAAAATATATAACATAGTAATATGAAGAGCAACCTTTGCTAATATCTGAAATGAAACAACTACTCCTGAATCTGACTGGTATGAAGAGCTATCATCTGCCTTTCTTTATGTTGTCCATCTCTCTTACTGCACATGCAGAATAAAATCAAGCATAACTTGCGATGTCCTCTGGGTAGATAACCCTACATTTCCCAAGTTGTTATAAAAGGTATTGAAGAAAGAGCATCAATATCTACATGTATTTTGTGGATACAAAGGGAAAAAAAATCCACATGGTTGCAGAGCTGATGATTGTATAACCAGGAGCAACTGACTAATGCTAAAAAAAGAAAATTTAGGCTGTGTGTTGGGAAGGCATTTTGTCAGATGATTTGGAGCTTTAAAATAATCCCTATTTAAGAATGAATACTGGGCTTGGATATCTGAGGGTTAGTTTGTCACCCCTCCTCTGTCCTCTTTGCTTTGAAGGTTTGAAAGTCCCTACCGGGTGGATGAGGGAGAAGGCCTGGAAAGACCAGAGCGTGGCAGCACCAGGAAGGGATGGAGTAGGAGAAAGAGGTACTGTCCAGCAGCCACAGAGCCACAGGGGTTCCCGGCAGGGTTTCTGTTGCTTAAAAAATTTCCTTGGGAAAAAGCCTTCTGAAGAAGAAAAGAGTTTTCACCAAGCTGACAATAATTCCTGATATGACACAAGCTCAATCTGATTGCTGATGCCTAAAAGGTTCTCACTGTTAATACTGTGGGCCTGACTCATCCCAAAGTACTTAACATGATTTAAAGCTATTTAGACCAGTTGCTGACTTGTCCCTATTTATTTTGCTCAAATCTACCTTCGCTCMGAGGGAAAATACCTGTTGCGAATTGGGGCCCTGTTTATCTGACCTCCATACCATGCAAATCAGTGGAATTTATAGTAGAGGATACCAAGATAAGTACTAGGGCTTCTAGAGGGGTGTCATGTCTCACAAATCTGTCAAAACACTCTGAAGAAGTAAGTGAGGCCACATTTAAAAATTCCCTGGTTATCAGTAAAGTAAATTGTGTTTTCGAAAGCCATTCTCCCAAAAGACTCCTATGGAAATTAAGCTCCCACTGGATAGAAGAGAAGGCCTTTCTCCAGATTAATACTGACTAATGGCAGCAAAAGCAAATGTTTGAAGTGGGCATAAGTTTTCAATATTCTCTCAAGCCTCTGTTTTGAGACCACTGAGGTTCTGGAATTATTTAGGAAAGCAGTTAAAAAGTGGGAAAAGACCCTTTAAAATGGCCTTGTAGTGTTAAGGAAACTGGAGGAAAAAAATCACCCTAAATATCATTCTTTGTTTGCCATTTCTTTTATTCTTTATCAAATATCTGCGACTGACTACTGTCCCAGCTCTTGTGCTAGGTGGCCTTTTGACCCTCCCAGTCATGCTCTTCTGAGTCAGACAATTTGGAAACCTGTGGTCTTTGTTCTTTGTACTGTATGATCAGTGGTTTTGATTCATTGTGGTCTTCAAGTACAAACCCTTTCACTTAGAAGATCTTCATGAAAAATTCCCCGTTCTGCTTTTCTGTCCTTAACCTTGTTCCCATTACCATCCTGTTATACTCTTCATGTCTGAGGCAGTATTTTCCTTCTTTCAACTGCTTTTATCCCTTCCAAAATCAAGAATAAATATTTAAGTGGCAAAGAAAAAATATTCTAGGACAGGGAGAAGGAAAATTTTACTTGCTTAGAATTGAATAGATCCTTTCAAGCACATTTAACAAGCCTCCCACTGACACAGAGCTTAGTGTTACCCAGTAATAATGCAAATATATTTGCATGTGCCTATATTGCATTGTGTATATATAATATATATATACACACACCCTATATATACCMTATTGCATTTTACATATATACACACACACATACAGATATACATATATGTTATATATAATATGGTGGTGGGCCAAGTATATTTACATCATGGTTCCTACCTTCCATACCAGTGGCATGTAAGCCACCTCTGCTCCAGCATACAAGACAGTGAATATTAGATGGAAATTCATTCTGGGTCTTTTTTCTTGTGTTTCACCAGGACATGGACAATTCACAGACCTCAGTAGTTATCCAGACTAAAGTCCAACCTAGGGTGTTCATTCATGCCAGCAGTGGTGGTTCATTTATAGGCATGTTTGTGCACTGCTGATGGTGGCTGACCCAAGGTGACAAGCTGAAAGAGCAGAAGCTGCTACCACTTCCCTTGGTCTGTGACTGCCCTTCTTCAGAGGGACCTGTTGGGTAGACACAGCAGAGAGGCGAAGGGAACAGGCAGCAAGAGAAACTCTGCAAGTAACTACAGCCCATCCGTTGCCAGCAAGCAGCTCTGATTTCAATGTGCTCTTTCACCTACAAACCCATGTAAAGGTGGGGGAGATGTTAGACAGCCGCTCCAGTTGCCCTTGCTGTTGGAGCAACAGCCTCCAGCAAAGAGTGGGCAGCACAGCAGTGACAGCCAAGATCAGTAACTGCTTCAGCCATCCTTGTTTAATCTGCTTTTGCTTGTGAACTCAACTCACTGAAATCATTCCACAGATAAAGCGTTCCTGAGCCCTCCAAAAAGCTGCAGTCTCCACACTGTTATCACATTCTCTGTTTCTTGCTATCTTTAGGAGAGGGAAAAATGAAATAAAACTCCCTCCACCTACAGGCTGGAAGCCCACTGACTTTCAATCATTTTAATAGTCAATTACAGTCCAGAATATTTGTTTTGCCCCTCCTTATGTCCTCACACATACATCTGGCTTGTCACAAGTCATTCACTGTGGGCTTACAGAAACTGCACACGCTACTCCCAGCTTAGCCATTACTGGCACATAATAAGCCATTTATAGCCTTTTATTAATTGAATATTCAGATAATGGAGTAGAAGTGGGCACTGCTAGTATGTCTTCAGGTCTTTCTCAGGGCTTGTGAGATAGATTATATGCAGAAAGGCTTGTGACTTGAATGTGAGCCAGTTGTCACATGAATAATGATATCAGGCTTCACCCTTTGTAAACAAAACTGTATCAGTGGATTCTGCTTTGATTTTGTTGTAATCAGTTTTAAAACAACTTCCTGTAGCTGTTTAGCATCTAGTGGCAGAAGTGAAAGATTTTGATGAATAAACCACTCAGTACAAGATTTGGATAGACCACACAGTATCTTCCTCCGGTGGAGTTAAGAGACAAGGYGCTATTTAAATGGAGTAAGAGTTTAATAAGCTGGTCCTAAGTATTTCAAAATTGTATTTACAGTTTCCAGTTCCTAAAAAATATCACGAAAAAAAGGAAGTCTAGCTTATGCATAAATAAAATGTATTCTGGCAGATGTAAAGAGAAAAAGACTCTCAAGTCCAAACACATTTTTCAGAGCAAATTATAAATGTTGCATTAAAATTACTCTGGAAAACCCTCTCTGAAATAAACTAGTTAATAAAGTTAATCAATACATACTGATTGTTGTTTTGGTAAGTGCTTTCGTGCTTCACTTCGGATAATTTAGTGTCTTTTTTAATAATGTGGAGGACCAGTCAAATCCTCCTACTTCAAGAAATATCTCTATTCCTTAATAGTTCTGCTTCCTTTCGTATGGTTATCTGCTTCAATAATTACTGTGAGGCTCCCAGTGTAAAAAATCACAGAACAAACTACATTCTGATGAGCAGAAAGGGTCATTCCAATTCTCTATTCATCTTGATAATCTTCATTGCTATGTAAATAGCAACAGACATTAACATGATTCATGTGTAAGAAGTTACCAGCTGAACACTGAATTCAGATAAATACAAAGTGACATAACTGGAGGTAATGAACAGCAGAAATATGAAGATATTCAGAGTTTCTGGTCCTATAATGAACACTCCCTCTACAGTACTGCAGATGTACATGTGTATCRATATGAATACCTGATGCGATCAGACAAGTCTAGCAATGTGAAAATAAGCCTTTATTCATTATCTTATTTCCGCTTGGTACTGCTGGCCTCAGTCCAGATAACGTTGAAGACTTGTGTAATTTTGAGCACATCTGTAGTTCTCCTATAGTCCTTTAAGGGTAAATTACAACTTGTAGGGTTTTTTCCCATACATATGGTAAATAATATTGCAGTAACGTGAAAACAAAATGATTCATACAAAAGATGTGTATGTTTCTTGTTTTAGCTCACCATACTATTAAGTATCAGTACAGACGCCTCTCTCTCTCACCTTCCACCTCTGCAATTAATGCCTCTGTGATTTCAAATGAGCACTGATGGGGGAGGCAGTATAAAGCAGTTAGCACACTGTAAATTGAAATGCCAGCTTTACYGGGTAGCAACATCCCTGAACAGTCAGGACTCCTGAGGCTCCTTAAAGAAAATGATATGCTTAATGCCTGCGGACATGACAACATACTAAAACCAGTAAGTGAGAAAATGCAACTACCTAACAGAATACACAGACTGTTAGTTAGATGTTGGGGTACATAATCTGAGTTCTTTTGAGAAAGGAGACTGAGATGTTGACTGATGGAACAGTAATTTTCATTTCTAAATCATAATGGCTTCGTTATCTCTTAGATGTCTTTGAAAGCATCTCTTTACCTTGGCTTCTTTCAGTAGTTTCTCAGGTCCAGTCATAGAGTGCTAATACAAACAATATTGCTAGCGGCACTAGTATATGCATATCTGGTAATATCACAAAGAGAAGATTTTTCAGAGGCAGGATTTGATGCACTTCACACCTAGCACTGGTTAGCAGAGTTTCTCTGTGTGTTGTAAATCATTGTGAGCATCTGCAGTTCAAATTCTCCCTGTGCCCAAACAGGGTCTGGTTGCAAGCAGTGTGGAAGTAATGTAGGAAGATGCCATCATTAAACATGGTTGTCAAACAAAGATTCTCAACAGGCCACTTCCAGCAACGCCTGTGTTTTCTGCTCTCAAAATAACGCAATAACAAAGCTGAGCATATGTGGTATCAGAATATTGGCTAGGTTGGACAGGGACTAAGTAGAGAGCTTCAAATACAGCAGAAGGTCAGGCTAGGTTTTGATATTCATGATGCTTTCAGCTCCACTGTCTTCAGAGTCACTGTGTGGTTGGACATTGTTAAACAGCCTGGGCAGCCCCTACTAAGTATGGAGCTGTATCTTGGCCAATGTAGCATGAGGCGAGGAAGCCAAAAGTGTAATACCACATTCCTTCCTGAGTAGAAAAGTGACAGCAAATGTTTGAAAAGCATGAGCGGTAGGTCTCACAATTTTGTCAATAGGTCGTTGCAGGTGCTGACATGGGCAGTCAGTGTCATCAGACGGACAAGGTAAGTCAGAGACCTATTAAGAGAATTTATGAAGTAGACTWGATATGAATTGTATTTCACTGATATGCATGTTTAAAAGAGTTGGCACCAGTACAGAACTTAGAAATGATCTTTTGAGTTAAGGTTTGCAGATTACCATTCATGAAAACTGAGCAATAGTTTTAAAACATAAGCCCCAAATTTAAATAATGTAATCAGGTTCTATTTTAGGCAATTTCACCWGAGAATCAGTGAGCCATGCTATGCTTGTAGGTGGAAGCCAGATGAAAGAACACAGCATTGCCTATTACCTTTTCCATTAGTTTTCAGTGTGGGCTGTCAGTGGAAGAACTCAATCATACATACTGCAATCCAGTGAAAATCATCTAGCTCTGCAATTAGTAAGATGCATATTGTTGACAAGATCCATTGCAATTAGAAAAATGCGTATTGTTGCTAAGATCCATTGAAGGATGAGGTATTCTCATTCTTTGTAACAAACAAGAAGCAGCAATACAGCATGGCAATTGCCTGTGAAAATATGCCTGGTTCTTAAAAACTGGTCATCCTGTCAACCTGTCACCCAGCAGTCTGGGTTTGAATGCAAGGAGCAGGAATTTCAGGAATTGTTTTGCCTTGCAGAGGCTTTCAAATTCTTGTAGTTTTCTCTCATCCCCTTATTAATGTGTTTTTGAATATTAATGTATACAGTATTAATGTACAGACTAACAGCAAGGATCTTGGGCTGTGATTAGAAGAGGCACAATTATTCCCAGCTTTGTCCTCAGCCTCTTGTTAACCACCCATTTGGACAGAGGTTATTGCCCTCTATAAGGCTCGTACAGCAGTACTGGGCTGGTTACCAGAGTGCCACAAGGAGGATCTGGGCATGTTAGTTTTGTTAAAATAAATGTCAGAAATATGGATGGGGTGAGAGTTGAAAACAAACTAGATGCCAGGGACAATATTCATTTTAATTGTTAACTTTTATCCACAGGACAGAAGTAGTACTTGCCATCTATTTAAGTCACTTACTAACTGCATAATTAATGGGGCTAGGTTAACCTTGACTGTGAATTTCCTCTAGAAACTATATGCCRAAGTGTTTGAAGTTCCTCTGTTTCAGTCTGAGTGGCCCTGTAGGAATGCTTCTGACCCATTTAATGAGATGATCAGCCCTTTCAATTTATTCTAATTTATTTGATAAAGAGGATACAGTACTAGCTAAATTGATCTGCAGTTGTACCAAGTAAGCAGATATCATTTGCAGGTGAAAGTATTTTTTTTTATCTTCTAAACTCTTATCTTGAGCATGTGTGTACTACTGTGTTCCTCAGCAGTGTGTTCCCATCAGAGTGGGGTGAAGAGACTCCTGACTTGTTACTTGAAAGAGATTAATAAAGAGACAATGGGAAAGATGTGTTTATTGGGAAATCAGATTTGACACTATTTCACACACAGARTCACATATGAACATAGATATATAAGTGATTTTCAGCCATGATTATAGAGTATTTCTGAGGTGTCCAAGAAAGGCAACTGAGAAAAGCAAAGCTATTGTCAGCTAAATTCACTCTTCAGGGATGAATACTTTCAATTGAAAATATTTAAGTCCACAAAAGAAAAAGTTGCCAACTACCTAATTTATCTACTACTAATTTTTCAGTGTGCTGATAGTTCAGTCAGTTGAACACATTCTCTCTTTAGAGCAAAATGACAGCATAGAGACTGCAGAACATTGATGGGGTACCATAATATTGATTGTTGTCTGAACTTTTAGAATATAAATCTAACCTGATTAGCCTGGACAAGGTTATGCATGACCTCATCAAGTTTCCTACCAGGTATAGCCTAAAATAATTTTATATGAGCAGTTACAAGGCAGATAGGTAAGTAATTGCTGTGGTTCTAAACAGTGATGTCCACTTTAGGGAGAATAGACTTTAAAACTTTTCTTTCAGTTGGAGCTGTATCCTGGCCAATGTAGCGTGAGGTGAGGAGGCTGAAAGTGTAATACCACATTCAGTTCGAGGACTGAATGCCCAAACAGAGGCCATCAAGTTAGATTATACACAAGCTCAAATTGCAGGCAGATGACTGACATGACTTTGGCTCCACTCTTTTCCTTCAAAGCCTTGCTCTGTCCTCTGTGGAGAAGGAGARATGAGCCACACCTGTAACTGCTGTGAGAGCCTACAGCTGTTACAAAGCCTCTTTTCCCTTTGCATGGTGGTGAATCATTTTTGTTAAGTGCTAGAAAGAATTTCAGAAACTGGTGACCCATCGCTCTGATTAGTAATTACTTGCCTTTGATCTGATTCAAGAGACACCAGTTTCAGATCTACRGGGTTCTCACCTTTGCTCTGTATGGAAGAAGTGTGTCTCACCGAAAACCCCACACAAATGTTTGAGCTTAAAAAAGGACACCTTGAGTTTGGAAGTTTGTTTACCTCATGTTAGTGTTTAATTAGTTTTCAAAGATTTTACCAGGAGAGTCTGTCTGACAAGTCTGGTATCGAGCATTTCACTGAATCCATGACTTCATCCCACTGGTTGTCTGCCTCCTTAGCAGGGATAGAACGCCTGAATGCCTGATCCTTGGAAACTCTTTTTGCATGGTCCATAAAGTGACATTTGTTTCAAGGAAAATAACCCCAAGTTACCCAAATGCTTTTATTTTAAAGAGAAAGAGTGCTAGTCTCCCATCTTTCTACATGCTGAGCTTTTATGAAAAGGAGAAAATTGCAGTATCTTTGGTGCACTATTGGAGACTGTAATTGGCTTAATTTCATTATTAGGTATTGAGTCGGCTTCATTTTCAGGAATGATGCAGAGGAACTATCTGTGAATAGACAGAAATGAGAGAGGGGAAGAAAACCAGGTGCTTTGAGAGAACACTAACAGTCTCAGATAAAAACAGTTAGTGGCTTATAATTCATTAGTCCTGAACAAGGTTTTAGCATATCAAATCCCCTTATGAGAGAGGGGGGTGAACTGAAAGGTTTCCCCATTAGGTCAAAACTAGCATTGTTCAGATATGAATTTCCTTATGAGTATTCATTGTACACAAATAGACTGGATGTTTCCAGATTTACAGTAAAGCCCAGTACTACAAAAAAAGGCTGAGACATGGTGAAATCACAAGAGAAAGGCTAAAGGAAGGGTTGGAAGAAGTGTGTGGCTGAGTTAAAAATGTCAACTAGAGACAATTCATCCACAATTTTCTGCTGAATATTGCCAGTCCACAGGAGTGAAAATAAGCCAGGATTGAGGGAATAGTCAAGCTCTGCTGTTAGAAATTTTAACAGTAAAAGGAAGAAGCAAGAATGCAAGCAAAGCAAGTTATGTTCATGTTGTGGCTACTGTGACCCCCCAGTGCCAGCAGCTGAAACCGGACCTTGTTTTCCTTGCGTGGAGAAAGAGCAAAGACCAGTGTTTATCAGTCAGKTCCCTCCTTACCCATTTGCTCTTCAACCTACTCCCTCTGCTGGTAAAACCAGGGAGACCTAAAGAAGGGAGAAGAGAGAGTTAAAAAGGAAGAGAAAATGGCGTCCCCAACACAGCTTCCGTTGCAGAAAAACCTGAACGCTGAAAGCWCACACACCAGGCACCCATCTTTTAAAACACTTCATGTCATCTTGCCTTCATTATCTTTAGTGGGGGGGGGAGGGTCTTCTGCTGGGGTAATATTGGACTTCTTTCAAACTTTCATTTCATGAAACAAACATTCTGTTCTCATTTGCAAGCTTAAAAGTTGCAGAAAATAGTATAATCCAATTCCTGACTTCAGTAATGGCTTTTTGTGTGTTGAATTTGAGGTGGTTTTTTTATCCAGTCCTTAAGCACACTAGGAAAAATAAAATAAAAAAAAATAAATAAAATTAAAAAAAAAAAAGAGCACTTGTCATTTTTATGTCATATTTAAATCTTCCATTTTTTTAAAGAATTATTTTTTTTTAATTTTTATTCCAGGGGTTTGGTGCGAAGGAGCAATGGCTGTCCTCCCATATCTAAAGATGAATTTTCACAGTATGACTGTCAAAAAAGGAGCCAGCTCTGTTTGTGCTTTTTGCTCCAGCCCTCTCTCAGTTGCATGCCCTATTCCCTACTTTTTTACTCACTCTGACATTCCCCTATATCTGCAGTGTGAACCAACTCAGCTTCCTAACCCAGCAAAATTTGTGGTTTGCTTTTGCTGGTTTCCTTTAACTTCGAGTTATTTAGATCAAACAACTGATCTCAAGCCCAGAAGACTGCCAGAGATAGCACAAGAGATGGGGCAGTGCAGGCAACAAACCTTTAGATGTGCTCAAGCACAACCGGGTATCTACCATGCTACTTCTGCCTGAAAGAGTCAGTAAGCACTGCTGCTAGATAGAAATCTTTCAAGCCTAAGTAACTGGTTGTTGAATAGCCTGGGAATAAAACCTAACATTCTTGGATAATTTTGGCCGAAGCTGGTGTTGCTGAACAACCTGACTGAAAGAAGTATGAAGATTTCTTGCCCTCCTTAACTAGCTCCTTTTACTTCTGTCTGTCAGATTGCATTACTTAAGATTCATCGTTGTTCTCACTGCCTGCTCCCTTATCACCAGCTAACACCAATGTACTACTTTTTTTTTTTTCTGCATCCACTCTGGCAGATCACAATTCATAAGTTGTTTCTCCCTGATCTTCCCTCAGTCACTTGTTGTGTATTAATAGTCCTCTTTCTGACACTGCATTTGAGGTCTGTGATGGTGCTTTTCACAGGGACATTTCTATTTTCAGCTCCCCTTGTTCTCAATGACCAACCATGCATGCTCACTTAATGTAACACTTTTTACCTCAGCAATCTCCTCAGATATTTCCTCAAAATATTTTTTTGGCCATGAAGAGTAACAAGAGATGGTCCCATTCAGTTATCTTGATTACAAAGGGACTGAACAACAGCCTCATTTTATTGTGGTGAATGTGGCAAGGAAGGAACTCCCTTAATACTCTTAATATAAAAGGAGAGACTGCAGAGAAGCATTTGATGGGTGAAAGATGAAAAATATATCATTCTACTGTTGATGAGTATGGATTCTAGGGGGCAGAAAATGGGGCTCTGGAGTTCTGCAACTGCCATTTTCTATACGATCCTAAGTTTAACATACAGCATTCAATAGCACACGAGGAAACTACCTTTAAAATTCCTCTTTCTGCCGACAATGTATCACCTAAATGTTCTTAGACAGMAAACATAAAAGGACACAAGAACAATCAAAGTTAATTTGCTCTACATTTGAACAAAATGACTCATGGAAAATATTTTCTATGTGGAAGAGATAGCTGTCTGGAAAAATGATTTTGTGCTGTAAGGAGCCCTGTACAGGATGTGCCTTATTATGGATAAAAATGTCATCCTACATGTTACCACCTGCGTAAGACATATCCGCGATTTAGTGATAATTTATATCAATCATTTTAAACAAGCCTAGAAATGTACGTTTCTCTCTCTTTTGTTTTTAAATAAATTGCTGCATCTTTAAATGGAACCAGGGGGCTACTGAATTCTTGGGAATAGTAGGGCAAACTGTTACTCCATTTTGCATTTTTTKACCCTTTTTTTTAGTTTACCCAATKGTCAACATATTTTTATTCATCATCAGAAAGCTGATGATGTTATTGAGTTTCTTTATTTACAGTCTTCTCCCACTTTTGTATGTATGAACTTCTATAGGCTGAATATAACCTCTGTCCCCAYGAACAGAATAAAGGTGGGATTTTTAAAATTTGTTTTTACCTGACCAGTTACCCTACCTTCCCTGGGTGGGTTTTTCACTTACAGCTTCTTGGTGATATAGACGAGTTATTTTTATATCCATATATAAATATATATGCATATACATGTGTGTGTGTGTGTGTGTATACAGGCTACAGCAACTGCTAGATAGCATGTTTTCTAATGCAGAATTCATGGTGATCACCAAGATAGAAGGATGAACCTAACAAAATTATGACCATCTGAGAAGTGATTAAACAGGAAACTCCCCTGCGCTGTGATTGAAAGGAAATGAGTGGGTGTCAGCCTAGTGACTTGTTCCATATGAATCAAGCTATAATGGGTCTGTTTTTCATGTCTTAAAGGAGGGCCTAGATTCATTCCTTAGATCTGTGATGGCAGGTTACAGCATCCCTCCACTCCCAGCCATCAAGTAGAAGTGGACATAAATACAGAGTAAATGGGTGAAAAAAGAGCAGAAAAAAATAGTCCTTAATTTTTCTGCTGAGCAATTATGGTYTCTGCTTATCAACTGCCCTTTCCTCTCTCTCTGATTGTCTGGTGTAATAGCCTCTTGTCCTGAATTTCTTTAGTGTTTATCAGTTTCAAACCTACAGCCTATAGCCTACCTATTTCTCCTTTTTAATCTCAGGTAGTGAATATTTTCCTTCAGAAAATAAGTTATTTCTTTTTCTGTTAGTTCCTAAACAATAGCAAAATCTTCCTACAGTCTGAGCTATAACCTTTTAGAAACTTGTTCTGTCTTACAATACAGTATCAGATTGGTTAACTCAATTGCTTTGTGAATTACCCTACCATTCAGTATTTAGGAATTCCTATGACAAACATCTCCACCTTTAAAACAAAATGTCCCCTTCTAAAGATCATAGCAATCTAAAGGAGCCCCTGAGGACGTTTGTGTAGGGTAGAGTCACTCCTCTGGAAACCTTTACTCTTTCAAATTGAAATGATTCTTGTAAGATTATCACTACTGTGGATGAGAACAGCATGTAAACATGAAAATATGTGTGTGAGGAGAGAATCCCATGAACAATCAAAAGATTGCTTGATAATGAATACATTATTAATGAGTTGTTTGCTGTTCAGGTCAGTCTGCCTTGACCTATGTATCATATATAATGACTTACTGACTCTTCTCTTCCTTTTATATGTCACCACTGGACTCAATCTTAATGCTCCATTTGCTTGCCTTTCCACAACCTTCTTTATACATAGCACTTGTCATTATGAATTACTCAAAGGAAAGATAGTATCCCAGTTTAAGAGAAACAGATTTGCACTGTGACTACAGTTATCAATATCAGCCTCATCTGTAAATATAGATTTGCACAAAGAAAAGATTTGTCAGTAAGATAATTGTTCTTATTTCCTTGATCAGCCATGAATACAAGAGCCTAACTGTGGTTTGTGCAGTCCGGTCAAGTGAGAAAAACACATACTAGGGTTTATTTAGCATTCCACATATTTGAATGCCAAAAATTGCATATGAGGTACTGCTCACTATTGTTTCCAAGCATTATTTAGCTAGATTTGACTTTTTAAAAATAACATATTTTTCTATTGTATATAAAAAGCATACACATGGTGAAATCATTCTCCTTCTGAAAGACAGATGGAGTGAACCTAAATAATGGGATAAATGCCAGCAGTGCCAGCATCTGCAGTTCATGCAGGGCCTGGACTAAGCGGTGCGTTTACAGTACATTTGAAGTGAGATTGTGATTGGGGTGTATGTTGGCAGGAGTTGATTCCCAGGAAAAATAAAAGAATCCTACTGTTTTGTGGGGGAAAAGAATGCTGTGGGTCTCTCTGGTTTCACACTTGGAGAAATATCCAAAACATGCCAGTCAWATTCTGTTGTCATATGGTAGGGAAATGTGTGTGCTCTTAGTAAAATGGCTTAGRTCCAGTTAGGCCCCAGCAGACTTTTATGGTCTGAATTTTACCTGAATATGAGCTGGATATTCTAGTAAAAGCAACCAAGTCATGTCTTTGAAGGCAAGATTTCCCAGGCTCTGCAGAGCAGAACAGGTTCTGCTGGTTCCTGTGGCTGGTGCTCTCAGCTCCTGTGCCTCCACCACACCCATTCCAGGCTCCTCTGAGGCACAAACACGGCAGGTGAGATTTTATCTGCTGAAATAATTTCAAAATCCTGGAGCTTTGGGCTTTAAATTCATTGGTTGCTACTACTGGGAAGATCAGTAGTATTTAGAAACTACTGTATGTGCAAAAATGTTCACATTCAGAAAATAGCCTCATTTTTTTTTGTTTCTGTGATTATTCCTCAAAAAATGCAGATGAATTTTAAAAGTATAGTGTTCATTCTATAATTTAAAAACTCGGTCTTGACTCACCAAGCAGAAGCAGTGCACTCCTGAAAGATTTGGTCACAGCCTGCCAAATTTTGTAACATGAAATACAAGCTCATCCAAAGAACATATTCATACAGGCTGCTCTCCCGATCATGATTCATTGTATGGACTGTCAGTGCTTATCAACTGCAAAAGTATCCCAAGTAAAATTCAACATGATAGGTCTGAAACTGATTTTAAAATATTTACTGTAAAAGGCAAATCATCACCAAGCATTTACAGATAAAATCTGCAGGTTTCACAAATTGTGCAGGAGTGTTGACTTATAATGAACAGAACATCAACACAGTGACATGAATTATTCGGCAAGCCAGCTGCAAACAAACAAAATATATTTCAGCACAGACATCTTAAAGAATATGCCATCCATACAGAAGGTGGGACAAGAGTATTGAAATCAATGGCAAAAAGAATTAAGGGTTATGAGGAATAATGAACAAATCTCCATAGCATGATCTTAATGTAATGCTTGGAGGACACCAAGTAAGATAGGAGGTTATGTTACCACTGGAGCTAGCAGTGAGGTAACAATCACTGTTGTCTACCAAATGTCACCAATGTTATCTACCAAAATACTCCTTTAAGAAAGATCTTAAATTGTTGCTTTCATGGGATGCAGAATGATTAAAGACAGAGAAGTACAGTTTATAGTGAGACATTCAGAGCTCACTGTGCGGAAGACTGTTATGAAGATTTTCATAGCTCTTAACAACTCTTACTCCTAAGTAAGCAAAATTAAAGAAGGTCCAAAGCTGAAAGTCAGATATAGAAAACATTAATAATCTTGGGATAGGAAAAATCTCCACTGGAACATTTAAGCAAGAATTGTAAGAGATGCATCACTGAAATTTTTCAAAGCAAGATTGCTCTTGGATTTGAAATAGGCATTAATTATAAGATGTATGGCCTTGTGTGGTATACACAGACCAGCAGTACAGTATTCCCTTCTGGGCTTAAAATCTATGAAGCAGTGTTATTTGTAGATAGATCTACTCACAATGTCATAAACATTCTGAATAGCTTGATAAAACACATCACCAAGTRTTCTTACAATAAAAATGGTAAGAGGTCTGCAAGTGTTTTTCAGTATTTACCATTAATTCTCCATATGATGGAGTATTTTGAAAAGTGCTTTGAAAACAAGTTTAAAACATATGACAATACATCTTAAGTTATTCCTCAAATATTGTGAATACTATTAAAGTGAAAATAATTTATACAAGAAAAGACTCCTAGTTATATGTCTTCTAGTGAAGTACTACTCCATAAAAGCTCTTATGTAATGCACCTGTGACATTAACCTATGTCTATCCAAAACTTAAATGATTAAGCAATAGCTCACCCAGCAAGGTTGTGGTCACAGTGTAAGAATCCAAACAGAACATAAATTCTGCTAGTTAAGCTTGTCATAGAGACCACTGGGATTATGGAAAAGACTACAGAGTAAAAGAAATCTATGGATAGAGCTGATTAATAATTTTGACACGGTGTTTTGATGAAAAATGAGGCTTTGCTGAAATGATTTTTTTTTTGTGAAATCTTTTATATTTGTTATGAACTGGCATGTAGGCGGGCAGCGCTTGCAAAGCTGAAGGTTTGGCAACCTTGGAAACCTTGATCACAGGGTATTTATACCTATGAAAGAAGCCAAAATTTGTTAAAAGATGGCTCTTTTCAATGGAATAAAAATTCAGACCCTACCTACAGAATAAATGTTCTCATGTCAGTGTGCTGACATGATTGAATATGCTGTATCTCCTTTCATTTTCATGTTCTATAAAAAAAAGGGGAACAGAGAAATCATCCAACTAACTCTTGAGTCTTTTAGTTTGAATGCAATACATTGTAAGTCTTGGAAAATATTTGAAAGAAAGGATAATTAAAGCAGAATTACTGAATACAGAACATAAGAAAAATGGGATAAGCCTGGTTTTATCCAAAGCAAGCAGTGTCAGACTAAAAGCTTTGGTCACGATAATTGATCTTTTAGACAGGGACAGGTGCAATAGGCTGCATTTTCACACATGCAAGAACAGCACTCGTTATAGTGTGATGGCAAATCATTACTGAAGTGGAAGTGATGAGGATCACCACAAGAACTGATCAGGTCGATGAGGTGCTGACTTGCGTGTGACTGCAGTGTATTAGAAGAGAAGCTCTCACGATGAAGAAGGGGTCCTGTTGGCACTTCCTCACTGGGCAAGGCTTGAGATTGAGACTGCCCAGTTTAATCATGTTCAGCTTGAGGACAAGTGAAAGAAACGGTACCATGTTCAGAATCCCAAAGGCCTGGGCTCATGCAGTATTAACTTGGTCAGAACTTTGCGGTGGATCCACCTGCATATTTTTCTCACTATGAGCTCTCCAAAGAAGATGAAAAAGACTTTAAAAGTCAAAAAGCCAGGTCCAAAACCTTTTACTGTCATGTAAGTTAGAACAGTTAATGTTTTATACAGAGAAAACTCAAGTGTCTGGGTGAGATGGAACAGAAATAAAAAATTATAACAACTTCCCTCCTTTCCACAGTAACTTTTCTAGATATATCCTTGTGTCCAGTGATGACTTCAATCTACCAAATGGCTTTCTGTGCTGCAGAAAAGTCTGACTGCTCCCTCTTTAGACCTTAAAGAACTTCTTTTTCTCTAACTGGGGAGGTCCAGCCTTGGCTCTGCTCCCTGCTCCTCTTGGAGCAGTCTCTCTGCTGCCCTGCAGCAGGATTTTTGCCTCTTCTTCTGCCTGCACCATTCTGCTGTCTTGAAGTTTCTCTCCTCCAGGCAGGCAGTTGCTCYAAGGCAGAAGCAGCCTCCTCTTCTCCAAAAGGGCAAGCATGACTCAGTCCCTTCTTTCTTAAAGGAATATTATAAGGAATATAGCACAAGCATGGCTAAAAAACACCCTCCACCACAAGGGACCAAGTTGAAGGAAAGGATCTTGGTGTATCAGTTATTGGAGGATGATTGTGAACTGCTGTTGTGAATCAGCTGTGAAGTGCAATTTTGAGATGCATTAGCTGACATATTTTTAGTAGAGATGACAATGCAGGAATAGCAAAAGGGTAAAGCACTCCTAAGCCTTATTTAGAATATTACTTGCAGGTCTGTTCAGCTGTGTTCAAGAAGAGGAGTTCAAAATGGAATAGCTGCAGAAGAGGGATGACTAAAAGATAATTCAAAAATGCTTAAGTAGGTACAAAATGTTATAAGACAACTGTGAAGAACTTTAGATTAGAAATGAGAAAAAAAGTAAGTCAACTGATTTCTAGGATGAGACTTGGAATGATTTTACAAACAGCCGTAGTGAGGGCAAGAAGTCAATGTTGTTTTAAAGATGGAATTTTATATGCTTAAGTGCAGGACTGAATGACAAAATGAGATAAATTTGGAAGGGGAAATGAAGAGCCCTTTGCTATCCAAAGTATTGGTATCTTCAGAAGGATCTGAAAGAATTATTCACAATTCGTTCACACTATACTTACCCAGTAAATATTCCATATCTTACAGCTTTTGCAGTTGCCTGTGGAGGTCAGAAAGTTGGTCAGTGTGTTTTGCTCAGGCTCAGAGATAAACCAATAGTCAGATTTAGGATGACAGCAAAACATTTGACCAGTAGGATTAGGAAGGGGCCATTAGCTTTGTCCTTCTTGCCACTCTCCTTTGTGAGCACCATGGTCTGCCTTCTAAGAGGGTTTTGATTAAGAACTACTCAGTTATTACAGAGTAATAGCACAGTGAAGATGATGGTGTTGATTTTTCCTGCACTTTCCCACAGTTTTTTTACTGCACACTGCAGTAGTGAATTATTCCAAATCTTACAGTTTGTTGCAGTGTTTTTGCTGTATTGAGTGACAAGTTCTACTACTGGGGAAGTTTATAAAGTAGACGTATACTGTATGGTTACTTGCAGTTCTAGACGACGGTACCTGACAGCCCCTAACTTCTCATCCCTGACTGATCTGAGAGCAAGAATGTTTACACAGGCAGTCAAACTAGAGCAACTGATACAGAGGAAAGAAGTGATGGAGTGGTAAGTCTTCCTGTGTAGGCAAGACCTCAAGGGAGCTTAAAAACCGTGTGATTTCCAAGTTATGGATTATGTGTATGGATTCAAGATGAAATCCTTTTAATGATGTTTAAAATTAAAACAGAAATTACATATCTGTGTTTCTGTCTGGAGTGGCAATTACTTTCATCTCATCTCTTGGTTGAAGCAAAGGAGAGGCGGTAAATCAGACAGTGTAAGTCAGAAAGAAGGAAGCACTGGAGCCAGAAGTAGTAACATTTGGTGCCATATTGGAAGACTAAAAAAGTACACATTTTTAACTACAGTAATTTAAAAAGAATTGGGGCCATCTGCTATTCGCAGGACATTAATWATTAAAACTTATGAGAAACTGAAAGCATAATGGCTGATACGTTCTGAATTGTTATAAATCTTATTTGTGCTTCTTCCATGTCTGTGTCTRAAGCAACAACTGATGAGCATGCAACAGAAAGGATTTAATCTGAATTACAGTGAGTTTAGGGATAAAACTGCAATTCTTGAAAATAAGTCAAAAGTCTTAAGAATGACTTGAATTATACCTGAAGTACAATTTTGTAGTATAACATTCAGTTGTGCACAGAGTTGCATCTGTTTATCTAAATATATATTATAAAATTTAGTTAAATTTTTACAAAATCCCACATGGACATCTTGATTAGATTTTAATACATCTTAAATACATTAAAAATAAGTCAGTTCCTTGCAGGCTTTTAGATCTTCAGACTAAATGAACTGACACTAAACAAAACACTAAAATAAAACATTGATTGTAGTTCAGTTGGTGCAACATTCATGTAAGTAAAAACTCATTTATTCATCAGCTGGAACTGCCAAATGTAGATCCAGGTTCAAGTATCAGTAGAACATTGAAATACCGATCAGGCCTACATGTTTCTGTAGAAAATCATGAAGTATATTCACTCTGCCAAATGCTCCTGTGTACTTTTGCAAGTTCCTCTAGTGAAAAATATGATTTATTTGAGATCAAAACTATGGTCAATGGTAGTTTTAAGAAAATATTGTAAATCTGTGCAAGGAGTCTGAAAGTACACATGTGAAATATGTATGCAGCTGTGGCTCTGAATTTAATGGGATGCCTGCATTGCAGGGAGACTAAGCTAACAATATGATTGTAGGATTTTCACAAATTACAGCCCTAAGATGTTTGCACTAACTGGGGTTCATCTAGACACAAAAAAACAATATGCAGTTAAAACTACAGTTTTCATAAAATTATTATCTTTGTATTATAACATACATTTGCTTTGTCAAAGAGAAAAGACTGCTCTGGATTTATGAAGTACTGATGTTCATCCATGGGCAATACTAGAAATAGACTGCTGACATGTTAAGGGGATTTATGTGCACTATTACTCAGTATATTCAGAGATTGTACCACTTCGGAGGTCCAAAATTCATAACATAGTTACATAAAACATATAGCATTGTTGTTTGTAGTAGCTGAAGAGATAAAAGTGGGCAAAATGATGTAATTTGTATGTCTTTGTATGTTCATATCTGAGGTAAAGAATTACAATTTTAGTTTTAAATCAAACACTTTGCCAAAGTGACTGTTAACTACCAAAAAGAGAAAACTGGAAGATTATCAGATACTACAGTATTATGAAGCATGAGTTTAGAAACTAGAGAGAAAAGACTTATCTGCTGCTCTAGGACATATTCTCACTCCTGCATATGACTGTGCAGTAAGTGGTGACAGACAGATGGTAGCAGCCAGAAAGTCCTTCTCAACACAACAGCCAAGGTTAAAAATGGGAGTGCATTAGAAGCCAAAGGTAAAATAAAAGCTGCTTATGAACAGCCGTAACTTCAAAGTCAGACATTTGGAATATACTGTGGGAGCCAGGGTGTATTCAGCAGCAGGACATCTTCCTGGGTTACCTATGGACACCTACAGTTTTTGTGCACTCTGTACAAATAAATTTTGCATACATACTACCATTTAGTGTTGCAGCCAGGTACTTACTATGCCAGAGCAACTAAACTATTGGCATTTGCTATAGAGTCTTTCTGTTTGCCAGCTGAGTGATGCTAACAATTTTTTTGGTCTATMCTTACAAAGGTATTTATCCTCTTCAAAATGCCTAAAGCCAATGAGCTTGAGGTGCTTAAGCTTTTCTGCACAGTACTCTAGATACCTGTTTGCACTATTGAACAGCTAAATACTTTTTTAAAATATGCCCTTAAGAGTTGCCCAGTCTGTGGATGTACTCCCTTAATTATCCYGTTTTAATACTTGGTTTCCTTTAAATAAAATTGCAGCTTTCAAATACGTTGCACCACTCTATTAGTGCGAGGCAACCTCCTCCATCATATGTTCTTTGCAAAAGAAAATGAAATATTTTTCTACTTTTATGAGGTCCCATCTTTGACAATATGTCACTGAATGGACTGGAGCTTTCCAGTACAAATCCCAAGATACTGTGATACGCAGAAGGAATCTACCATTGATTATGCATCATTATCATAATCTGAAAAGCATGCCCTGCACAAATAATCTGACACACACATGGATTTTTCTAGAGAGATTTTTCTAGAAAGAGTTCTAGCTTCATCTGTAGTCATGTCCAGAAAAAAAAAAAATAAAAAAGATTTTCTGACAAAAAATAGACTCCAGTTTTGATTACAAGTTCTCATGTGAGTTTGCTGCAAAGAGGTTGCTGGCTATCACCATGACCAAAAGTAGACAAGTGCTACTTTAGCCTTATGTCATCATCTTGTACTTCCAGTATCTTGGGCTACAGAGCTGCATTCAGCACTGGATGATGAATTCCTCCCGTTGCTTTCAGATCACTTAAGACTGCTTTGCACATCAGCCTCATGAACCAAAGGAAACTAATCAAATTGTGTCATTTCCAAGAGCACAGCCAAATGTGGAATTGGATTCRTACAGGATCAGACACAATCATGGGGTGGGGAACACGCTAAGCACTGCGACCTGAATGCACCTGTGGCTCAGAAAACTCCTAGATAGCCAGCAGTCAGAAGTGGGGAAATGTCAGAGGGGAAAGATTGATCAGCACATGCTCATTCTCTTGTAGAGTCCTCCTCAAGATACTGGCTGCCAGGCCCTCGTCCCTCTGCCGTGCAAAGCCCTGTTAAACACACAAGAGGTTGTGCGTTGCCTTTGAGTAATGTCGCCACAGGTCTCCTTGGAGACCTGGGAGCTTTGCAAGGTTGTTAGTGTTCAGAAGCTCTGTGTCTTTTAGTATTTTCTTTGTGCTTTCAACAGCTCTTTGAGATTTTGTGGGTTTTTTGTTTATTTGTTGTTTGTTTGTTGGTTTGGGGTTTTTTCCTATGTTTTGCTGCTCTTTCAAATTCCACAGCATTGCATGATAAATGACATGAAGCTTCATTGCCTTCTGACAGGTTTCTCATTTCCTTTTGGAAATGTCATTGGTCATCTAGGCTGGGCACTTCACATCCTTTGACTATTTCTACAGAGTGTCTCCTTTCCCTGTGTCCACATCAGCTCACCCTCAGCTAGTCACATTCTTACATGTGGAGGGCACAGCTTATGGATGCTAAAGCAGTCACTATAAAGCTGTCTTTGCTATGGTCAAACAGGTCGCTGATAAACACCACAGGTTGTGGTAAAAAAAAAAAAAAAAAGTGTGTTATGCCTGTGCCACAGATACTCTCTTTCATAGTCTATAAATTCGTATTTGGTGTGTGAGCTGTTTCTTTTTTTGCATTTTTGTCAGCTGCAGTACTGGGATGAGAAATTTATCCTGCTTTCAACATCCTTGACATCCTTGCCTCTGGGCATCTTTCAGTCTTCTTTCTGCAGTGCTTTCCAATGTCTGCTGCATTACTGTCTCCCTTGCTTGCCAGTTCCTCCCTGCAATCTGCTTTCRTTTTTTTGTTGGAGGGGAGGAGGCTCAAGTATTTCTTCTGAGCTGGTGCCTGTTGTAGATTTGTTTCTTGCAGTTCCCCTGAAATTTATTGGTTTGGGTGTAAAAAGCATGTAGCATGTAGCATATATTCCTTCTACAACACTCAGCAAACATTTTTTTTCTAGCATCCCCAGCATCCTGGGCAGCAGTCCAGCTYCTTAGACCTCATATTCTTCACATTTATTTTCCCAGGAAGACAAAAGAATTTCCTTGTTTTCCTCTATGTTAACACTGTCTACCAGCTCAGTGTTTTCTTCTRCTGTCAGAAATTCAGCCATTTCTGAAAGTATACATTTGGTAAATTGGGATGCTTTGGCTGTTTGGTCATGGCTTCTTTCATATGATTCTTCCTAGCCTGCCTGTTGCCAAATTATCTCAGGCATTGTGCATGGAGATGTAAGATGAAATTGCTTTTGGATCATAAATCTACTTACAAAGTCTGATCCAGAGCTGTTTGTACCATTTAAAGCTATTTTAACACTCATAAGCAGATTTTAACATCTTGTACCTGCTGCAAACCTTTCCCTCCAGCAAACTGTGCATCAAGCCCTAGGCAAGCAGCTACCTGGCGAACCTGGGAGAGAGCAGTAAGCAAAGTGGCCAGCAAAATGCACAAATTAGGCAATGATCCCGTGCTGCAGTGACCTCAGCTCACAAAATTGCACAAGAGACAGCATGGATTGCAAATGCCAGAGCCCTGAAGGGTGGGGAATGAGGAATGAGTGCATTCCAGAGGAGAGGAGAGGAGAGGAGAGGAGAGGAGAGGAGAGGAGAGGAGA
>NW_020455466.1:926255-964192 GCF_003342845.1 Nothoprocta perdicaria | reverse complement strand
GAGAGGAGAGGAGAGGAGAGGAGAGGAGAGGAGAGGAGAGGAGAGGAGAGGAGAGGAGCTTCCAGCCCTTGGCATGAAGAGGCACATTGCCCCCGGGATGGGACAGGATGAGATGCAAGGGCATGGCATGGCCTCACCAGTGGCTGGGGGGTGTCGGCCATTTTGTTCCTGGGGCCATCATGGATGCCTATGTGATCTGTAGGGCTGTCACTGCCATGCATGAGCTGTAGACGTCATGAGGAAATAAATTAGTCCCAGAAAAGCATTGAGCTGTATTTTTTCAAGAAGCATTGCACAGAATTAAAACATATCACTGCTTACATTAATAGTAATACTGTAAAAATGTGGGCTGTAACTGGTCTTAAGCCACATAAGCAGCTCTTCAAACTCTCAGTTAATATCTTAGGAATTCRTTGCTTGTATCATTTAATTACAGCTCTGAACACTGCAGAGTAAGGATAATTGCAGTAAGGAATGGCAATCTCACAGACTAAAATTCAGTAAGTAAGATGGAGTAGAGCCTAGGTAAATGCAGAACTGCCAGATACTGCAGGGTTTTAAGTGCTCCCTATATCACAAATGCAATGATTAAAAAATTCTATTCTTTTTCAATGTTTTATATAAATGATGCAATTATTTCTAATTCAAATGCCTAGAAGAGCATGTAAGATGTCAAAAAATGACCGTGTTAACCAGGGGTCAAATCAAAGTTCCCAGCTTCCAGCTGAGGAACATCTTCTTTCCCAGAGCAGCTGACAAAACTTCACTAAGAACACGGATAATTAATATATATGTCATGGTGGTAAGGATAACATTTGCAAATGCCTGGGAAGTAAAGATCAGCTTTACTGCTAACTTACAAAGCATAGCTAAAATGTCCCTGTTACTTAATTTTTAAACTTTTGGAAATACAAGTGCATTACAAGGTCGATTGCTGTTACTCATTCATTACGAAGAGTGATGCATCTTTTCTGAATTAATTCATTTCACTGCCATATCCCAGTCTGAGTATTCAATCTTCCTGCTACAGAAGCTAGCAGATCTGTTAGGTAAAAAAGCGCTGTCTGTTTGATAAGTATTTATTTTTTTTTTAGTGTAAGCAACGAGTATCCCATTACCTTGAAAAGAAGAATGCTTAAATCTGCATCCAGTTGGCATTCCTCATAGTTATCAAGAGTACTACCTTGCCTTAAAGCAGCACTTATCTCTAGGTGTAAGGGTCTCTGATTTTGTTGTGAGAATAGCAGAAATCTTACGACAAGATTTTAGGACACAATCTTAACAACAAGATTTTGACAACAAAAATAGAGAAAGGTATTGAAATCGGGGAAGATAGAGATCTGCTTTTCTTTTTACCCAATCCTGCACCAGATCAAATTGTTTTGGTTAYTGACCAATACAGAAATAAACTATACTTGATTTTTATCAGATACTTTGGATGTGCAGCTTTTTTGGATGTACACCTGTTACTTCACATTTGATTAACTGCAAAAGTCTGCCCTATAAACCCTAAAGCATAAAAATGTCAGGGAAGAATTCTCATTTTGATGCATTCATTGCTGAGGTCATGGAAGGACAATTATTTATGATGGAACATAATCTCAGAGGATATTCTTTCAATTGTGAAATTGAAAGAACTGTGAGTTCTTGAAATTGTGTTTTCTTGTGAAATTAAATGAACTTTATTTGGTGATCACTCAGGTGATTTTTTTTTTCCAAAATTATTTTGTTTGYAGAAGTGTATCGTTCTGACAAGAGAAACAGGCATTCTGGAAACATTATCCAAGACTACACGAAGTAATGCTTCTGCATAGAACAAAACGTCCCCCCCATCAGAACTCTCATATTCTGTCGTTACATGCATTTTTACGCAGCGGGKCCACAGAAAAGTACTATTTCTTTTCCAGTCCTTTAACTGTGGCTGGAAATCATGATAAATGGATTAAGTTGTAATAATTTCACCTACATGTGGTACTTGCAGAGAACAGCCTGAATTCAGAGCCTGCTTTCAATCTGTGGTTCATGCAGACATCGCAGGAGGGCTGCCTGAAAAGGGATGAAAGCTATTTTTTCCCTTGTGTAGCTGTATTATATAATACTTCTATGGTGGATTTGAAGACAAACTGTTGTTTATCACTGTAGAAAAGTATACTGAGAGGAACCTCAAGGGGCAGCTGTAAAATAAAGTATGGAAGATCTTTTTCTAACGTATTTAAACCAAGGTCTAAGTCATGTGGAAAAATAAATGTTTTGGTTCAAGACACAATTACAGTTCAAAAGAAAAACAGAAAAAAAGCATCTTGGGATTTTTTTTCTTAAGAAATATTGGATACTGGAATTCCTCTTGGAGGATGGGGCAGAGCGGATCCCATTCTTTTTACCCCACCACTGCCTCTTGCTTTGCGGCCTACTCTCAGTAAGCAAGATAAAATTCTTAACTTATACCCACCTGAGTGTGGTGGCCTGGTACAAGGATGTGTTTGTTGTGCTCATCCCAAYTGTGCCTTAGGAACAAAACTCACTATTTCATCTTGCTGGAATTGTTCATAATGGAACAAACACCACCAAAGCATAGAAGCGTGGTGGATGCCGCTCCAGTGCATTAAGCCATGTTTATCCTGTTTTTTTTTTTTTAAGCTAGCACAGAGACCATTCCTCCATTACTCCAAGGCTGTGYGATATTATCCCTTATTAAGCCTTTCCATAGAGGTGCCACCTGAATGCTTGCTTATAAAAATGCTTTTCCATTTTAAGTGGTCATCAGACTAAATGGCATTTAGAACGTTGTCTGTTGAAGTGTCTTCTAGCTTTAAGATGAAACAGCAAAAATAGGCAAAGCAAAGCATCAGAAACACAAACAAATTCCTAAAAGGTATTAGTTTCCAGTCTAAGTAAGTAATGCTGAATGATGCGCATTTCCAGGCCTGGCTTCCAGGGAACTTCTTTCAGGTCTGTCTTGAAGATAAACAGTGCAAAGAACTGACCTGTTATTTACAGACTTGAAAAACAGGGTGTTCTCTAGGGCAAAGCTACTTGTTGCCAAACTCCTCAGCAACAGCAGCATTTAAGGACTAATTATTTACTTCTGGAACTTCCCTTCAGACACGTTAAATGTCAGTGTCAGYGTTTTCATCTGCAGCATTTCTGCCCGTCAGTAGTCTAGGCGCAAAAACAGCAGCACTAAAACCCATACAGCCCTGACYCAGGTGTATCCACTTGGTTCTGCAGCAAGTTTATTTAAACTAATTTTCATCCAACTTCTTTGCCCTAGTGTAACAAACTCATAGAATACCAATGTATGATACTGAGCACAYAAAATAGCTTCATTTGTGAGGAGAGAAAGTGACTAAGCTAATTCTGATTTTGGGGGGGAAAAAGTGTATTTTTCATCTGTTTTGTCTGGATTTAAATAGATTTTGATGATTCCTAGAAGAAAGCAGCACCTTTTTCTCTTCACATTAGTACTGCCAAACATGTTGGAGAAACTATTGTTACATCTGAGTACCCAGAACTACCATGTCCTTTTTTCAGCAAGAACAGCTCCAGCACATGTGCTGTTTCTCCACATGGGGAATGGCATCTGGAGTGCAAGAATGACTCACTACCTCTTAGCTCTTGTGTTCGTGATTTATGGCCAAGTTCTGCTCTGAAATCCATGCGGTTCTGCTTGATTTACACTACTGTGAATGAGAACACAGTTTGATCCCAAAGGTTTCTGGGATCACTGTCTGCTTGTTATTAGGTCTGGTTCTCTGCTGTGTTATTCATGCTGATCTGCTGAAATGAATGGAGTTGCCATTCYCTAACACCGTGGATTTGATTATCGGGGCCTACAGGCTGGAGAATACCTCCTGCTCTGTTCTTCATCTTACACAGTTTATACACCGTTGCCTTCTTAGTGGTTTCTCTACACGTACACTGGAGTGAAAGGAGAATCAAATCCTTAGACTGAATACAAATCTCTACTCTTTCTTATAACTCCCGACACTCTGTTATTTAAGTAAATGATAACTCTTCAAACACTCCTTGCTGTCAGCCTGATTCTGCCTTAGATGGCTCAACACCTCACTCRCCAAACAGCCCTGCTTGGTTGCTGCTGCACACACAGCCCAGTGTTGACAGCTCTTTCCAAAGAGTGCTCAGAGCTATCGACTGAACTGGYCTAAATGGGGCTCTTTCCACATTTTGAGATGGAGAAATATGGTCCAGCCTCTTTCCTTTTTGGAAAAGCCTCAAATGGAACAAATCCGAAATCCAGGTGTGTGCCTTGGCTGCATCCTGTCCTTGCTCTGGCGTACAGCCTGAGCAAACACCCGCTCCTCCAACTCTGCACTTCCCAATGGCAGTGGGAAGTAAATCTGACTGTAACAGGCCGCAATAGAGCCATGTGATACTGCAGCAAAGCCTCCTCTGTGGAAATCTGAGGCATCAGGACTCCAGTGCAGATTCTGGCATATTTGTGCTGCTCAGTCTAGACTAGGGCTATAATATCTGCTAATATATAATACAAGAATATYTGCTTTTCTTCTCTGCAAAGAGAAGCAGTGCTGAAAAACTCTTGAAAAACTCTTTTCTGAGGTTCAGCTTACATTTTATTGGATACAGCCAAAAAATGATATCCCATTTGTTTCTTCAGAGAGAGGAAGAAAAAATCATTATGTCAGATACTTGAATTACTAACTTGTCAGGGAGACCTCGTGGTAGTTCCTTAAAAGCAGAAGGTTTTTTATGCCTTCATTCTCCCTCAGGCACTCACCTGCAAGTGAGTCCATGGAAATCCATGAGACTTCTTGGGTAGCAGAACTGGGCCTCTTGGGATCAGAGTGACCCTGCAAGGTGAGATACATATTCAGTTTCTTGAGCATAAAGATAAGAATCACAGTGAGTCAGCGACACCGTCCCAGCTTTCATCCGTCAGTGTGTATCTTGTATATAAATTTATGACCTGCAGGGACCTACTTTGGTCGATGTCAGTGACTTAGCACATCTGGACAAAGTCCTGAGTTTCCTTTCTCTTGGGAGATTCTGACATTTGCTGGTTTGCTCTGGTTGTGAATCTCAGAGATTGTGAAAACAGAGCATTCTTTGCAAAATGAAATGTAGAAGAAAATAAATAATTTAAGAGTGTCAAAATCCTTAAAGATAGGATTGTTTGCAAGCCATTGTTTCATATTATTTTATACTATAATAATATACTTGTATATAATAGAATCTAGTAATTAAGGAATTCTCAGAACAGAAATAGAGATGACAATAAGAATTTATACCTTTTTGAATGTTAGAAATTCGTGTMGGTTGGCACAGCATTCAGCAGAGCATATCCTGCTGTTGGTAGCCTGAACTGTGCGTATATGGGATGTGTGACAGCAGGCATCAAGACACCAACCAAGGCAGCAGAAGAGGTAGAGAAGGAAGGATGGATGGGACAGCACTCCAGCCAAGCTTCCAGAACCTGCTAACTKATTATTTGAATGTGAATGTTTGCCTTGAAAATGAAACGTCAAAGAACAGCACTGAAGAGCAGATGTTAAAAGGGAAAGTCATGCATAATGTTTATTTGGCTTTCTCTCAAATAAATATGCATAAAGTCATATGAAGGTCACTAAGTGGGCAGACTGGAAACCTCATTAAACATATTATTCTAGTCAAAGATGAGGACAGGCATTGTGGGATGCTGCTGTCTACAGAGTTACAGAGTGTGGTAGTAAGCATAAGCTCTTTTCTTGTGGGAAAGAGAAAGATATAGCCAAGAAAGATGAGTGGATATCCCTGTCTCCCTGGTGCTTTGTAAGTGCAAAGTCAGCTTGGCAAAGGAGGCATACAAGGTGAAGATGAGAGTGCATTTTGGACTGTTTCTCTGAGATGATGAAGGAATAGCTTCTATGGGAAATATTAGGGGAAGTGACACCAAATACTTCAGAGGAAATTATTGGGAGTCATAAACAAACAAAGAAAAGCTGGACAAGTAACAAAACTGAATGTTACAAGAAAAGCATAAACAGGCCAAGTCTGCTGGCAAAACAAGAGCATGATCAAAGCAGGGAAGAGATCACAAAGACAGTACAAGCAAAGATTAGGGTGAAGGAAGTGCAGCAATGAGGGAAGACATCTAATAAGCTACAAAACAATTTACATGGAAGTTAAATAGCAACTGAGTCAATACCACTGATGTTAGGATGACTAACAGTAAATGACAAATCCAAAATAGTTGCTGCAGGTAGAGAAGAACATTTTGAACGCATTATGACTTTGTACCCACAAGGTTCATAGATCCTAGGCGTGTTGGAGTAACAGAACATCTTGCAAGGTAAGCTGGTGTGGATCCTGGGGGAAGAGTGYCTCTCTGCACTGAGTCTTTATCTGCTTGAGAAAGACGAGGTACGTTGCGACAGACAAAAACRCAAAAGCTGCAGGAATACAGTGTTACAACTAAAGCAGCAGAGGCAAGTGGAACAAGCGCCTGGAATGTACTGTATTTAAAAYATATTCATGAGGAATGAATGTCTTGCCAATCCAAATACTAATATAGATAAAACTTATTGTCAATAACAGGAAAAGTAATTTTAAGTCATTTGTGAACAGATCCAGGCCCGTCTTAAAAGAAATAGGAACTAAGCAGTAGGGCAGGATCAAGTAGGTAGCAACTGGGGACATCTAAAAAAAAAAAAAAAAAAAAAAGGAAAGAAGGAATTAAAAGCACTTTTTTTTTTTTAGTTTTCTTCATAAGATTTTTTTCCCATTGATTTTATAATGACATTAGGTTCAACTTTAAAGAAGGAAAGTGCCTAAATCAGGGCTGTAGGTAAGCTTGCATATAAAGGATCTTGCAGTCTCCTAAGAACAGGAGGACAGTAGAGCAATCGAGTCATATCAAAGGCCCATAGAAATCAGCAGGCCATAGAATTGCTTTTCCTTTTCATCTCTCTTAAACTAGCCATTATGAAATCCATCATGTAGCACTGGATGGGCAATGTTGTTTAAACTTTCATTTGGAAAATACCATCTTATGAGGACCATCTCAAGGCCTCCTCTCCTGCTGTCTTTTTCCACAACACTCATGTGCATTTGCCACACAAATTCTGTCAGAAGTCACAAATTCTGTGATGTGAAAAGCTACTATTTTCATATCTAACAAGAAAACTCCAGTCACTCTAGTCTCAGAGAACTATCATGACCTGGGGAAAGAGGTTAAAGAATAACAGATTGCAAAAACACACCCAGACTGTCTCTTGCTCCTGACTCATGTCTGAAGAGACTTGAGATATGCAGGTAGCAAGCGATGAATTACTAAAGTTTTTATGATCTGGCATGTATGCTGTAGTTTGAAGTTTTGTGATGTAGATTTAACTGTTATAGCTTGTGCAACTGATACCCTAGAATTGGCAGACAACACTTCAATTGATGAGTGATTCTTGGCTATGTTAGAAAATTGGTACAGTTGCCTCTGACTCAAAATAAATGCACAGAGGATATAGAATCATAKRATCCTTAAGGCTGGAAGGGACCTCTAGAGGTCATGTAGTCCAATCCGCCTGCACACGCAGGGTCACCTAGAGCATGGGGCACAGGGCTGCATCCAAGCGCGTTTGGAAGACCTCCAGAGAAGGAGACTCCACAACCTCCCTGGGCAGCCTGTGCCAGGGCTCTGTCACTCTCACTGTCAAGAAATTTTTCAGCACTGTTACTAGAAAAAACGAGAATACCGTAAATTTAGGAGTGGAGGTAATCTTATAAAACAGCATATTATAACATACCTAGAAGCTTTGACTGGCATTGATTATCACACATGAGGTTAAAAAGAGCAAATTCTTTAGCCACATGTGTCACACAGAAATTGGCAGAATTGCACTTGGGAACATGTTTGGGAACACTTGTTTGGAAACATCCAACATCTCCCCAAGCAGAGTCAGTCTTTGGGAGATAATGAGTATCTCCCGACTGACATATTTCACATCTGACAATCCTGCCATTTGCTGATCACAAAGATCTTCTTACTAAAGACCCTTTCTGCAAGAACCACCAGATTGCTGTGCATTTGGAGTAAGGATACTCAGTTTGATGCCCTCACCCGATATCCACTGCATAGTTTTACTGAAGGCTAGGCAGTTCATGAAAACTCTGTGTAGCCTGGCAGCCTGTATGCCACCCTCACAGTTCGGAAGTGCAGCAGTGCGCTTAGCTGCTTCCYAAGCAATCCGAGTATTACCATGAAAAAAACAACAGAAGGACTGGAGAAATGAAATGGCTGAGACCTTGCTAACATCTAGTCAAATTTGACTTGCCACCTGGATCTGAACCAGTGTCCATTAACTGAGTGGTCCTGTTGTTGAGTCTACAGATTTTTTGATGAAACTTTTGGAATAGAAGCTGATTCCTTTGCTCTGCTGTGCTCATCTGAATGATCTCATCAGGCTAATTGGTAACTTAAGGAGAGGCAAAGGGAGCCCATGCCCCTTTGCTGGAATGTGTTCTGAGTGGTTATGGGCAAACGTCAAATCTTGAAGTCATATGACAGCTCTGCTCTTTCCTGAAATACAGCAACTCTATAGGAGTTCAACACAACATGTCTTATTAAGTGTGTTTGAAGGGAAAGACCATGATTCATTGCATGAATAGCAAGTGGCTCATCTGCAGAAGATCCAGTACTTTGATGTGAAATGGCTTGCAGTTCACTTGGAACACCGCTTGGCAAAATGCAAGAGCTTCAGCACCTTTCCATGATGCAAAGAGCCATTGAACTAAGAGTCCTGTAACGACAGCAATTAAGCTGAGTTCTGGAACAGACACTAAATACTGTGTCACTGAAGCTATGAAAACTCTCTCTTTTATTATTAAAATTCCATAAAAAACATCTTTTGTGGAAATCAGATACACACAGATCATACAGTAGCATCAAGAGTTCTTCCAAAAGAAAGCAATCTGAAAAAAGTGTGAAGAAAATTGATGTATTTCTCAGTCTTGTGACATGTATAGCTCTGATCTAAAAATTCAGGATATGAATAATTTTAGGCAGATTGAGTTGCCATGGGGGAAGATTTCCATTTATGAAGATTTAGCTTCATTTTGGCTACTGCTTACCAGATTTTACTAGTTTGTTTTAAAATAATTGAGAAGGGAAAAACCTGAAAGGCAATTAGCATATCACACATGACATTTTTAAAGTGCTTCGGAAAGATCAGACACACATTATTTTTCATTTTAAGTGGAAAGACTCTCTTGTAGCAAGCAAGACATTCTCAGAGTGGCTGACCAGGAGATGATCACCAGCAGGACCACTGAAGCGTTTTTAGCATGAGATTMATCTTCCCCTCTCTTAGCAGTTTAAAAACCAGGCATCTTGTCTGACCTACTCACTTAAGCTCCCTCCACAGACAGATGTCTTCAAAGATCAACCTGACCCACCCTAACATACAAGACTTGTCACCTGCTACTGCTTATAGGTGGACTCGGGCAGTTAGCTCAGACTTAACTCCTGCTATGCAGAACACTAAAGCTAGTGTGAAAAATGTCATCTCTAGTTACTTAGATCTAGTCTGGATTTTTTTTTGTTGTTTTCCTTTTTTATATAATTCTTTACTAATCATGTTTGAACATAAAAATTAGATATTTTTGAAGGTCCGGATTTTTCCTATCTGCAGTGAGTTTTCCCTGGAAATATTTACAATTCCAGGAACAATTTTTGAGATGATGAAGTCAATTTCTACTATAAAAACTTGCAAAAGAGAACAATTTTTGTTGACTCAGAGAGGCACCTTTCCCATTTTTCTCATTACTTTGCCATCTTAACATTTGAAAGCCTTAGTTTGCCATCTAATTTAATATAAAGTCAATGCTTATCCTGTCAAACCATATAAAAAATGCCATGTGAGAATTCACAGAACAAAATGATTTCCAAATACTGGATATGAAAATATTCTCAGTTCATGAGTTCGTAGTGTAAAAAACACTGGAAAAATGAGCAAGTAAGTAAGCTAAAACTGAATATGCTGAGTATATAATATTCTCTAGTTTTGGCCTTTTCCCAGTTCACTTAGAGTCTTGATTCTATAAGTCTCTACCTGGTTCTTCTATGGGTATATCATTGCCTGATACACCACAGTGATAGAGCATCAGTAAAACCTGAAGCAACTGTTTCTGCRTTGTATGTTCTTCATCATTGTGATACAGAATGATATCCAGTATACATTAAAGAAATAAAATTTGGAATATATGAAAGTAAAGACTTCCAGATTTTAAATATCTTCTGACTATAGAAACCTCACTGGTAAAGGTTTGCATTTAGCCAATACCTGTTAGTATAGGACAAAACATTAATGTCTCTCTCTCAATTTTGATAGTTGTTCTAAGAAAGTGATCAAGTGTTTTGACTTGATAGGATAATTCACTTATTCAGAGCCCTTTTTCCGATATAAGATTGAAGGTAGGAATTAGATTCCCTGATGATATAAACATCTTCTTTGAAAGAAGAGTGTACCTTTTTAAGGCTAATAAACCAGGATAAACAGCTAGATAAACCCATTTAAGTACTGAAAGAAATCATGAAGACGGAGAAAGGAGAAGGAAAATAGGTGTCATGAATCAAGTTTATTCATTCCTAACTTTTTATTGCAGGTCAAAACTGAATAACTTATACTAGGTGTCCATTTTTTTTTTCTTCAATAGATGTGTTTAAGGCCTTGCAGGCAGTATGTGAGCATCAGTGGGAATGCATCGATATGGGTTTTTTAAGTCTTGGATTCTCAAAAAGAAAATCCTTCTTTTAGTTTGGAATGTTAGACAATACATCATTGCAGTTGGTAACTCCATCCCTCCCACCTCTCCTGTATGATCTTATTTATGTTCCTCTTCAAGAAGAAGAAGGTGCAGTTTGATGCCATGGTTACTGTCGTCTCCTGCTACTTCTTTCAGAACCTTTTAGTACAGTTACATTGTTCACTTATTAACATAAATAACCACTGAAGAAATATTACAAGCGAAAGAATAAATCAGAAACCATGAACAGTCAGAGGGTTTTTTGGCACTCCAGCTGTACTGTTGGCATTTCTGGGCATAAGGAATGAAGATTCAGACCTGTAAACTACATATGTACTTGAGTATGGAAGGAAAGTGTCCATCATTGCTATAACATTAGTGCAACAACAGTGGCTCTCTAGCACGATTGGTCTATTTGTCTCACACATCTTTGAACTGTGCTCTAGTGAACTCATTAGGGAACTGCAGTAGTTGTTTAGAATTTACCCAAATAAAATGCAAATGCTAATACTTCATTCTCTTCCAGTTTTACGCTGCTGTAGTGCTCCTGAAATCACAGCATAGTAGAATGTTCTAATTTTCTGTGATACTAATTTCCAGTGTTTGCAGAGCCACTGGTGTAAACAGGTTCTTGAAGACATGAGCAAAAGAAAGACAAAGAGGAAGAAGTTCTAGCAATAAAGACAACAGATCTTGTCTTAAGACTGGACAAGACTTTTTAATGGCAGTTACATGAGTATTTTTATAATCCTTGCATTAATAATACAATTAACCATAGGTGATTAATATAAAGAGTCCCTTTATATTAGGGTCCCAGAAAATGATTTCTGACTGAATTGCCTTACCTCTTTAACCAGTGGAAAATTCATGGATTTTATCATGTAGTGACAATGTTCCAATTACCAGATGAAAATTAAGGACAGAAAACAAAAGAAACAAACTAATTCAAAGCTCTTCCTTTGAACAAATGGCCTTTTATCTTATGAGTATCTTACTTTCAGTACAGATATAATTGAGTTATAGCTCTGCTGTGCTCAATAGTGTTTATTATGCTACTCTTGGCTGATGAGTAAAGGTCATGCTACACTTATCCGTAGTCATTAGTAAAATGTCATACCGACATGGTGCAAGCTAGGGCTGAAACTGTGGCTCTTACAGCTGCTTGTACTCCTCTAACCCTCAACTGTGTCTTCTTGTCTTGGGTTCCTTATGACTGTTTGCATCATGGGGCATTTTGGAGCATTTTCTCTCTGCTACATGAACACCTTTTGCTGGCCTTCACAAGCAATGACATGAAATTTAGCCTTTCTTTCTGCCTGATGGCTGTTAGTGAAGGGGTTGTGATTTCATTGGTGATTTCTAGTGGTTCTAGAGGGTTTGATGAATATTTGGGCAGATGTCTTTGACTGCATGGCTAGAGTGCAAACAGCCCTCCAGGGTTTGTTTTTTTTTTTTTTGTATCTGAGTGATCAAGTAAGTCCCAAACCATTGTTTCYTTTCTCCAATTTCATAAATATGGCAGTATTTCAGCAATAATACTTGTGCATGAGTTTAAAATCCCACTCCTGAGATTACATTATATTSAACACTTTGAAACTGGTTTCCTGTGAACATTTATGTCAGTAAAATTCAACTGTATGAATGTTAGCAAAAAAAAATAAAGACCATGAGAATAGCTTGAATAAATCAAGTTTAAGTTCACTTGTGCTTTTCAACAATGATCTGTCATTCCTGGATAATCCTTGAAGCATTGCAGGAAAGAATGAATATTAATCTTAAATCTTTTACTACATCTACTCAAAAAAAGAGACTGTACCAACTGTGCCAAAAGTTTATATTTGGCATGAATTATCCATGCCAACTTCTATCTTTTATCATAATAAGTGTATACAGTTTTGTCATATATAGCAGTTTTACTTGTAGTCACTTTCCTCAAATTCATCCTGCTCATTCTGCACCAATTTTGAAAGCCTCCAGACTTATCTCCTCAAACCAGGTCTAATAACATGATTCTGAGAAGTCAGCGCTCCGTTCTCTGTACAGAGTTTCCTATTGCACAGTTGCAGGTGTTTTTTTCCCRTGTAGCAGATCATCTTTCCTACATTTTGTACAAGAATCTTTCCCAAAAGATATTTTATTTATTAATAAGCACAAGAGCCAACCCCTGTAAGTAGCGAGCTTTGGAACAAGGCCAAATTCTGCCACCTTTATGGCTACTGAGCGGTAAGACTACCCAGAAACTGGCCCTGCAAGAGCCTGATGGATGTTCTTTTCATGAAATTGTAATGTACAATAATCCAGTGATAATGACAATGGTAGACAAGAGACAAGCTCCTCATCTGATGGGGCAAAGTGAAGGATGAATTTTCATTGTTCAATGCTGAGTTTGACATACTTGTGCTTGCCACCTTTCTTTAAATCTCCACCTTGTACTTTCTAGGACTACAGCATTCTCATTCATGTACTCCATTGCTTGCTAAGGGGATTTTTCTTATGTGAATTACTATATTATTCCTGGTACCTTCRATAGATTTCAGATCTGTATGTCTGCTTTCCAAACTAAGCATTCTCTTTCTCAAAAAAAGACAGGCAAATGTAATCTAAAAATTAACAGATGGCTCCTTTTGATGTAAATTAGATCCAGTTTGATCGTTAAGCTCCGAACACCTTGCAGAACCTTGTCCGCTTTCTAATGGGAATGCTTAAAGTGCTTATTAATGGCAGAAAAAAAAAGGTATTTGTCTTTGTATGAAGAAATGAATAATTAAAAATCATCCTGTCTTTAACAGACTCAGGCCCTCTGGCACAAAATGTGTTGAAATTTAAGTGTATAAAAGGTTGTTCTAAATGAGAGGGAGCCAGTAATATCCCACAAACACGGCATGTTTTCTTGCACCTGTATTTTCATATATATTTTATATTATCTAGCATAATACTGTAAAATAACGAAATACTGTACTTCATTTTGTATTTTGTATCTATTTTCTTTATTCATATATGCTGCTTTATCTTGGCATAGACAAACATTTCAGCAAATTAAACATTAAAATGGCCGTAGGTAGGCAAGTTAACATTCCATTAAGATGAATAGGGCACTTCTGATTCCCTTTGGTATCATGTAAGCATCTCTGTTGAGAACTCAACAAGATATTAGAACCCAGATTTATGCAACTTGCTATAGAAGGAAAGCTGCATAAAGATAATACTATCTCAATAGGAAAAGTGGGAATGCATAAAGTAGGAGAGTGTGCTGTACTTTATGGTATACAGATGTTATAAATTTGGGAAATCAGAACATTTTTCACAGTTACAAATTTCTGTTGCCAGTGCTAGCATACATTAGACTGTATTTATTGTATGATATTATTCTCTAAACACAGTGCCAGTCAGTTATATTTTATCTGCATTATCTCCCAATCTTAGTATTTATGTTTGCAACTCAGTGCCTGCTGCCTGCACATAGTACCAAAGGATGGGAGAATACTTCAGCAGATGACTAAATTGATGAATCCCATGTGGAGTGGACCCACTAGTAATATGCTATTTATTTTGCTCTTCTATCATTAGACATCTGTCTCTAAAAATGCTGGTTCAAAAACCAGGTGACCTCTAATTCTGCTGTGACGAACTAACGATCCTCTTCACCTCTGTGTTATGTGGAATTGACTGATGAGGAAATCTGTGTGCGAGTGCTAATGATTCAGTATGTCCACACTAACTGTTTCGCTTCACTGCTGTTTTGAGCCTCCCGTTCTGCTACACAGAAATGCAGCATTTTGCTCCCYGGGCACTTAGCACTTATCTCTGAAGCTCTAGCAGATTTTGAAGGGCCCTTAAGAGCCCTGTAGAATTGTGAGAGGAAGGATAAGATTCTGCTGAGCTGCTAAGAAAATTTTCATCAAACATTTCCAACTTCTTTTCTCCCAGCCGAGGCTGGGGAGAAGGCTCTCTTTTCACTCTTTGCTTGCTAAGGAGAGAAGTATCTGCAGGAATTTCTGCAACAGCAGCTGGAACATCAGACTGACGTGGGGCATTTGGGAAGTGCTCAGAACCAGATGGCCAGACCATCCCTTCATACTGGTTGCATAAGCTCAGCACAGAAATAGAGTGATCTGTGTGGTGCTGCAGGATGGTGACGTCTGTGGCTTTCTGACCTTGTCCAAAGCCCAGGCTGGCTCTCAAGTTCTGTCGCACGGTGAAAGTTCTACCTGGGAAGATAAGGAGAAGTCTGGGCGACCAGAGCAGACCTCCCAACTGAGGACACTCAGATGTGGCTGAGGATCCCAATGGGCTTTGGTCTCGGGAGCAGTAGTGAGCTGGGCACTGGGTCAGGCAGTTCCTGGCTTGCTGATACACAACTGTGCATAGAAATTACAGTGTGCTGAAGAAGCATTTGAGGAATTTTATTGGATTTCTCAAGCGCTGTGATAGAACTCATGTGTTTGCATATTCTGTTTGAGAAGAATAGCAGAAGAAGACAGAATTCTGTTTTCTTATCCCTTGTTTTTTTCACATAAGCACAGAAATACTTTATGGGAAGAGAATATTAACCAAGAACTGATGCAGTCGCGTGTTTTGATGTGGCAGCCATGACAGGTGCTGTGCACATAGACGGTAGGAGGTGATTCTTTCTCTGAAGAGCTCTCTCTAGAAGTAACAACACTGATGATGATGTCGTAGTGAATCATCGTAGGAAGCTGTTGACTTCCACATGGAGCAGGCAGGCAAAGTGCATGCTAGCAATGTTTGCTTCCTTTGGGAAAAGCAGTCTTGGCATCACGTCTGCCAAAACACTGTCATTCATAACGTCTTCACTCAGCTGCAGTTCCAGGTGGCCCTGAATACTTACCTTGTTTTATTGTGAAAGCATTCCCAGATGATATTGAAAGACAACTTCAACTATATATGAAGTAAATACCTGGTAGCATGCATGCATGCACTTTTGGGTGTCTGTAAACTAGGAAGGGTTGTCTGACTGTAATTCAAATTTAATGATTAATATTGCAGACCCCATGTAACACGTTTTTCATCATACCCATGAAAGCCATGTTGAAGGCTTCAGTAACAGCARTAAGGAAGCAGCAATGATCTGCCACCGCACAGTCCTAGACACAACGTATTGATAGCAGCGTGCGGTCAGCCTCTTGCTTGAATGTTGGCTACAACAGGTACCGCCAGGAACACTGCACCTTATTTTCCAAGTGCTTTTGGCTCTGGGAGCAAACAATCATTTAGACTTGAAATATGTTGTGTTATTGCTAACTTTCTTAGCAGTAAGTTAGGATCAGTGTAGGAAGCCTATGACCTTCAAGTCACCTTGTCTTCCCYTACACTTTACAAGCAAGATCCAAGTTACTGTCTGTCCTGAAGTGAATTTGCTGTCAGTGAAGTAAGTCCTGGTGTTATGTTCATGTTCCTGGAAGAAAAGAGGGCCAGTGTGCTGTTTGCAGCCACTTCATTTCCAGAACTCAAGTTCATATACACATAAAACAAACTGATCTTATCTGTAACTGTACATAAATTTTCCCAGCAACAGTGCTTGTATAAACAACACCCATATTTCTGTCAGTGGCCTCTTTTCCCCGCCCCACTTCCCCTCTACTGATCACCCCACTGATCCTTCATCTGTGCTACAGCGATTTATAACTGCTAGGAATGGGAAGACTTCTCATGGAATTTCTTGGTAACTTCATCCCACTCTCAACAGGCCRTATTAAGAAGTTACTGCATTGGCAAAACAGATTTTCTTTAGACCTTCTTGCCATGAACCGGTTGTACTGTACCAAGTGAGGTCCAGAGAAGGGCAGTGACAATGGTGAGGGGGCTGGAGCCCAGACCTTACAAGGAGCGGCTGAGGGAGCTGGAGTTATTTAGTGTGCAGGAGAGGGGGACCTGTTTCAGGGGAGACCTTATGGCTCTCTACAGCTACCAGAAAGGAGGCTGTAGTGGGGCGCAGGACRATCTCTTCTTCAGAATAACTACGGACAGTACAAGAGGAAATGGCCTCAAGTTGCACCAGGGCAGGTTCAGGTTAGACCTGCCAGGTTAGGAAGAATTTCTACATGGACAGAGTAGTTAAACATTGGAACAGGCTGCCCAAGGAAGTAGTGGAGTCCTTGGCAGTGTTCAAGAAACGTGTAGATGAGGCACTCAGGGACATGGGGGTTTAGCAGACAGTGTTGAAGGGTTCGCAGTTGGGCTCGATGATCTTGAAGGTCTTTTCCAACCATAATGACTCTATGGAATGCACTCAGTTACTCATTTCTGCTGGCTCTTCAAGTCCTCAGTTATAGCCCAGAGTGATTTAATTTGTCCTTGCTCAGTTGAATGTGCCTTTATTCATCTCTCCAGTGAGATGAATTACCACTTTTCCCATTCCTGATAGTGAAGGGAAAGGAAATAAGCTGGTGTTCCTACAACTGACTGCAGTGAAACTGATGTTCAGTGTACACTTGGATGGGCTGCTGGGCGGTGTCTTCCTTGCAAACCAGTGACCTGCTCTGGGGGAGGGATTTTGACTGATGCTTAGAGAACTGGCAGCACTGCCCCTCCTGCAGAGCACAGCTCATCCGGGGATAAGCAGATGTAACAACCCCACGTAGCCAGGAGYGCTCACGCAGGCTGCTGTACCAGGCAAATACCAACGGGCAGGATGGCGATACAGCCTSCTATGAGACAGATATTGACCCACTGTAAGTAGCTAAAGCTAATGAGCTATGAAGACACTTAACCTTTCAGTGACTGTGCCGATGAATAACTCACACCAGTATGCCCAGAGCAGACACTCTCTACCTTTTGGAGAGCAGATTGGTGATTACGTTTTTGAAAGCAAAGTATCAAACCTGAGCCTTGCCTGAGGCATGCTCATATTCTGAGATGAACTGAAGTCATGCAGAGCTCTTGTCGGGTATATACCAGGCTCAGATTTCTGTGGGAGGAAGTCCAGCATGCCTGTGTTCAGGGAACGGAGGTCAGACAGGTGGGAATGTGCACGATGAGTCATTTTAAGTTAGTTAATTTGTGTAAGAACATCATAAACGCTCCTATAGCTTCCATTGCAATGATTATGCATCCTGCAAGAGTTGCCTAATGAGGCTTACCTAAGCCTCTGCCAACCCTACCATTCCGCAACAAAAGAGATAATGGAGCGTTGGAATAACGGAGCCTAAAGAAGATGCCTGTTCTGTAARCACAGAAAACTTCTCTGAACAGAGATGGTCTCTGCAGTAGAGAGGCAGTGCGTGCCTGCATGTGTGTGTGCTGCCTTGCACGTATGTGTGCGGGGCTCTGAGGGAGGCTCAGGCATTCACCAGAGAACAAAAAGTGCTTTTKCTTGTCATGTGCAAATAAGCAATGCTGCGAGAGCATTATTGCTGCTGTAAACTGAAGATATAGTGATTTGGCAACAAAAAAAAATGTAAAGAATCTGGGGGAAAACAGGATATTTACTGCATGCATACATATCTCAGCGATAACAAACAAGACCATAAGAAGAGGTCAAGGTCAGAAAACCGTACAAAATTTTGTCTCTTAACTGATACATATCAGAAGCAAATAGTGAGAACAGAGGCCARTTATACATATACTGACCCTTTAATAACTGACACACCTAAGAGGATGTCACAGATTTCACCAAAAGGGAGTAATTTGGACATAGAAAAATGAAAAAAAAATGGCTGGTTTCATACACTTGGAGGCTATGATGGTGCAGGAGAACTCTGTGCTGTTCACCTTCCTGCCAGGTTATGGTTGTGAGAGCTGGCCCCGCGTGCTGCAAAGCTGGCACACAACTTTGTGTCAGCCCACTGGGTGAGCAGGAGCTGGGAGGAGGCGGCAGTGTCTCTGTGGGAGCCGCACTGAGGGCCGCGGGCGGAGCGGCGGCGGAGGCGGCAGCGCTTGGCCGAGGGGCTGCCGCCAGCGGCTGGCACAGGGTGCTCCCCAGCTGCCCCAGCCGGCCCAGAAGGGGCTGCCCCCGAGCGCAGCTCGCTGACAGCTCTGGGCTTGGCGAGCGTGGCACTGAGCTCAGCCCCAGTGGGTGCAGAGCGCAGGCCGAGGCCGGGCGCCGCAGCCGGCAGTGCCSGCCTCCAGCCGGGAGACACGGCCATGGGCCTCCGGGGAGCCCCGCAGTGGCCTCTGTGGACGAGGCAGCTGYGACGCAAGAAACGCAGAGTGTCCTTCTCCTGGAGCCAGCCCCAGGCTCTGTAATTCCCAACATCACTTCTATTTTCAGGGGAACACGGAGAGAATTTCCTGTTAATGGGTCTTCAAGAGTGCAAGAGGAAAAGATTCCCAAGCCCCTTCCTCCCGTACCCAGCAGTGCATGAGGAGCTGTCATTTGTTGACTTCTAATGAGTTAGCCCCGCTAATTCTCAGTCTGCTTCTGTCGCCCCTGGAAATCAGCAGATAACCCCCTGCCTCGGCTAGCTGGAAGCCCTCCACGTTCCCACAGGTTTCCCTTTCAGATCCGCACGCTCTGTCGGCGTGGGGAGGAGGGGGCAGCGCTGCCGTAGAGGCGTCGCCGGCTGCCAACTGGCAGAGTCCGCCCGGGACCCGTTTTTGCTGATTATTCAGAAAGCTTTGACGGTCTCCATGAGCCTGGCACTGTCACGCATGGCAAGAGTCACTCTACACAAAAGCATCAATGAGGCTGCTCCCTAGGGATTTGCAGTGTGAGTAACACTAGGTTAATTTCTCTGGAAATTTCTGAAAGGAATGGCTGTGTATTGATAAGTTGTTCCAGATGCCTGAAATGAAGTGTCAGAAAAGCCCCCAGAGACTCATACAATATTGTCAAGGAGCCTCTTTCCCTCTGTTCTGAAGGGTGACTTGCCATGAAAACAAGAATGCCTTTCGCCTTCACTGCTGGTTTTTGATGGAGGAAGACTTGAAAGTTCCTTGGCTTCCTCCAGCCTATCCCAGACAGGGGGTTTTCTTTTAGTTTGGGAGCATCTCCTGCTTTCTCTGTTTCTCCCTGCTTTACATCAAGGAACATGGCATGAAGCACATGCTTTTTTAAAAAGCYGTTATTTGAAACTGAGAGTGGTGGGCTGGATCTTGTTCATTTTTGTGCTTTTCAACTTTCTATATAGCTGTTGTTCAGATGCTTGGTTTTGCATATGCATTAACCAAAATGAAGGGTAGATCACACAGTTTTTGCAGTGACTTAATTAAATTGGTGCATCACCAGTTCAGTTTTGTTAGCTCAGCACAAATGCCTGGACATAGACAAGCCCAAAGAGAACTTGATAAAAACTTTCGGCATTCGCATTGGCTTGCTTCCTTGCTTTTTTTTTTTTTCATGATGGAATGAGGGTAATGGGTTATGATGGCATGAGGCTAGTGAGTTTGGGGGAAAAAAACACAATTGGAAGTCGCTCATAAACTTTTTTACAGCTATTTTTGCTTTTAGAACATACTGAAGTACTGACCCGTTGGGGTAAAGAAGGGTAGAAAATCAAGAGGGGTCTAGGTGTCTCGGAAGCTTAAATATTCTGTCTGTTTTAGAGATGGAAATTGTTCTTCCCTGCCATAGTGATTCCCACAAGCCCAGAGAAACAGCTACCCTCCCACAGAAAAAGATGCCTGGGAATAAGTCCAGTGCAGGAAAAATGTCTGCAACTTTTCTGTTTGACTTTGGCCCATCTTGCCAATGTGACTTTATTTTTTCCTACCATCACAGAGGACTAGGAGTGAAGGAGGAAGAAAAATGAAAATTGTGGTTGTGTTTCTTGCCTTTATCCTCCAAAAGGATTGGAGTGACACATCTTTGGCATGGGAGATGAGAGAGGCGAGTCTTAACTTTGGCATGTACCCTGTTCCCCTTTCTTTTCTGACAATTCATCTAATCTCTTTTCCAGCCATTTGGCCAAGACTTCCAGGCCTCTGTCCTAGATAGAAGAGCATGGATATGACCACATTCCGGCCATCCTGCTCATTGCCCAGATGGTATGTGCTTGCACAATAACTCAGTTGCAGTTGATACTTCTCCAAAGTGTCAGTCTCCCTGTGGGTGTGACACACAGTGCATGCTCACAGGCTTCTGACCATGAAATATTGGGTAGAAATATAGCAGCTTTAGTTACTTTAGACCTGTGAGATTTCTCATATTAATGGTATTGTGTTGTAGTGTTTCTCTGTAAATACATATAGTTTTGGTGCGCATTGTGCAGTGCATCCAAAGGCCCTTGTGAGCAGTAGTCTCCACTTCCTGTGCCGCTGWATGCACTGGTAGTGATTGGTGATGATAAAAAGATCGAAAATAGGAACAGTGTAAACACTGCAGTCCAAGACAAGTAACTGCTATACACTGCATGTATAATATGTTTACTGTAAGATTTTGGTATGCATTTACAATCCTTCCTGAAGTTCGTGGCCTGAGTGTATTATTTGCTACTTCCCAGACAAAATCTTTGATAGTAATTAYAGCAATTCTCTTTCACAGACTCATAGGATAATTGACAGTAGAAGGAACCTCGGGAAGTATCTAAACCAACCTCCTGCCAAAAGCAGGGTTGGAGATGAGATCAGACCAAGTTAGCCAGGACTTTGTCCAATTAGGTCTTGAAAAGCTCCATGGACAGGGACTGCACAACTTCGCTGAGCAACTTGCTGCACTGCTTGGCTCCTGCACCCTCAGAGGAAAAAGATTTTCTTTATAACTAGTCAGAAGCTTCTTGTTTCAATGCATGCCCCCTATCTCTCATCTTCGCACTCTGCACAGCTGCAAAGGCTCTGGCTTCATCTTCTCAGGAGCCTCCCCGAGGCACTGGCGGGCTGCTGCTTGGGTCCCCAAAGCCATCTCTGTGCCAGGCTGCACAAGCTCTGGTCCCTCCATCTCTCTCCCTGGGCAAGTGCTGCAGYCCCCTGGGCATCTCAGAGGCCCCATGCTGAGCGTGCTCGCTTATCAGTATCTTTCCTTTCCTTGGGGAGGCAAACTGAGTGCGGTATCCCAGAGGTGGCCAAAGGAGGGCCAAGGGAAAGGGAATAGCAGCTGCCCCAGCCTGCTGGCTGTTCCGACGGGCTCAGTGCCCAGGTGTGTTGCTGGCTCACTGCCACCACCAGTACCCAGCTCCTGCCATGCAGTCCCACGGAGCACCACGGCCACCAGCACCCAGCTCCTGCCCCACAGTAGAGAGCACCGCAGMCACCCACGGGACTCCCCTTGGGGCTTGTTGAGTAGTATAAGGTAGTTGGACATTCCCATGGCTTGTTGAGCTTCCACATTGATTCAAATGCATTGATTGGTCACSCCAGCTCGGTCACATGCAGACTGGATGATAGTCCTTTATCCTCCAGGTCACTGATAACGTTTTTAAAAGATGTTAATAATGATGCAACAAGACTGTAAAGATGTTGTGTGTATTTCCAGATGCAAGAAAGCCTCTCAGATGAAAGCTGACTGCCACTTACAACCTTCTACGCACTCGTAACCTTCAGAGAATATGTTAGATGATGTTGTGTGACAGACACAGTACAAGTCCTAGCAGGCAGTTGTGTCATTTGCACAGAAAGCCAGAAGTTGCAACTTTCTGTTCAGCGTGTGTGGGAAGAAGAAAATAACTGACATATCCATGATCACATGGAAATATTCTGTTCCCAAGTCTATGTGATCATGAATATGTCMGTTATTTTCTTCTACAGTTTAGTTTCTCAACTCTAAAGTAAAAGAAGTAATAATGTTGCTGTACCACGTAGATATTTTAAGGGTAGCTAGCATTTCAGAAACACTGAAAACTATTTTTGGACTGTGGACTACCACTACCATGGTAGTTTCTATGGAGTCTAAGTGAGACCAGTAGCCTGTGTGTTATAACTCAAACAAAAAGCTACATACTTCAGGTCATGAATGGTCCTACGAGTCTTATAGAGGGGAGATCGAAAAGAGAGGCAAGGGGTACGTGGGAGATAAAATCAATACTTACATAAAATATACATAATATTATATAAAACATCAAAACTTACAAAAAAGATTGTCATAGAAACAAATAATAATACACATGGTCTTCAGAAAAGTCCTCTTAAGAAGCATAAAAACTTTATAACAAAATTATTCTGTTTCTAAACTTTACAATGCAGAAACCAATCATCTCCTATATAATCCATAAGCTAGGACATGTGTGATAAAAACATAATATATCTGTAATTAGTAAAAAAAAAAAAAAAAAAAAGTTGATTTCATTTTAAAATCACTTTCATCTTTGGCTGTATAAATCACTGCTTATAATCACATCTACACCTGCTTTTAACTTTTATTTGTCATTAAGTATACAAACAAAGCAAACTAAACCCCTAGTGTTGAGTGTGACCCCATGCCCTTTGAAAACAAAGGAAGAACAAGACTCCTGGTAACTTCAGAGGACATTGCATCCAGCCCATTGTTTTTAAAAGTCAAAAGCTAACACAGATTGTTCATTTCCTGGCATTGGCATCAGCACTGAGCGGGATTGCCTCACAAAACGTTTGCTCACTCCTCTGGGGACAGAGGGTAAGAGCTTGTTACATTGCTCAACAATGATCTCCACAACCAGCTACACAGCAGCACTGCCTCATTTCAATAGCTGGTTACCTCCTTGGCCCAGGAGACCATGGAGATGGAGCTGTGGGGAGAAGAGGGAAAGCCAGGGAGAAGGGTGGGTCTGAGGTGCCCTTCTGGAACATGCTCGGCTTCCAGATGGAGCTAAGAGGACATAGAGGTTAACGTTATTGAAAGGCACCATCCCTGGAGAAACACCGGAATGCCTGATGGCYGCAGGCTTTCAGGTAGTGTTTTAATGAGTAGAGTGTCTGTCTGCATTATAGCTTTTACAGTGTAGACATCTACCGCTTTGCCAGTTGTCCAGACTCCCTCCATAGTGAGGCCGAAGACAGAAATAGGCCTTTCTATTTTATTTCCTAGGTGAAGGTGATTCATTTAATCTGTTTTAGACCTCTGCAATGGGATGAGAGGTGCTCTGCCCTCCCTAGGCCTCATCCCTGGACTATAAAGAGAACCTGGACAGTCAACTCAGATATAGACACCTACAGCATAGATTCTATATTTGGGYACATGAATCCCACTGCTGGTGTTAACTATAAATAGGGAATTGCACAGTATATTTAAAGCAGAAAATCCATTGGGTGCTGCTAAGATTATTGTTAATGCTGCTTAAACTAGTTAATTAAATAACTAGTCAATCACCCCCCAGTGTAGAGACAACCAGTCGTGCAGCTACTGAAGTCAGTAGTAAAATTAATGTGGGTCCCTGCTCTGAGTCTATGTGGAACTGCACACAAGGAAGAGCTAAATTCAGCATTAGTTCTAGATCCACTTCTTTCCTTCTGATTATTTATTTATTTATGATATTAAGTGGATCCAAGTATTTTGTTGTGGTGGTTGGAGGGACCTTTGGAGATCATCTAGTCCACCTCCCCTGCACATGTAGGATCACCTAGAGCATGTGGCACRGGGCTGCATCCAAGCAGTTTGGAAGATCTCCAGAGAAGGAGACTCCACAACCTCCATGGGCAGCCTGTGCCAGRGCTCTGTCACCCTCACTGTCAAGAAATTTTTCCGTAAGTTCCTGTGGAATTTTGGTGCTTCAGTCTGTGGCCGTTTCCTCTAGTCCTATCACTGTCCACCACTGAAAAGAGGCCGGCCCCTCCTCCTCACTGCCTCCCTTGAGGTATTTATAGACACTGATCAGGTCCCCCCTCAGCCTYCTCTTCTCCAGGCTGAACAGGCCCAGCTCYCTCAGCCTTTGCTCATAGGGCAGATGTTCCAGGCCCCTGATCATCCTCGTAGCCCTGCGCTRGACTCTCTCCAGTTCCTGGTCTGCCCAATGGAAAGGTACCGGGCATTCATGTTACCCTGTTTCAAGGATGCTCAGTGTCCCCAGAAGACAGGTCTAAACAGCCATTTACAACCAATTGCCAATATGTTTTTGGATAATGACTTTGTAGAGTGAAATATTTGGTACTGACAAGCTATTTATTTTACAAGTGACAGTCCTTAATGTTGTCAGTGCCAATCAGACCAAAATAGAACRATTTTGGTATCTAGGCTGCGAAAATACAGAACTTGATACTGCCCAATCAACTATGGYTATAATGCCCACAGTAAGAATGTGTTAATTTACTCCTTCATAAATCACTTTAAACTATATAGTGGAGACAGCATGGCAGACAAGAGAGGMATTTGTGTGGCTATTTTTATAATAACAAAGAAGAAAACCTTTCATAAAACTGACTGCCAGGTGGCTAACTGCCATGTCTGAGAGAACGCGTTGTGAAACATTGGGCGCATTTACTGTGGAGAAAGACTCACCAGCCTAAAGGGCTGGAAGGATGGTTTTACAGTGGTTGAACTGGATGTAACTTTATAGTGGTTGGTGTAAATCCTGAAATCTGTTCTTGGAATGTAAAACAGATTTGGCCATGGCAACTCGATCCTGGTCTTCAGTTTCCTCCCTGCCTTATTAGGGGATTTGATTGCTCTGATRGAACCCCACATTGCAGCAAGCATCCACAGCTGAAATGAAGTGTAATTTGTTCCTTACTTGTTGACTTCTGCCCACCTCTCTGATAACTGTAGACTGTGTGTGTATTCTAATTGTGAAATCAACTCTGAAAATAGTGAGAGTTTGTAAAGTGCTGCAATTAGCTATAATAGTTAATGAGAGCAAAAGGGTTAAGAAATGGAGACAACAATCATTTTCTCCAAGAGGTCTTCCCGATACAACCAAGGGTGGTATGAAGGTGTTACATGACAGACAAGGAAATGAAATGTAAAGTTAATGGACAAAAAGTTGAGCAGGGAATAAACAGGAATGGTCTGCTTGATCTCACATCACCACTTGGACCTTTGAAAAGAAAAGGAGTGGGAACCAGTATGGTAAAAGGGAATTCTAAAGAATTTKCTGAGGAAAGGCCACTTGTTGATTTTTTTCCTCCACTAGGCCACGAGGGAGTACCTGGATGTTCCCATAATATCAGCAGTTTGCCAAAAGCAAGGGTSTACCTCGCATTTCCATGTTACATGAGTCTCTCTCTTACCTCTTGTTATCTTTTTTGATCTCTCTCTTTTWAACCACACTTTGAATTTGCCATGCTCAGAATGATGAGTGAAAGAAAGGAAACTGGGCCAGGCAGGTGATAACCCAAACCGGGTAAGGAAGTTGGGGCCCAGGCTAGCAGGTATCATGAGTGACTGGCTAATCCAAAGGAATGTCCGTGAATATGCAGTTTTCTTGCAGTCTGGAAAGCTCAGCAGCAGCTGTGCTTCCCCCACTTTAACTCACCTCTCCTTTCTCCTTTTGCTGTCTGTCTTTATTGTCAAAAGCAGGAAATCAGTCTTCACTCCTACAGTCATCAAGCCAAAGATGAGTAAGAGAGTTAAAACTTTCTGGTTGCTAAGAAGAACTTCTGGAGAGAATGATGGATTCTAAATGAATAACCTGTGTCTAGCAAAGGCATTCTGACAGGTTTTGATTAASTTAGTCTGTTTAACCGCTTGATTTCCATTTCCAAATGCTTTATGCTTTGTTTTTGTACATACCAATCAATAAACTTCCAAGCTCTGGCATGAATTTCTAGTGCAGCCGCCATGTGACTGAGCAGGCCAAGCTCTCAATGCTTAAAACCACAAACCATGTTAAACAGTTTAACACTTCACTTTGGTAAGAGCATATTAACACCTATGACTTGCAGTCTCATTTATTCCGTGGAACCAAACACAATGTGACTGCTTATATCTGACCACTGTTGCTATTAAACCACACTTTATTAAAAGACACAGTTGCCAAAATTATTGAACCCCCTCTGCACTGTGGCATAATTTCCATAGGTTATCAGGTAGAAAAATCCAGATTCTCTTATTTGTGGTTTATTTGTTGTGTGTGGTAAAATATAACGTCATGAAGGCAGAAGCAAGTGTTGATGCTTCTGTAAGCCATAAGTGAAGTAAGAAATGAAAATAATGGAAGTTTTTACATGTCATTGCATTTAACATTAATACATTGTAACAAAAATAAAAGTTAAAACACAGTATGTTACAGAGATAGTAGAGAGTGTGTAACRTGTAATATTTTACTCAAGATAAATCATCATGTCCTCTTCTGAATGAAGAGGAGCTTGGAAGCCCATGGAATGGCAGAAGATGAATCTCTGTTTCCTTTTACATGTCCTTTCAAGGTGAAGGAGGTCAAATAAAGCAGTCTCTAAGCTTATAAATCACTCTGGTAGACTAGTCTAAAAGATTGTTCTGCAGAAACATAGGTGACAGGTTTTTAAAGTGAAGATAAAAGAAGATGCTGTCAAGATTTGATTTGTTGGAGGCTTTCAGCAAGGACTTTGGACAGGAAAGAGAAATTCCACAGAAAATTGAAAAATCTCTGGAGAGTAGAGCTGTAGAGGCTAGAAAATGAAGAAATTCTATGTGATCCAAGACCAGAAGATTTTGGTGAAAGGTGGGAAGGGGTGAAGTATGTTAAAATACAGTTGGAAGTGCAAAAAACTACTGAAAAAATACAATGTGCGTTTTCATGAATTTACATTCTATTTAGACTTCTTCTTCAAATATCTTCATGATACCTGAGACAATATGAGGACTTCGGCAAAATATCCTGCAAGTTTCCCCTGTCTCAAAATTATATACATGAAAATCCTTTGACATGAATTCCATACAACGTAATAGACATTAAAGTGGTTRTTTTAATAACAACTTTATTAGAAATCAAGTGGGAAATAGACACTAGACTGTTGTCTGAACATTTTAGGCATGAGGCATTTTAYGGTCTTCCCCGTTGTGAGAGAAAGCATATGTTTTTTTAGCCATATTGCAGTGAAGTTTCAAATAGGAACAGAAAGAGGAACAGTGCTTCTGTTTGTTTCTTTTCAGAAAATGCATGAATTAAGTCTGATCAGCAGACACAGTTTGAAATATGACTGTTCTTTCCTGAAGCAAGAGCAAAAAATATTTGACACATTTCCTAATGTAATGCATTTTTTTTTCCCAGCAAATGAAGGCTTGGTAGCAGGTCTTCACTGGTCTCAGTGGAACAAGGATGAGCCTGTATGAGCTGGCTTATTATCAATGGTCTCTACTAATGTGCCCTCCATTTTTTGCCTTTCTAAAGTTTTATGACAAGGCAGAGGAATTCTGTGAGATCATTCTCCACGCTTAATCCCTGAAGGAAGGGTAATAGGTGGTGGGTTTCCATGGTTTGGTTAGTTTTACTAGCAAGAGGTCAACTCTACACGAATGACAAGTTGAGAGATAACATCGTTGGATGGATGCCATGGAGGCAGGCCTAGAGAATTAGCCTAGGCCATGGATATTCTGTCTTTGTCACTAAGAGGAGAGTGTAACAGGAAACATGTTTTTGTTGAACACATAAGGTAAAACCCGGATAGCCAGRCACACATATTTTCTATGGATATATTGCTTTGTTTTCTTACACTTACATCATTTCTCCTGCAGTTCTTTCTGAATCTTGAATAATTAAAGCAATCTGAATACTGAAATGTTACTACATGGATACATACCTATACTTAGGCAAAGGGGTTGAAAAAACAGCCCTCCTTGTTTGGTTCCATATATCTTAACAGCATACCTAATCCACAGCCATAGTATATGTGAATATCTTGGCAGAGGGAATTGCAGTTACACAGAGAAGCTAATTTTGATTTAGTTATCCTGCTAGCATTTTAAGCATGGCAGCAAGAATCTTAGAGCATTTTACAACACTGCAGCAGCCACGGTAGTCATGGTGGCTAGTTTCAAATAGCCCAATTTCTTTACTAATTCCAGTCAGAAAAGTGATTACAGTGTGTACATTTCCAAAGAGAGAAAGAAAATCTAATTTGTGTCTCTTCCTTCTCCTGTGAAAAAGTCACTCTCTGGAGCTTTATTTCCTGCTCTTATCCTGACCCTGTGTATTTTTCCCTCCACGGCCCTGGGGAGAGCAATTTCCTTACTCATGTACAGCTGCTCTGACCAATTCATTCTAGACCATTTCCATATTGTTAATGTTTTCCATTTCCAAGGACATGCTGAGTTGTTCTTGACTCCAATTAGTGATCATATTCCTTGACAGTGAAGGTTTTCAGTGCTATTCATCTTGAGTATCTGATTCTGTCACCAGCACGTGCAGATATGGAGATAACATAAACCATAACCAGCAAAATGTTGCTTAATTTCAGTAAGATACATTGATATGGAAGGGAGCACAGACAGCAATAGATATTTTGCTAATGAGGAAAGATGATTGCTTATGGTCATCCAGAAAATCCTGGCCTGATCCTTGTTTTTTCACCCAGTTTAATTATGCTTTCTAGAGCAAGTTTCATGCAAAACCTTAAGTATTGGGCAGAACAGTTGCTGCATTTGTAATAGTTGAGATTTGTCCTTCTGCATTGCTCCAGAGGACATCTAGGATGACATTTACAGTCTTTAGAAGTGCTGGGGCCTGCTATCTGCTATAGCATTGGTTGTTTACAGTAAACTGCCAGCTTGCCTGCAACGGGCATCAGAAGAAAAGGAAGAGCATTCTGGCTGAAGAAAGGATAAATATACCCACAAAGTTAAAATGAGGTCTTTCTTTTAAAAATGAACAAATACTGCTTTGAAGCAGAAAGAACAGAAATGACAACAACAACAAAACCCATAACAGGAGCCAACAGAGCCAAATTTGCACCTCGTATTTTTAAGTGCTGCTGATTTGGACCATGAATCCAAGTCGTTGCTTAAGCAACATGCTGTACTGGAGTGGATTGGTTGGCCTTTGGTTTGGCCAACCAAAGGGAAGACCTGGAATTTTCCTTTGAAACACGAAGGGATTCATTGCTTATTTTGCTCTCAATACCCTTGTTTCCTCTTTTCTGTATACAGCTGGACCCTGCCCCTGTGCAGTCCCATAACAACTCTAGGCTATTGCACTCAAGGCTATTAAAATTAGTCACGGCTATAGCCAGGGTTCCACAGTAGCTGTTTAATTTTCCTGTTCTCAGGAATACGGCCAAGATGTCTCACCTTTGCTGTAGGCATTTTTTGACTTGTCTGATGTTGCTGTTGTTGCCAAACAAATGGAAGGTGGGCATGAGCTGATGGAGAGTCTTTTCTGTGGTCTAGGGACTCCGTCCCCAGGGAATGTGTAGGTGAATGTGGAGCAGTTACTAAGGCAAATCCTGTGACTGAAAAGAGAGCGATCCATGTTTAAGGCACTAACGCAAGTTACATTATCCACCTTCATTCTTGTATTTCCTGGCACGGACAATTAGGACTGTTTGTCAAAAGAAGCCAGAGAACAGCAAGAATTTCTGCCTAGGGAGCAGGGTCCTGTTATTTTCTGACCTGAATTTGTTTATCCCAACTTTTAGGATGGAATCCCTGGCTGTGAGGAGAGAAAATGGAATAGAAAACACAGACATGGTCCTCTTTACACCCACAATACAGAGGACCACCACCATAACAAACCCACTGCATTTAGGGAACAGAAACTATAAAGAAACTTTTGGAAATAGTCCAAGCTGGATCTCAGCAGGAAGACATGGATGCTCAGAAAGAGAGGAAAAAGAACCATTAGCAGATGTTTGCTTCCAAAACAGGGTAACCATAAGTATTGGCTATTGCATAATTTTGTGATGTGGATATGATTATAGACAGCTTTATTATTTTATTTCACTGTTTATTAGTCATGTTTGATGAAGCAGATGTCTCCATATTTTTTTTTTAGAGGAAGAGGTCTCTCTCATTGTCTCCCCTGTACTTTGTGTATTTTCACATGCATCCGTTCTGCGACTAAATAGGCTTGTTATGTGTCGGTATCCAGCCACAGGTACTTTGGCATCCTAAAGAACTGCTGTTGGTGGAGAAGGACTACTGCTGTGTAGCCCTTGTGTAGCTTTCCAAGGCCCAACCTTGAGTAAGGAAAGAAACCCTATCTAAAGACTTCAGTTGCATAAAAATACAGCAAGGTGCTATGCCTGCAAAGCTTAAGACTCAATCTGCACATGTACTTGAGGGCCAGGACACCCACGTATTTGGGATGATGCCACGTGCAGGTGGGTGCAGTGGCACGTGCACAGCCAGCTCTTCTTATCCTCCCTCTGTCCTAAGTCATGCAGAGTCAAGTTGTGTCTCTCACAAGTCCCCTTTTCCAAGACCATGCAGTCTGCAGCAAGTGCAGAGCAAGGCTGCCCCGGCGCGTGGTTTCCTGGGCTCGGAGCGCGATGCCTGCAGTGCTGTGGCTGCAGGTGCAGCAGAATGAGCTGGGGCCTTTGCACTGGGAATTCATTCACTTACAGCAGAGAACCAGGCTTTGTGCAAAGTTGGATCTCTTGCTCCTGCAAAGCACAATGTTTGGGGTTTTCTGTTTTGTTTTGGGTTTTGTTTGTTTGTGTTTTTCAGTTTTATATATATGGTGTTTGATTTTTGTACTTGAATTAAGCACGTTCATGTTGAATCTTCACCCGTTGGTTTTAGGTAGCATAGAAGGTTTGTGGTTTGCGTATGCACTTTTAAAGTATTTGTTAATTCCAAGTTCCTATAACAAATCCATAGCTTTTCTGCTGGGACTATATAATACATAAGTATGGGGCAAAGCTTAATATATGGAACAGTAGAAAAAATGTATGTAGTGTTCTCAACAAAAATACCATTCTCCATACCATGCATTTGTCTTGCAATAGTTTCTTAACTGCCAGGACAGTGAATGTTACTTACAGATAAAAGTCGATACCTGACTGCTATCCTAATGAAAAATAGACCAGCATGCACTGAAAGCAACCAGTCTTCTAACAACTTCCCTAGAAGTAACTTGACTGCAAGATGTTAGGTTGAAAGTTCAGCATCCCTTACAGCATTGCTGTGTATGTTGTGTGGCAGTGCACTGCTGTGAAGGAGCCACTGCTGCCTAAGGAAGGTGAATTAAGAGAACTCGAGTGACTCAAAGCGTATTCTGATTTTGTCTATACTAGTATAGAGTCACCTAATCAAGCCCCAGAGTAACAGCACTGTAGCTGAAATAAAGCTGAGCCTCCTTGTAGCTGGATTTTTCTAACTTCTGTGAAATTCTGCTCTGAATCCCGACAGTGGTTTGCAGAGTTGCTCCCATTTCTATCTTCAATATTTCTTTCGGGTTYCTATTGTCTTCCCTTTTTCTTCACTTTCTGTGCAGCTGTCATCATAGCATTTCAGCTCCAGCTAGAAGAGCGAGGCAGATGTCTCCCAACGGAGACGCTGCCAACACCACTGCAGAGGCGGCTGTGAGAGCAGCGCTGCGATGGCAGTGTGGCCACCAGCRCCAGCAGAGAGGGACCACAGCACATCTGCAGGGCGGCTCAGCGGCCTCTGGCCTGGGGCCTGGGCCACTTCTGTCCCTGAGCCTCTCAGCTGCCACCGGGTTCTCCAGTGTATTAGCTATCTAGGTTTATTTTTTTTCTTTAAACGGAGTTATCGTGATGTAGTTTAATCATGGGGTGAGAAGGGGACTTCTAAACATGCATCTTCCTGAGGTGTTCCTCAGGCCTAGCTCTGTCTGAAAATCTAATTTAAAGTGCCAGAAAGTTACTATGAACCACAACTTTCGTCTCTCTGGAAATTCAGATGAYATTATAAAGATTTAGAGTTATTATTTGTATCAATAGATATAAACAAGAAAATTTAAAAAAGATAATTCAAAGCTAGCAAATAAGGATAGCTTGTACAAAGTCTAGCTGTTCAGTGCTAGCTGTTCAGTGTATTTTCATTTAGCATGTGTGTTGTGAATAGAGCTTGTATATTTGCAGTTTTAAAATGTATAAGGGAAGATATTCACTGGTAAAAAGAAGCACRGTTTTAAAGATTATTCAAAATTTGCTATGGAAGCAACCATATAAATTCAGGGATACTTCTGCATACTGCTTTTCTATATTTCTTTCCTGAGTGGGKATCTTGTCTATGATAAAATATCTTAGGTTTTAACTTAGGACCAAAGCTTCCTATGAGTTCAGCAGTTGGAAGAGTATCACTGCTCACGGAGCCTATGCAGATGCCACGGTAGGGTTTTTCCACCATGTGTTGGAAGGTGGGAATCCTGTCGAGGGCTTCATCCCCTCCAAATCCCCAGGTGAAGCTTTATGGCTTCCTGCAGAGAGGTTTTCCTTATTCATTACACTGAAAGTCAGATGATCGCTCTGACTTCCCAGTATGCAGGGCCTTCGTCAGGTGTGTTACCAGAGCTGCTCGGAGAGCACTGAGTGTGGTGGTCCTGCTCCCACCCATGCCTAAATGCGCAGCCCAGGAGCACCGAGTTTCTCCTGGGTTRTTACATCCTGCACAGCGGGTGTCCTCAGCCCTCTCTACAGCTGATAGTTGTCACACGTCTGTATCAGCTGCCAGCTAGGCCCAGCACTAAGCTGTGAGATACAGAGAACACTCATTGGTTCCTTGGAGATATTCCGTCCTAAACTCACTACAAATAAAATCAGGAAATAGTCCCTGCGCAAAAAAAAAAAAAAAAAAAAAAAAAAACATGCTGAAACTCTGCAGTGACAAGTGTGCACACTCTGCAAGTTAACCATGTACTTTCCTGGGAATCTCAAGGTGTAATTTAATACTGCTGCAGGTGCAAGCTTAGGCACGAGGTGTTCTCTCAGGCTGGGAGAGGTACTGCTCTACTACAAAGCTGCACCTCTGTTGCTGCTTTGTGACACACACAGGATGTGGGGATTCATACCAAGAGGACACATTTTGTAAGAGGAATGTCTTTGACATTTGTTTGATACTTAAAAAAAAAAAAAAAAAAAAAAGGTAGAAAGGCTGATCTTGATTGCCTTAACAGAAATTGTGATTCATTTGTATTAGAAGCAATCAGGCAAGCGAAAGGTAGTTAATTGGAAGAGGAAGTTATTTTAGTCAGCTTCAGATTCTGTTTGCTTCAATGCTTATTTGGCTCAAATATTTGTATGGAAAGATGTTCTGGTGAAAAATTGAGCCCTGTGATTAATGGCTAAAGTCTTCCCATCCACAGCCATTCATSTAAGCCATCCGAGAAGTCTTTCAAAACAGGAAAGATTTATTTTAGATCTCTAAGTACGCAGCAAGCAGAGATAAACGATTTTGAAAATRGAGATACTTGTAAAGCTTTTATTTCATAAAGCAATGAAAAATGGCTCAAGTATATTTTCTCTTTTCCAGGGTTACCTACCAACGAGTCATAAGCAGTTATTATCACCTGCTTACACTTTCCCAGTTTTTCAAGAGTGATSTTTTTACTGTTATCTGAACTCTCCTCTTAGCTCCATTTCAATTCCCAGACATTCCAGTTAGAAGACCAGTTTAGATCTTGGAGTGTAGACAAAGGCAGTCCCATGGCAAAACGACTGCCTTCAGGCTTTCAGGAGCAGCCTGTTTTGATTACTCGGCTCAATATGGCCATTAAACATCCTATAAACAGCTAATGCCAAATATCCAAGAGAGGAATTTGGCCATGTCTAAATGCAGGCTTTTGACTGTCTGTGGATGCATTTATTTAGAATAAGGTTGCCCTATTTCTAAATAATGTACTATGAAATCCGTGTTATTTCACAATTGGGCGCTGTTGTTCTAAAATTATAGCATTCATGAAGACCTCAACTACCATAACTGCAAGTGTAATGTATGAGCCATTTTGTTATTTTGGTTCCACTTACCATGTAGGCAGATCCTTATATTAGTGTAAAACTGGTTATTTCAGCTTATTTTATATCTGTAAATTTCCCTGCTGACCTATTTTCTCTCTGAAATGATGGGTCCTTTGTATGAGAACTGAGCTGAGTGGTGCAATACCAAGGACAGTCCAATGACAGACCTATGCACTGTCCAGCTCTATTTCTAATCAAAATAGAGCCAGGATACAGGCACACTAGAAGTGTCCTAACTCATTCTTAAAATAAAATTCTTTTTTTTTCCAAGGTGCAAAGAGCCTGATGAAACTAGAAGTAGCCTGTTTTTTGTAGTGCTTCCAAACTTGTACAGTCTCCCTTGTTCACGTTGAAAACATCTCCTTTTTTTTTTTGCAGAATACCGTACTGTGATAATTTAAAATTCATAGCATGGGAGACCATAATAGAAGGCAGTATGGATATGTTCCTAAGGCTTGGGAGGGATTGTTATAATAATAATAATAAATCAAATCCCATGATTGTTATCAAAGTCAACATTTCAAGTGCTAAGCAGGACAAGGTATCATTTTCCACTACCTATTTTCTTGCCAATCACTGAATTAAAAAACATCTACTCAGCCTTCAGCTTCCAGAAATAGTCTGACACAAAATGAGCGTTGAAACATAAATTATTATGAAGTACAATGAAAAAAATTCTCATGTGTACCTGGAGGCATTTATGGTCAAATACTGGGAACAGAGTTGTTCTCCAAAAATAATTTAGGTTTGAAATCCCAAACAGAGATATTCAGAGTCTCCACTTCAGATGACTTTTTCCTGGAGGCCTATAAATCTCTAGGTGCCTGAGCTTCCATCAATGTTATTTATTAAGTGGCTAAATGAATGATCTTGGGAAAGCTGATGCCTGAGCCTTTGCTTTCTCAAGAAACTTGTTCTCTCCCTAAGGGGAACATATAAAATCCATTCCAGAAGACACTCAGAGTACAGACAKGTTCGATGGAGCTACACAGGAGTCGTGGTTGGGAGTTCTTGCTCTTGTCTGCCTTTTTATTCCTCTGCTGAAGAATTCAGCTGAGATATGGGAGACCCAATTCCTTCTGTTCATTCTTCAGTCTTTTGACGGGGTGTTTCTCACCCTCCATCATTACGTTTCAAGCCTAGGAACAGCCTGCTTTCCAGAGTGGAGGCATTCAACAGCAGCTCTTTCTAAGCTGTTGCAGTTTGCACAGAGCAGCAAAATATTTGTTGGAGCTGAGCAAGCACAGGAAAAGAGAAGATGTATGGAAACTAGTGTGATAATATAGCCCAGTGGTTAGCTCTCCYGTCTGAGTAAGGAGAGGCCTGAACCCCTGTTCCTGATCTCATGATTACTTAATAGAGGCTACTTAAAATTTCATCGCCCAGACACTGAGGCCTCTGCTCTTGCAGCCGAGTGCCTGGAATGCTGGGCAATAAAGTACTGCTCTCGCTCTCTCACCTAATGAATATTTAATTATTCCAAGTGAAGTCAAACAGCTACAACAAGAGGAACTGGGACTCTTCTTTTTCTGTGCTCAAGCTAACCACCAAGTTTTTGGAGAAACTTTAGCTTCTGTCTGTCACCCTCACTGGAGTATAGGAGCTCAACCATGAGTTCAAGACAGGAAGCACCAAGAGAAAAGGTCTTTCTTGCTATAGCCTGAGATTAAGTCCTGTGCCCCGTGCTCTGGGTGTCCCTGTTGGAGCAGCGGGGTTGGACTCGATGATCTCTAGAGGTCCCTTCCAACCTCAACCGTTCTGTGATTCTGTGATTCTGTGATTCTGTGATTCTGTGATTAAGCCCTGAAGCCCTTCAGCATCTCCATGCTCTTGCTGGTGTTTGTTGGCATAGCTGTCTTTCTGTTCAGATGAGACATGACTCCTTAGAGTCAGATACTAGAACTACAACGTGTGGCTTCCTCTGTCTGCCAGGGATCCAGCCCGTAGCATCTACTGCCCCTCCAGAAAACAGAACAGAGAGAAAAGGGCATGTGTATTCAGGATAGGCAGTATGAAATGAGCAAGTAAAACTGGGAGGAACCAGAACCATGGCACAAGTGGTTCAGTTCCCTTGCTGCTGCCCCTTAGTGCCTGAAAATCCACAGGATTGTCTCAGTTGAACATTGCTTGGTGAGAGGAAGGTGCCAGCTAGCAGAGCAGCTCTGGCACACGCACGCCGCCTCCGCTGCCTTCCCGCCCGGTGCTTCCAGGGCTCATCGCTCCCATGGAGCCCCGTGCTGGTGGCCTTCCGAGAGCTGCAAGCAACTCACAGACAGCTGCTCTAAGCTGCTGCAGGCTGTCGTGCAACTGGCAGAGAGATCTGTGGCGCAGCAGCTGGTCCCCTGGAACCGCAGTGATCCCGGCTTTGTCGGTGAGCTGGAATCAGCATGAGTGGGCTCAGAGAAAGAGGCAGGTGCCGGGATCTCCTCCTTTCTAGGAGAGATGCATCGCTGGGCGTTGGAAATCAGATGCTGGCTCTTCATCCACAAAGGGATGAACCCCACTGAGCAAAAAGGCAGCAGGCCTGAGTTTCTTCTTGGGAGAACCAAAACCATCTAAACACTAGTCTTTGGGACCAAGAGGCTGCTAAAAGGCTGCTTGTTAAAGAAGGCACTTCTTCGCCCCAGGAATATCCACCTTTCTGCAGTATTCTCAGATGTCAACTTCAGTAGCTCTTTTGTAACTGCCTGAACACCACGTGAGGTATTTAGGCAAGGAAGCAGTCTTCCGAGAGCGAAATCGCTGTGAAAAAAAAACTGCAGAAGATCAAAATAGTGACTTAAACTTGCGGTATGGGTTCAGGCCCATGAACCACAAAGTGCAGACAGGGCAGGCTCCGAGCTACCTAACTACTCTGCAACAGTTGTAACTGGTTTGTTTTATCAAGTTTCCTATTATAACCTGCTGGTTTCCTTTCAGCATTTATTTCGCTGACTATTTTTGGAAAGGTGTTGACTTGTCTGTTCGGCTGAAATTGCTCAGACCTACCAATACGAAGGTCAGCAGGCACGGACACTAGATGTGGTTTCTGATGGCTGAGCCCCTATAGGACCRCTTATTTAGCTGTTGGTTCAATGCTTTGTTCACTAGCCGTTGATCAGAGAAAAGGTTTGGCCAGGCCTGGGTTCACTGTTAGGGCTTTGTTATAACTGGAAGGTATTTTACCAACCTCTTACTCCATCTTTTCTTTTTACACATTGCCCTAGTTTAGGGGTAGTCTTGACAGGATTGATACAATTCTTCCGTCAAAAAGAAGAATCTGAATAGTTGTTGTTGTTGTTGTTGTTGTTGTTGTTGTTGTTGTTGTTGTTGTTGTTGTTGTTGTTGTTGTTATTATTATTATGTTTTGCTGATGCTGTACGTGGTACTGGTGAATCGTGGTTAAAGACCTGGACTTGACTGTGAGCGTCAGGGTTCAGCCTCTGCCTGTTTCACATATTCCCTGATTTGCAAGTAAGTCACTTCTGTGCTGTGACTTCCTCCCTTAGTAAAATGAAAAAATGGAAGTAGTGATAGCTGGTAAGACAGAGGAGGGAAGGAGGGAGGGA
>NW_020455466.1:861903-926166 GCF_003342845.1 Nothoprocta perdicaria | reverse complement strand
GGAAGGAAGGAAGGAAGGAAGGAAGGAAGGAAGGAAGGAAGGAAGGAAGGAAGGAAGGAAGGAAGGAAGGAAGGAAGGAAGGAAGGAAGGAAGGAGGGAAGGAAGGACTGTCCAACTACATTGTTCTTCTTTGAAGTGGGTTTTGCCTTGTACTGTGCTTGTACAAATTGTAACACAGTGAGACCGAGGTTGCTACTGTAACACATAAAGTAATAACGATAAGATGTAGATTTTGTATTTTCCATTGTCAGCACAATTCAATGTAAGGCTTAAAATCTTAACGTTTRATAAAGAGCACCATAATTAGAGATCAGAAAAATACTTAACACCGCTTAATAGATAAGGCTACAAATATATAAAAGCAAGTGAGGAAYAGATTTGCATGACAGTTATTCATCTCCAACTCTAATATAATGCTATACAGACACTCTACATTTATGTACCATCTGTCATCCCAGGGTGATTAAAGTTGCAAGGGAAACACAAAGTAGACACAGGAATGTGACCATCCCTACAGTAASTGAAAATCAGATATTTGAATAGAGAATATGCTGTAGAGAACATATGCTRAAAGGAAGGAGAAGTCAGAAGAAAAGTTTGAAATAAACAGAAGTGTTCTCCATTTCTATAGTTAGTATTTTGTACCCAGAATCTCATGAACTGGTAATACCAAAAGAGCTTAGGAGAGTTGTGCTATTTGAATGACCAATAGAAAAAGCTCTGTAGCTTTCAGGGGAAGAATTACTGATGCTATAAATATGAAATTGCTTCTTACGCTGGATATTAAAGCTAGATAGTGATACTGTATCCTGCACCTCAAAACATGTGTTGAAATACCTATATACACACAATAAAGACTGCCTAGAGGAGAAAAGTGTGAGGGGAAAAGCCTAGCATGCTTGGATATGCCCAAACATGAAGCCTGCCATGAAAGATTACGCTTCTCCTGTATGAAATTTGCAGAAAGCGCAGCAAAGGAAATGCTGAGAAATCACAAGAGATTTGTCAAAGTTAATACAGATCTGTTTGAATTAAATATGAACTTTTAACTGCTATTGGTGTAGCCATTATTTTCTAACTTCCAAATAATGYAGATTCTCAGGAGCAGATTACTTTTTTGCTTCTTAGCTACTTATTATGCAAAATTGGTGTTCATTTTTACAGACACAAATATTTAATATTACCAAAACTTCTTGTACGTTCAAAATCTAATCTTATTAATTAATCTAATCCTTTTCCTTCATGCTTGTTCAGTAATCCCAGGTGAGATCCAAGCTCCGACATAGAGAATACAATAGTTACTGTATGCTTTGGCATTATCTATCTGCAGAGTTCTCTTAGGAAGAGTGTGGCATATAACCCACACCGAGTAGTTCTTCTGCCCTACTAACCAGTTAGCAAGGCCTTAGCTTGATACTGTGTCAGTTCTGGGCATTGCTCATCAAGGAAGAAATGCTCTAGCAAAAATAGTCCAGTGAACAGTGCTGAAAATAACTGCAGGTAAAGAAAATGTGTCCCACGAGGCAAGAATGAAAGAACTGTTGTTGTGTAGGTGAGAGAAGACAATGCACGTCTTCAAGGAGTAATGGACTTTTGCAGAAAAGAGACTACCTTGCTTTCCATGACCATGGCAGAGTGCAGCAAGAATTAATGGACTGAAATTGCCGGAAGCAAGGACGAGGTTAGGTGTTGAGAGAGAGAAAAGAAGAAATGCTTGCTAAAGGTAGGGGATAATGAAGCAATGAAACTGTGCAATAGGTTTGCCTCAGGAGATGATAGAATCCTTCTCACTGAAGGATTGAAGTGGGGGTTAAACAAACATCTATCAAAAATGCGGTAATAGTTGATGACTGGAACTTGATGACCTCACGGTGTGCTTTCTAGCCTTTTATTCTTATGGCTCTGTGTTGATTTGGGGTTTAAATTACCTATTCAGACTTGCTGAAAGACTTTTCTTCAAACTTTCTAAAATAGATCATGTTTGGACAGGAGCCAACTGTGGAAAGAATCTAGGACAAAGCAAGGCTTTTCTTGYAGAAGATAAAAAACAGATAAAGTGGCCATGGATTCCGAAGTATAACATTCATTATTAAAAACAGCTTAATTAGGTGGCTAAAACTAAATCACTGAAATATACAGAGCTTTAATATTATTGAGTTTCCCGCTTTAAAATGTATGATATCACCTCCACGCATGATGAACATCTCCGGTGTGCAGCAAAGCTGCTGGAGCAGCTTTTTGAACTTGTAGCGTGACAGGCTTTTGGCAACTGCTTGGAACAAACCTGCTCTGATGGTTGTTTGATTAAGCAAATCTGCTGTGGTCAATGTCTGAAGCCAAGCTGTTTCTGCAGCTGTTTGAGCCAGAGCTAGTCCTGCAATATTTGAGGGAAGAGAGGGCATTTGCGGARAATGAAGGAGAGAAATGAGAGCAGAAGGAGGAAATGGAGAAAGACGAGTTTAAAAAACTTTAACTACATATAGCATTAAAAAACAAAGTGTCTTTGCTTTTCAGCAGCATTGTAAAGCAAAACTATAATGCTGTCTTGGGGTTTTGGTGATACTGGCCAATTATATTTATATAATGCGTAGGATTGSTAAGGTGATGAGTGTGTATAGAAAAATGTAGGCTTCAAGAATGTCAATAAAGATGCGAAGTCAAGCAGTCAAAAGGTAGGAAATGCCAGAAGTCAGTTTGTCTGTAAACTCTACTCAACCTCCCTCTGCAAATGACTTTGGTTACATATCCCTGTGGGTTTTTTTCCTACAAGATCCTAGCCTCAGTCAGCACTCAAGGGTGAAAGGTACTTTTTAGATTATATTTGATATTTTGTTTTCTCTTCCTTGTTCAATATGAGTTTATTTATTTCTGCCTTGCTTATTGTGTTATTCAAAACCTACTCTGACAACAGAATGTTTTATTTCCTCCTGATTTTTACAATGGTGCTCATCACTGCAATACCTGAGTGCTTCACGAGTACAGAAGCATTTACTTTTATGATATATCTTTATCACTTCAAGTGATATTGTCACTCCTGCTTTATCCAGAGAGATGATAAAAATTATCCAATAATTTGGGTGTCATCAGTTCAAGATGAAGATCTTGAGCTTTAGTGTGACTTTTTTTCTGCTCGAGCTGTAATTCCTATTGACTCCTGCAGAGTCCTTGAGTGTGCACTGCTCTTGCAAGCCAGATAACAATCTTAAGCAAAGCAACAAGGAAAAGGTGGTGTTACATGTAAAATATTTTTAGCCTAAATAATTTGCTAAGAATTATACATGATTTTGATACAAGTGAAGTGATGCAGTCTCACTATAAAATAAATGAGGTAGGTATATAATCATGAAATTATTAATTGTGTCCTCTTAAACACAAAGGATCCACTATAGAGTCTCTATGATTGTACAGATAGTTTCGGTTTTTCCGTTTCCTAATTTCTGGTTTGGAGTATTAAAAAACTGCCAACGATTTTTTTATGAGTAGAKGAGTTTCCCTTTCCTTCATTCAAACTAAAAAAAAAAAACAAACAAACAAAAAGGTGTTCCAGGTGTCATGTTATGTTCATCCTTTATCAATAAAACAAAGAGGAAAATGTATAATGTCCTGCATAAATGCACAGTATAATGTCCTTACATTCTAGYTAACAGAATAACGAGGTGTAATATTTGCTGCGCTCTCCATGGAGCAGCACAAAGTAGTAGAACTTTTTAATGGACAGTTTCCAGTGAATTTTATGGCAAAGGCTGGACTGTTGGAGCCCGAGCTCTTGGACTCTGCTACAACCTCTGGGCTGAATGCGCATCCAGAGGGTGCAGATGGTTGCATTTCTCCCAGCCTCTCCTGGCTCCGACAGCCACTGACTCAGTCTTTTTTCCCCTTAACCTTGCTCCTCTTTCCAGCTCGATTCTCATTGCTCTGCAACTCTTGGTTCCTTCCAATAGTTCCTTTCCTTTCTAGCTTTCAATCTGTTCTGTCTCTTCTTATGGCCCCTTTTCCTTCTCTCCGTAGCTCTCCATGTAGACTGGCTTCCAGTCTTCACCAGTCCTTCACCCAGTCWGAGTGGCTCTTTCAGTCTTTCTCACAGTTACCAAAATTGCATTATCTGCTCTCCATTTTTTTTAGTTTCCTGCTGGCTTCCAGTCTCTTCACCTCCTTTTCTGAGTGTGCACTGTTTCTACCACCATAATCRCCTCAATTCCCTCTTCTCTCATTCTGCCTCACATTTATCCTGGTTCCTGTCTGCTCCTCATCTCCAGGCAGATCAGCATTTTTGCACAGTCTGCTTTTAAATCATGTAGCTTCCTCCTTCTCACTTCCTGTTTGGAGCAGGCAGGAGAAATAGAGTTTCTGCCCTGCATCTTGGCTGGTAGCCCAGTATGACAGAGAGCTGTAGTTGCAAGGAAAATCCTGCTCAGCCTCGGTCTGGAACATGTTCTATAATTACAGACTCCTTGAGAAATGCAACCACTGACACCTGAGATTTCTGTACTGAGCAYGTGTGAACTGCATTTTTCTTCAAAGTATCAGAACGCAGCCAAGTATGACAAGAGTCCTTAAAAGATGAGGACACATCCCTGGAATAAAGACAACCCTCTGCCAAATTTTAAGCCCATTTTACAAATCATGGTAGTTCTATTATTCTCCTCTCCTTGCCAGAATTACCAGAACTCTGTTTTTATATGAAGAAAATGACATGTTTTCCCATAGCCTTGATCTCAGAAATGGCTGAGTTATTTGTTTCCAAAAAAAACAARTTCAGCCTGAGGCAGATGCTCAGTGTGGAAAATTTCAGTGCAAATAATTAAACTTTGGCAAGGTTACAAAAACGGAAAACAGAGTCTCATAATGGGAAATGTTGGACAACCTTGCTAGGCATTTGTGCACCCAAGCCTGTCTATAATGTAACGTCCATTAACATTTGGAGCAACAATTCTCACGGTCATCAGAGAAAAACTCATCTCATGGCTTAGTTGTCATCCCAGTCTCAAGTTTCATACCACAGCTATTGTAGGAGGGTGCAAGGAAGTTACTTGGAAAGCTTTGTTTTCGTGTTCATATTTATGTCACTACACCTACAATTACTGCCAAACAAATAACTCCTTGTCTGCCATACAGAAATCCTGAACTGGGTCTAAAAAAGTCAAGACAGTGATTCAAAATTTAGGAGACTAAAAGAGAGTTGGAGAAAAAGTGTTGATTTCTCTACCAGAATCTGAAGTTTTATAATCAAGTACTGACCTTTGTTTACATATTATCGATATGTAAAGCTAAACTGGGAGCAGAAACTTTAAGACAAATRCCAAACATGCTAACAGACTGTGGATTCAGAGTCCTACACAATTGTTATTACACTTTGCCTTGCATTTATTGTGGTCTAAGAACCTGGATGCGGGGTGCTTTGCTGAGGCAAGGCCTCGTCCTGCTTTTTAAGATGTAGCAAGTCTCTAGTGGATTTGAGCCCCATTTTTCTGTTCACTTAACATTTCTGTTTGATTCGGTGTTTTTGTACCGCTCTAAAAAGAGTTGTTCAAGGCAAATGCAGTGTGAGGAAAGAAGCACTTTGGAGGCTCAGCCCAGGAGTTAGAAGGACCTTGAAATGTGGCTTTAATGAAGCAAATCTGAAACAACATCTGAGCATCTCTTCTCTTATCRGTGGCTGGTACCAGGAAAGGATGCTAAACCCAGGCAGATTGTAAAAGCTCCAGAAGTAACTAATGAAATTCATATAGGTCAAAGAGGAGATTTACGATCATAAATGAGCAAAAGGCGGTTGTTTTGAACTAGATTAATTTTGGCTTTTTTTTTTTTTCAGACTTTTTTCAAGATATTGATCTTGGCTTGGTTACCCTCATTGAATTCAAATTCAAAAAGGTTGATTGGACCAACCCTTGGTTGGCTTGGCTTACAGGGAAAGGTTAAAAGATTGCAACAGGTCTGCCTGAATGGGCAAGCATAACGCATTGTATAGTGAGGGCATGAAATGTCTGTATTTCTGCATGTAAGTATTAAGAAAGAGGAGAGCTTTAAGACTGTAAAGAAAACTGTAACTGGAATTTCCATGTTTAAATTAAATGAGAGAATATTAAATATAAGTGTTAGGAGAAAATTTTCAAGATAATGAGATTCCTGAAGATGCCTAGGAAACCAGAAGAGATTTAGTTTCTTGGAGTTTCTAAAACTAGATTGAGCTAAGCAATATACAAGGCATTTACAGAGAGGTGACTAAACTGAGCTGCTTTGATCTCTAATTCCCCAAATTCTGTTCATTAAATCCAGAATTTGCACTCTTCCTTTTCTTTTACAATCTTTTAATTAAGATAGACATGAAGTGCCTGTGGCTTTATCCTAACACATTAAGGCTGGTATGAGGTTAGCTACTTAGGGAGCGCCTGTGAGGGAATGGGGTGACAGAAATTGTAAAGCCAAATAATTCTGAGTCACACTACATTTACTCCTGAATATCTAGATCATAGTGCAATGTATTTCATGATCTGTTGCTGGACGGAGGGTGACAGCTCCTCAGGTGAGATGCATTTCACTTAACTCTAGATGACTGAAACACAGACAGCTGCATCTGAGCTAATGACCCTGAGTTCCCTTTACTGCCATGGGAATGAAGAAAGCACTTTGTGGAGCACCATCCATTTCATCTAATATAAATGTCTGAAATCAGGCAAAAGAATCACACTCTAGAGATGCATATTTCTTGCTGTTGTCTCTAATGGCTGTCTAGGATAAGTAGCTCATCTGGGATGACACAGTTAGGTGAAATGGTTTCCCCTTCCTCATCCAGGATGGGTATTAGTGCAGGTCTCTTTGTCACATATAAGCCAAACTGCTGAGATGTTTTCTGACATTTAGAATTACATTAGATGGGCATTTGGGAGCTTCTGCAAAATATAGTTGCTCAGCTTCTGAGTGGGGTGGATACTGCAAGTTCTTGACAGGGCTGTTCTGAATCCCATCGTAATTTGGAGCATGCTTCTTGTGCCAGTGCAAAGCGCCAATGCCTATTTTTAAACTCCTCGAGTGTTTAGGACCCTRCTGTATTTGTGTCGTACTGCTGACTGAATTAAGCTTCTCTCCCCACTGTGACCCTAAGACCATCCCTTGGGCCGTCTTTTCCCGTGCCAGGTCAGGGAGTGCAGCCTTTGCTTGTCTGCTGGTCGGCTCCTTGCACTGGTGCCTGTGCAGGCCGGTGTCAGCTCTGCTCACACCACTTGCACCCTCTCTTGCCGCTGCTTGGCAGGTGGGTTTTCCTGCTGGAGTTGGGGGTTCAGCAGCTGTTGACAGCCACTAACAGAAAGCGTGGTCTTGCTCTACCTCTTCCTCGAGCAGTTACCAGCTCCGAGTGATGCCTCAATGTCACAGAATCATGAAATCACAGAATGTTCAAGGTTGGAAGGGACCTCTAGAGCTCATCTAGTTCAACCTTCCTGCTCCAGCAGGGACACCCAGAGCACAGGGCACAGGGCGGCATCCAGGCGGGTTTTGAAGGCCTCCAGAGAAAGAGACTCCACAACCTCCCTGGGCAGCCTGTGCTAGGGCTCTGTCACCCTCACGACGTGATGTGATGCAGCAGGCTGCCCCCCTGGGAAACTCTGCCTGCTTTTTTTCGTGGTTGGTTTTGCACTGGCTCAACCAGTGGAACTGACTCACTGAGCAACTGCACTGTCATTAGGGATAGGATATGCAGGAAGCAGAGGGATGACATGGGTACAGGCTTCCCCACTCTTCAGCTGCATCGCTACATCCTCTCAGCAGCAGTGCAAACTGGAAACGCGCTGATCATCAAGGCACTTGCTACTCTACATAGAGAACACAGCACAGAAGGCTGATAATGTATTTAATTGTTTGTTGGTGTCCAGTTGGTCAGCTTTGGTTTTGCTCTTCTATAAATGAGTTGGTATTGTTAGGGAAAGTCCCAAAAAAGTAGTTCATCTGATACCATTTGAGGATGGAGGATTCMGGTAAATATGTTATAAGCATCTTCAGGTGCCAAAGTGGTGGCTCTGATTTGTAGCTCTGGTATTGGATTATTTAATACTATAGTAATGAATACGCTCTTCTGGTGAAATGAGAATGAAAACTGTGAAGGATACAAACAAAGGAGAGAGTTGGGATGGTGGCTCTCACATGTGTGTGCAGCACTGCGCAGGTCCCAAGCAGCAACCAAGTTCAGTTTAACTACTGGAACGTAGTTCCTTGCAGTTTCAGCTGCAAATTGCTTTTGAACTTCCTGTTCTAAAATAGTGGGGAATGTTGTGATCGGCATCTCAACRTTTATTGCTTCCTTCCAGCAGCAAGCGCCATTCGCTGGCGGGTCTAGAGGTGTGGGACTCTCTGCAGCTGATAGTGCCTCAGTAGGTGAAGGGCTTTTAATGATTGCACCCATAATGCAGATCCTTTTGGTACAGGAAACGTGCGAATGCAATTTACTATTATCTTTCACAGCAGAAGTTCCCTTAGGGAAAGACTGGTGTTTGTTATAATGGTAGGATTTCATGAGAAGCCTTGAGAAAGTGAATTCTTAGGGATCAGAAAGATGTTAGGGTACCTGAACTATACAGTCAGCAGCTTGATCCTGGCTGGCAGTGACCTGAATATCCTCCTCTTATCCAGATGCCCACCGGCTGTTAGGATTTTCAGCATTTTTTTACATGATTTTCAGTATGCCTCCTGGCAGCAATCTCCAAAGATTTGTGCACTTCAGACATCTYAGCTTTAAGCACTCCAAATCACTACTTGCTTTTAAAAGCTTTGGCCTGCTGGTAGTGCCACATGTGTAAGTGGAAATGAAATGGGACCGGGCGGATTTGCTCTATTCCACTGCCACATCACTGCCCCAGTGCCAGAAGAGCCAGCCACAAATTGATTCCACCGGCACTGGAGGAAGTATTATGTATGAAAAAGGAAATTATGTCTAAAGTTTGTGAAAGAGCCTTAACTCAGGATTTCCTGTACTTTTAGATTTCGTGTTATTTAGGAACGAGAGTCAGCAACCTTAACGCTATCTTAATGCAATTTTGTGTGTGTGTGTGCGCTGGAATTTCCCTTGGTTTTGGGGAATGTTAAGTGAGCACATGGACCCAGCTGAAATGAAGTTGAAGAAAGATTTTTTTATTTAAGTAAAATACTGTCAAYTTTAAGTGTTTGCAATTTTATTCATGAAATGAATTAAACATTTATATGCCAAACGCATCCTCTCTACCAGCCAACAAGGAGTTCAAGTTCTTTCTGGCATCATTTACAGAGGGAAAAGAGCAGGGGAATTTCCTCTAAGAAACCTCTTTGGTCTAGTCCACCACCAGTTTCTATAGAGACAGTATTCTCAAAAATCATCCTCATTTATAGCTATAAATAACAGCCACAGTTCAGTGCAAAAGTGGAGCTTAGCCATAGACCTTACTGTGCGTAACTTGGACAGTATTTTGGTGAAATGGAGATCCAAGGTAGATGAAATGTTTATGCATAGTTGTCAGTGAGGATTTATGTAGCTGCTAGAGAGGGAAAGGACTCACAAAGGCAGCCTGTTAGTGAATCCATTTCACTCTGGAGAGATTGTCTCTTCTGCAGATGTCTCAGGGAGCAGTTGGGAATTGCTGCAGTGGGAATGGGGACATGCTGCACAAAGCTGCGCTAGTGGGAACACCAGTACTAACCACCCTAGCCTTTCCTCCCCTCCGGGTAATACAGACTAAGTGTCCTGATTCTCCTGTGCTTCATGGCTTTGGTGGGTATTTATATAGCTTTCGAGCTCTGCACAGTCATTGTTGCATTTTTCTTTGTAATGGCCAAGTGAAAAGAGAATTATCATCTCTGTCTTGCTGATGGGGAAGCAAGTCCCACAGCAATAAAGGGCTTAATTTTTAAGGTACTTTGACATTTTGTTTGGAAGCTTAAATGTAGTTAGATACTTAAAGAGACAGAAAGGCTGCAGGACTCAGACCCGCATCCCRGGGCTCCAGCTGTGTAGAAGTGTGTTCTCGTGCACGGAGCCTCCTGCTCTCCCTGCTTTCCCTGCTCCTGGTTTCTATGGGAAGGAAATGTATGCACGCAAGATGGAGAGCCCTGGCGTGCACCTGCTCTGCAGTCTAGATGTGGTCACAGGGTTCTGGAAGGGATGAACTAAACCATGAACTAAACTGATGCGAGTCCCAGGCAGGGCACGATGCTTTTCCTGATGAGGCAGCGTGAGATGTGAACCCTCTGTCAGCTGCCAGGAAGGGYTCGACTTCAGGCAAGACTTAGGTATGGGGGAATGTTGGTACAGTGTTGGTTCCCAACAGGAAATTTGGTAAATTTATATGTCTGGTTTTCCTATAATGTACTGTGTTCTAAATGCTGCTAAATACTTTTCGTGTTGTTTTCACCACAGCAAAACATTTAAATTGCTTTCCATATCCACAGCAAAATACTTTCATTCACAAATGCRTTACTGTAAATGAAAATTTATGTAGGAAATGTAAATACCTAATAATTGAGGCAATATTAAATTCAATACATGCTCTTTATAGTAGACATCCTATGTGCATAAGTGGACATATGTGCATAAATCTGCAGTTTGGAAGTTTTGCATATGTGAGAAGCGTAGCAAAAGAAAAAAATGAGATACCACTGAGTTTTCTATACTTCAAAAAAAAAAAATAGAGATCTCCATTTTCCAAAGAATRTACAATGGCACATTTTGATAAACTGCATCTTGCATCTTTTTTATGTTATTGTTTTTCTGTTTTGAAACAATTTCCTACAGGAAAATTTTAGTGAAGTCAGGAGTCCTATATTGGGAACAAGATATGATTGTGTTTATTTCAATATGCAAGTCAATGTGTTTCATGACACTTCTTTGACAATTTATGATTTGCCAGACATCAGAAATCTTTGCCTAGATTTCTCTTGTAAGTCTAAAACACAGCACAGCCTCTAAAAACACAGCACATCCAGGAACCCAGATACCAGGGTGATATCTGAATGAGCTCTTATTTCCATATTAACTTGGTTTAGTAGAATTCAAATGAGTGTCTGTATAATAAACAGCAGTGTAGCATAGACATACCCAAACTAGAGTTAAATTAGCTGTTTTAGCACCAGACACCCAGGTCAATTTACACTACTTCATAACCAGGAAATTTAGCCTCATGAGATCCATGCTTCTACCATTTGTTTGCTTCTGGCTTTCAAGATCCCTTCTTTTAAGGCTAATGTGGTTTCTTCATGCTCTATTACAGTGTGCACATTAGACAATCCRCAGTTCCTGAAATCCAAAGGAAGCTGATGCAGTTCCGACTTGCACATCTCGCTTTGTAGTCTGGAGAGGTTCCTTTGTTCTCTATGAGTTATGTTTTTATGGGGCATTTACAGTCATATGCTCCTCTGCAGTATAGTGTGGCTGTCTTGGATGCTTCTTCACTTAGACAGTCATGCTCTTTGGATATAAAAATAGTTCTGAAGAAAGAATGAAAAGGAGTGGCTTCTTATATTACAAAATTCAAAACAAAATATTATTGGTACAATTATACCCAAATACAGCAGATGCCATTGTATGAAAACATAAAATCTAGATTACTTCATACTTATAGCAGTATAGCAAGTAATTCTGTGGGCAGGATAAGTCTTATTTCCTATAGATTTGTTTGATTCTCTGGAGTCAAAGAAGGTGTGACCTCGAGTTTCCTAAGGGTGAAGTAATCCTSTTTCTGTCCCATATGTGGATTCTGGATAGGGATCTAATATGACTGAGCTCATGCTGTCTCCTTTTGCTCAGCAAGTGCTTTTTATTTTTTTTTTTCTGTTGGCCAGTTTTCATGACAAAAAGTTCTTTTTTTTCTGTGAGATCATCACCCTTTTGACAACTTTGGTTGAACTTAGTCAACAGACTCAAAGCATCCATAAAAGGAAAGATGGACACAGGCAGGATGCCTAATACTCACACCCTGTGACTCTATGGTCAATGATCCCCTTTCCTTAAGAAACGAGGCTAATGATACGGATGAACCCCAGGACTACTTAAGGTCTGGTTTGTTCAAGATAGTAAATGACTGCTGTCAGTGTTTTATTCCTGTCAGAGCTAAGCATTTCCTAACTATCTGGCACAAACTATGTGTGTATAATATGTCAACACCTGAAGCATTTCATACAGCAATATTTTTACCAATACTGAAAATACTATTTAAGTTTTCCTGGAGAAGCATCTTTATCTTTTTCAATTGTTGCCATCAGCTTAAATATGAACTAGAACGCTGTAGCTTTTTAATTATGCCTTTGCAGTTGTGATGACTGTATGTGTAACAGTGGGAGGCCTTTCATTCTCATTTATTCTTTCCATTTCTAAGAAATTCCTTTCCATTAATAGTATTCCATTCATGATAGAATCCTCTCCAGAACTGAGATTGTCTCATCTGTTGGATAATAACTCYCTGGGAGAAGGTGAAGTGGAGAAGTCGTGGACCTTGGTAACAAATGGCAGAGGTGCTGCCCTCCGGCTGGGGCGCACACAGCTGYGACGCTCACGCTGTCACCCCTACCTTATTCCAGAGGCTGCTGCCCTCAAAGGGGGTGCCAAGGTGGGATGGCCCGTTGTGCCCCTTCGTTTGGCTCAATCAGGGCTGAGGTTTGGCTCGTGCTAAGATGGGGTCAGCGAAGGGATAGGCGCTTCCCTTTCTTGGGAAGCATCATCACGGTAATGCCTGGCAGGCAAACGGAGTGGCTGGGGAGGGACGTGACGTTACCCACCTGATGTGGCTAAAGGCACAGAGCCCTTTCCTGTGAAGGAAGGCCCTTGGTAAGTGGCAGTGATCCAATATTCCACCTTGCCTCCAAATATCCAGTGCTCTTGCTGTTACAGAGAGTGAACCTCTCTTTTCTAGGCCTCTATCCATGGCCTGCTCTTGTATCAGCCATGGAGATCTCTTATCCAGACATGAGTTCTTAATTAAAATGAAATAAAGGTACAACATTAACACCCATAAATTGAACCCTACAAGACTGCACGTCTTTGGCAGGTGTCAAGGGGTCTTAAAATAAAATTCAGTGTCAGTCCAAGTCAATCTAGCAGCTCACTGCTGCTGTTAAGGCACTCCCAACACTTCCCCTGGGTGAGCTCTGGCACTGGAGACCCACACAGAGCTAATTCACTCATTAACCCCTCAGAGAAAAAAACACCAAAGAAGTCGCAGTCACTTTCGGTGGGGCTAGTGAGCTCAGTGCAAGGAAGAGGCTGTGATGGGGTGGCCAGAAGCAGGGGCAGGGAGGAGCAGAGCATGGGACAGCCCTTGGTGGGACAGTGAACCCCAAGACCTGCCGTCCACCTTCCATTCAAGGCACTGTGAAAGTGGGAGAGATTTGGTGGAAAGAGGAAAAGTAAAAGCTCATAAACCGACGGGTTTATTTAGCCGTGAACAGCAGAGACAAATGAGGCTTTCTCTGGGTTTGTATCTCAGGGTTGATCTTGCATGCAAGTTCTCTCGAGTCTAGAAAGGCTCGAGCTCACACTGCTCCCTTGCTTCAAGAGAGGGATTAATAAGGGTCTCTGTCACAGGGAGGTCTCTTTACGACTTGTCTGAAACTTTCTCTAAAATCCATAGGAACATAATATCCTTTAAATATCCTTCTCTGCCAGATTTTGTTGAAATTGGCCACTGGATCCAGGTTATTATAGGACACTAATAGACAAAGGAGCACTTGTCCACACATACATACAGAGACAGAAAGTGTAATAGCATAGGACATCTTTTATTAAAAAAAAAAAARAAAAGAAAGAAAAAAGCTCACATTGTTAACTGTCCAGTTTTGTTGAAAGAATTGGAAGCTTAAAATGACGCTAAAATRTCTGGATTGGAAAAGTAAAAACAATCGCTGATTTATAAATTATTACTCAAAATATGTTGATTAACCTAATAAAACTACAATTCAAAATGTATTTTACATCATTATGGATCACAGAGCCTCGTAGAGAGCACTAGCTGGAGAGCGCCAATTTACCCATACATTAAGTGCGTGGAACAGAAATATTTCATAGAATGCATACCTTTTCAGGCAAGCAGTTTCATAAAAACAACCCGAGATTAGAGATACAATTCCACCAAGGACCTGTCACCATATGAGCTGTAATTCTAATTTACASCTGCAATAGCACACCCGGCATGAGCCGCACTTGATTCAATAACATTCTGTTATTTCTAAGAGCTGCAGCATGAACCTATATCAATCTCCCAATACTAAATATCTCAAGATGTGACAATCACTCCTTTCCTTATGGATTAAATAACAATTTGAAATGTCAGATTTGGATGTACTGAGCAATATGCCTGCCGCCAACCACYGACAGCAAACCACAGTAGTTAATTTGACTCTATGGAACATTTGGACACAGGCAAGCCTGAAGCAAGAGTGTAAAGCATGTCTGAGGTTTCACCTACATATTTCAGCAAATTGATCATATATATATATTAATATTTTAAGTTATTTTTATTTAAAAGTGCCTTCATACGTGATAAAACACAATAGAAAGGGATCCTTAGAGTTCTTGTTGTTAATGAATTGCCCTCAATTGAAATTCCTCTCACAAGTATCTTACACAGAGGAAATATTTTTCCCCCTCATAAACTTCACTCCCATTAGAGAACATTTTATATCCTGACTACAAAATAGAAGGAGATTCTCAATGCCTCACAAGCCTTTTCCTGATTAAGGTAAACAATTTAATTACCTATCTAAATTGTTAGCGTGCTTCAGTAGGCTGAGTGACAGATCTCATGCTTACAGACTTTATTTTACCTGCCTACCTGACTTAGATCATGTGCTGTGCATCAAATTCTTTATAAACAAAAACCCAGTCATTTAGATACAAATAATCTCTGCCCAAAAGTTAGGAAATAAGCTCTCAGTTTGTCTGTAAATTCTACATTTAGATTGCCCCAGTTTGTTTTTTATTTAGAGAGCCTTATTGCTTGAATGTGCTTCCTAAGACCTTTAAGCAAAATTGTTAGACAAAAATAATCACATTGTAATATGAAGTCCCAGTAAGGCGAAGTGCTCCAGTCTCAGCTATCTGGCTCTCAGCCACTCATTCCTTCTTAAATTTGTACAAATTAACTAGCTGCCACTTGAGGGGAATGGGAAGCCAGTGCAGTGCTCGGAGYGCAGCTTTGGGAGATGTGTGTGCTGTGTGTGTGCATGGGCGGTTAGTGTCCCACCCGCCGCGCTCGTGCGGTGCCGGCGACGGCAGCATCGGCTCCATCCGCTGGGTTTTGCTGTAGCAGGATGCTCTGCAAGGCCCGTCTGTGGGAAGGCCCTGCGGTTGCATGGGCTGCAGGCAGCAGCTACAGGGGCACCTGCCTGGCGGGAATAGCCACGGGATGTGAACTACAGGCTGCTGTTTTCTAATCAGCGTATCTAGCAGCAGACATAATGAAATAGCCTTCTGCAGGCGTAGGTCAGTGCGGCAAAAGGAGGACGTACACAGAAGCTGTGGAGACATGGCCTTTGCTGACTGAATTTTCCCATTCCCCTCTTGCAGCCGAATTGCTTTTGCTTTCCCCAAATGCCCAGCTGTTTACAGAGGCCAAACTTTGCCTCTCTCCATGTTCACCATGGCCGCAGTGGTTTGTGTTGTATTTGTACCAGTCCTCTTGTGGAGGCTGGTGCTTGGAGAACAGTCRACCAGAGCGAATGGGTTTGCATGTCTCAGCCAACTCCCTGCAAACCTGGTGCGGGGCTGGTAACTTCCAGCAGGGAGGCTGAACAGAGAGCTGGGAGCAATAATTTCTCAAACTGCAAAAGCCAGATTTGCCAGAGCTTGTCTGACCATGCCCTGCCTCCCCGTTTTTGAAGTGTGCAGCTAACCTACGAGCCAGTGCTGCCCATTACAAAACAGTCTTTGAAGATACTTCTAAAAACTAAGTTGGGTTGATTATGTGATTACACGTTTGTGTGAGAAAATGGCTGTTTTCATCTCTAAAATTACAGGAGTATCTCAGSTGAGAATAGTTTAATGTATCAGAAATAAATGCTAATTAGACRAAAAATAAAAACAGCCTGCAAACTGCTAAGAGACCTGATGATGGGGACTGCAACCTTGGGATTATAAATTAATGACAGAAACTCATCTTAAATCATAACAGCAGCCCTTAGGAACTTGAGTTGATTTGATGATTTTCTGTAGCCCAGTAAGAAATAAAATAGTCATTTTGCTTTGGTTCCTAGTAGGTAGCTATCTATGGCCAGCACCAGCTGCTTCCTTTCAGCCCCAAATAAACAAACAAAAAAATATATAGCATATTTGTGCCAGTTGCTATTATATCAGAGAAGCAAAAAGATGTATTTTTCTGCAGTTTCTTATGGAGGCCAGTTCATGCGATCAGATGAAAAGAAGTCTCTGCTACTGCACAGAAAGTTCTTCTTCGGTGGATGAATAATTCAATTTCCAATGCTGCTAATCCAGAGCCTTTCAGAAGCATTAAATTAAGCTTGAATTAAGTATATGTCTGAAGTCATTTGACTGTTCATCTTTTTGTTTACTACTCTATTAAACCACTTCACCTACGAGAAGAGCTTGGAAGGAAAAATTTAGCATGCAAAAACAAACAGGAAATTTTATTTTGACTTATTGGAGAATTGTTTGGAAACAGCAAGAATAAACGTATTGKTACATCTATTATTTTAGTCTTTTTTAGGGTATTATTTGCTGTTTTTTCAGTTTCCTCACACTATAAATAGGCATCCTTTTTCAAAATCTCTCAAAGTAGTAGTGTTCTCTGCGCAAAGGTTAATCAGCTTATGCAATGTATCATCCTCGTGTCCCTTTAATGAGATTAAGCTCCTCTTGCTGAGTGTGAGTTTTTCTGAAGTGCTCTATTCTTCTTGTTTCTATCAGAGGAAGGCCCCACCCTTCCTCTGTCAGGTATTTTACAAACAAGTAAGAAAAGATAATACCTGCCCCGACAGAAAGAATTCCCTTYACCCAATCTCTAACATTCAAGGGAAAGTTTCACAATACATCTGTCCAGAGCCAATGCAGTGACCACCATTGCTGCAATGGAGAAGCCTCCTCCTGACCATTCTCCCTCCTCTTTTTCAGGATCATCAGCCATMAAAGCGCTTGTAAAACTAAGACCTAGAGGTTAAACAGTGTGAGCATCCTGGCCCTGTTTGCCTTTGCATAGCAAAGGTGGGGGTTGACTGTGAGTTGTGTTTCTTGGGGCCACTGAGCCCTCTTGAGCTTCTCAATGTCCAGGTATAACCATGTCCTAAGAGCATGTACCTACAAATCAGAACAGAGTATCTAGTCGGTAGATATTAGCTCACTTTGGTTTTAGGTAAAAAAAAGGTAACTGGATGTAACATTTTCTTAAGAGTGGAAAAGAAGAATACGATGACATATGGTAGTACTATTTCCAAAATGTTTGTGTATGTCTGCATTTACACATATGTATGTGCATCCACCAAGTACTTCTCCTCATATAACGGGGCAATCTAATTCCTAGTATCTGTAAGCTGTTCTCTACTGATCACTCTGAAGGCTAAAATGCAAGGGAGGCTTCCACAGCCACACTCTGCTGTTTCCTAGTGCCCTTGGCCTCTTACGCCAGAAATAGGAAAGAAGAAACATGGAGAAATTTAAAACGTTGCTTCTCTGCCTGCCTTGCAGCTGACTCAAGRCATGAGCAAAAAGCCTGTCCCCACAGGCTGCAGCCACAGCCCATGGTCAGGCTGCTGTGCCCATGATCAGGCTGTTGYGGAAAGCTGCAGGAAGATCAGGGAGAACATGGAGTGGTTTAGGTGGTGACGTGTTCCTGTAGTGACAGCTCTGCCTCCCCATCACAGGCTTGCTGCTCACGCTGCTGGGTGTCCTCCATGCCCCTGGCCTGCCGCCCTCCCGTCCTTCCTCAGCTGGGATAGCACAAATGGGTATTCTCAGACACTAAACTGCTCCTTTCTAGGTTAATTCTCTGCTGCTTTAGCCAAGGAAAGGCAGGAGGGACGGGTACGTGCACCCTCTATCTAAACCACTACTCTTCTGAGACCACGGCTGAGGACATGCAAGCATGCCTCTTCATATGAAAAAGAAGAACATTTGGCAGACATCTTGCCCTTGTATCTTCTTAAATGCCCACATGTTTGTCACTTGGGTGCTCTCCCCCTTCACAGATACTGTGCGGGATAGCCCTGGGTCGTGACCACAAGCCGTAAAGCGCTTTGCCCCATGCCTGCCTTCACTGCCTCTGAGAGAGGCGCAGAGGAGGCGGAGGCCRCCCCTGGGCCGCAGCAGCCCCAACAGCGCCAGGCGCAGCAGCTCCAAGGGCTCTGCCCCCCCATTTATCTCCCGCGTCCCTCCAGGCAACTGGAGCGACAGCAGCTGAGGGCGCAGCCTGTCCGGAAACCACAGACACCCAGCACAGGGCCCTGGGTAGGAGCCTCGGGGAAAGACGGCCCATCCCGGCCAGCTGTTTCCTGCCTGCAGCGCAGCRCCCGGCATGGGAATGGCCTCGGTAAACAAATGCCATCACAGGCGCCGCGGCAGCCCTCACAAGTGACATCAGCTCCCCGTGCTGAGGAGAAACGCAGCCTGGCTGCTGTGTTTCTGTGTGCGGGGCAGCCTGTGCTTCCCCTCACAGCACGGGCTGAGCCCACCAGCTTGTCTCACCTCAAGCAAGTCTGTGTAAATACAGCCGGTTTGTGGTGCGTCTAAAATCCGGGCTGTGCCAACCCTGGCACCGGTAATTGAAGACCAGGCAACAGGCACCGCATGAGGCAGTCTTGGTGGGAGAGAAGTGTGTTTCCTCTTAAAAACACTTCAGTCCTACTCAGAGGCATTATCAAGGACAAGGTCTAATCGCCRGGCACTGTATTTATTTTCTGTGTACTAACTTGGAGGACAGAGCCCTTAAAAATTCTCACAGAGGAAATATAAGGTAAAGAAGTCWTCACGTAGTGACGTTTTCAGGCCATAAAGCAAAGTCTGGGGCTCATCTGGAGAGGGTACTAAAGTGCAGATTAAAGATGCTCTTGTTCTTCCCAGTCAGTGAATTGAAGATCAGTCAGTGGATTTGATGCTAAGGCTTCTTCACTTCACCAAGACTGTTATTTAGAAGACAAACTACTTTATGAATACAGGAACAGGTTTCAGATTAACTAGAATCTTTCCCTATAAATCCATTAGTTTCACAGGCAATGCTTCTGGTTTTATTTCAGAWTTWTTTTTTTTATTTAGTTTACTGTTTAATATACTTTTATATTCATATTTTTAGACATTTTATTTTAGTTTTATTTTTAAAGTTCATTTCAGTTTTCTTGCCTATTTTTAAATATACCTCTAACCTAATCCTAGAGTCTGAAAATAACACTGTATATGCTGTACTTTACTTTCTAGAGCTTATTTTYCTCGAGTTAATGTTATGCTATGCAAAAAATGAAGGAAGAAGTGTAAAATTAGACTGACAGCAAGACTATTTCCCACTGCTTCAGATAGAACTAGCAATCCACCTTCAGTTCCGATGGGCTGTAAGCACTGAAAACAAGCATTAATTTGGTGACAGTGGAAACACAATTAATTTTATCGTGTACTGAAAAGATCTACCAATCTACATTGTGTAACTCGCCGATAGGGATCAGAGGTTGTCCATCACACCATCTGCCTTTCATTCAGCCGGCTTCCCATTTCCTACAGACAGCAGCACAGCTGGGAAGAAGCCAGCCTGGAGGCGCAGAGCTGGGTGCTGTCAGCATATTGCTGCCATTGTAGCTCAGGGCATTGCACATTCCTTCCCAGAAGTCTAGCTGGAGCCTCCTGAATAGGCACGGTGAAAGGTCAGCAGGAAAAGAAGTGGCTGTGGAGCTGCCAGGAGGGCTCRGAGCCATCCTAAAGCACATCCAATGCCTCAAATGCAGGTCCGGAAAAACCTCCTCCCTCATCAATAGTGTGGAGGGCAGCAAACGCGCTGAGTTTGGTTAGCCTGACAATCCTGACTGAATAAACGACAACAGGAGACAAGTCCTCGTGCTGCTCCTTTACATCAAGATGCTTGTTAGGGCATCTAATAAAATAATTAAAAGATTTGTCAGAAATTGCCTTTTCAAGCTCCTCTTATCAATACTGGTAAAACAAATCCATTTCTCACAAAGGCATTCTTAATTTAATTCCCAAACCATTTTTGAAACATAATAGTTCATGAGAGTTTACATGACTTGAAAGCTTTAGATAAGTCTTTCCATTTTTTTAATTAAAAATGCTTAGAGAGCTGCAAAAGGCAAAATATTTCAAATATTTCCAAACTAAGAACACAAACATGTTTAAATTTCTGTAAAAGCAGCTTTCTGATAAAGTTTAATATTGATGTAAACTTTGATGCCATAATGGCCTTTTTCTGGGATTGGGCATTTTGTTGACGTGTAACCTCTSGGTCGTTACATCCGTTGTTGCTGCTGCTTAGACTGGAAATTGGAAACCCATTCGTCATGTTACGTTGTTTATTAGATTAAAAATACAAGGAAACTGCTATAGCCAATCTTGCCATCGCCCCAGCGAAAGTGAACTCACTGATTTCTCCATGGAAGTGAATGCCCCAGCACACCACTGAGGTGCTGTGGTTTGAGAAAAAGGCTGGAAGTGAAGGACGCGTTTTCTCCTCACAGAGCGGCCGTGAGCTAAGTGAGCAGGCATTGGCAAGGGGCTTCGTGCGTCACTGCTGGACATAGAGATGCAAAGCATTTCACTGCCTGAGGAAATAAAGCTTGTATGGCTCAGATGCTTGTAATTTCACTCTCTTTATGTTTTTATTCAATCAGCAACTTTAAATTTGACTTTGTTGTGAAGTTATTGAAATTTCCCCCAAATTGTCAAACAAGCAGAGGGAGATCCAAGCTGGCACTGACGTTCTCTCCTCACAGCCCCTTTGGGGAAACGCTGCAGCAAACACCCAGCAATGACCTGTTGTTTGTCCATCTGACTGTGCAGTCATTAGGTGAATCGCACCTTCCATCTACGCACACGGAGCTACCACACTGCATGTGCTGTTCCTTCTCAGCTTCTAAAGGGATACAGCAGAAAGCTGTGGGTACTGTAAAAGGCAGGAGGAGAACTTGGAAGATCCATATAAGACAGTTGGGATATTTGCCCTCGTTTCTTAACACRGACATAGGTACAACTCCATTAAAATGAAGGCTTCATAGGCTCCTCTGCTTATGGGATAGCTTATTGCTATTGGTCATGATCTACCATGATTTTAAATTCCAAAGTAATTCCTTTATGTTTCCTTGTTCTTGTACAGTGGGACTGGTGAAAGCCTTCAGGTAGAAGTTATGTCCCCTTCAAGAAGGTGTTTTCATCTAGTCTTTTTATGTCATRTTTGCAGTACAGCATTTGTGCCACTTACCACATTTCAACTGAACAGGCAGTAACATCTAGCTGAGGGCTAGTAATTCATTAAATCACATAGTTCTCTTATTTAATGCAATCTGGCTTACCCTCAGGAAAAAAAAAAGGAAAAAAAGAAAAAAAAAAAAGGTTTTAGGGATAACATGCCAACAAAGTGACTCAAATTTAAATTAAGGTGATGCAATATTTGTGTAAATTTAGTTTGCAATAGTTTAATTTCCTTTTATTTCAAGTTATTTTAAATAACCTTTGCTTGGCATATAYCAGACTGAAACAGAGTATCCCTACAGTATTTTGCACTCAGTTAAATTGTTTTTTATCTGGCTTGAACTAAACGACAAAGCKTTCTAATGTACCCAGATATTTAGGATTTTCTAGCATGTAAGCTAGAAGGACAGAAYACCCTGCCCATTTTGTCATTTATTTACAAAATAAAAGGATGATGAAGTAACTAAGGAGGTATTTTGACATCTTTAGAGAAGAGATGGGCTACCAAATTGATACAATGCTGAAGAAACAAATTAGTTTGTTTCATTTTGTATATTAACTTGGAAAAGGGRGGCAGCATTATTGTATTAGCGATACCTCTCATTTTCCCAATTGTCTTTTTTTCTCCAATTGTCTTTTTCTGACCATTTCTGTTTTAAAATTCCTGATTCTTTTTACTTTTATAGCCTTTTCATATTTTCCAATAACAGTTTYAAGATTTTACAGATAATCTTTGGATTTTAGAGGTTATTTTTAAATACCCTGGAAATACACTATAAAGTAGGAAAGATTCTAACAAGCTTACGCATATGAAGCATCCTTCTTCATATTTCAGCAGGAATTCAAGCAATAATTGWTAATCCAAGAGACAGTTCAACTAAATTTTAATCTGATGGCAGTGAAATAATATTACAATTACATTTTCTACCAAAGGTATCTACCAAGGTGTATCATAATGCAATAACAACTGAATATAGCAATTGTGATTTGACTATCACATTAATTTTTTTTAAACAGTTATTTTTGTGAACCAGTGAATACTCAGTACCAGCACAGTCATAAATAAAGCTATTTTGTTTTCTTTCCCTTTCTGTTGCTGTTATCTTACTTGCTGCAACATGAGCTTTCATGCCTATGTATAAGTTTATGTGATTTCATGTCAATCAGTCAACTTGGGTATTTTCGCGTTTTGATTTATTGGTTTAGCTCATCACCTCACACTAAGAATGAAGCTGTTATTTCCACAACTTTATGAGTTAGGAAGTCTTATTGTTGTGTTGAATTAGGAATTAAAATCTGGAGAAATGAAACAAATTTATCCTTGGTCATCTGCAGGCTGTGAGAGACCTGTATGAAAGATCGAAACTTGTTAAAGACGGTGATTTAAAGCCAAATCATTCACATTRTAGACTATTACCATAACTCAAACATTATATTTTTTCTTGCATTTGGACTCTAGCATCAAGAATAAGCCAACCTTCACTCTTCTCCCAAACCTGATTCACTATTTGTAAGAKGAGATTCTGCTGCTTACAATATTTCAATTGTCACTTCCCTAAAGTAATTAAGAACAAAATATTTAATATTACTGAGGAAATGGCTGTTCAATCAGCTCTCARACTGTTTAGACCATGACTGTCTTTCCAGCCAGTGTTGAAACTGTTTTGCAGTATAAAAATCTATCCTACTTACTTCCCTTTCTTTAAAAAACATTTGCATCTTGGCCTTCAGTAAAACAGACTACCCATACCCAGTGCAATAATCCTTTCCCATGCAAATCCTGCATGTCAGCTCCCAGCAAAAGACCCTTTTATTCCCCTACTGCCTGAGCAGTTCTCCTCTCAGTCGAGTCCGTTGGAAACCTGTGTGTTCTGAGTATTTCCTGATGCTTCCCATCCACAGGGATGCTCTGAAGAAATCATATTTCTGTCTTCCAATCCAGCTACTAATAGTGCAGCCTTTTAGCTGCCTTTAGTCAGCAAGGCTGCTTCCCCCAGGAACAATAAATCCCCCTCAGTAGATGCCTGTACAGTCTCCCCAAGCTCAGTACAACTCACCATTGTACTGAGGCACAGGCCAGGCAGCCATCTGCCACCACACACACACACAGGAGCCACAGCCTGTGGCTCCCTCCCATTGACTCCGAGTAAGTGTTACACACTTCACATGGCTATTTGGGGAAAACTTGAAGAGAGGAGGGGGTGGGAAGAGAAGGGAAGAGTCAAAGGTCAAWGGCCTCCTTTTGGGGATCCTCTGGAGCACCTTTCAAGCCCCCAGGCTTGGCCTGACACTGTCATCCTTCACAGAGAGCAGCCTGAGATGGGAACAGGCACCTGCAGACAGCCCTCCATTCCTCTGGTGCAGAGCATCCTCACAATCAGCATTAGCTATATATAAAGCTGGGTGAGGAAACCATTAAAAATTATCACAATTATTTGCTTTGGCATGCTTATTTATTGTTAAAGTTCATTTTATTATACATTTTTCAATATGATTTACTAATCAGATGTAATTATTCAGAAACCTTTTTTTCTTTCTTTTTCTTCAAATTGCAAAGTGAATACCATTGGTTCTGGGGTTTGCTTTTTTTTTAACTTCATTATTCTGATCAATGGGATTGCTGTAAATGACTACCTCTAATACCATTACTTGATTGTTTCTGAAAATGTAAYAGCAGTTCAGGAATATCATCTATGTCCTCATCAGCAGAGATGTGAAAATTTAATTTTTCTTTCTAATGCCACATTTGCTCATCCTTTATCCTCATAATAGCTAAGAGCAAAACACCTGCAGCTTAACCTGACCTAAAAGTGATAACATTTAACTTCTTATCATTTGTCTTGTTGTCTTTGGCAACTGGTTCTTCATGTCTTAAGTGTATTCTATCTTGTTTCTCCAACATCCTTTCTTAAGTCGTTTATATTTCATTTCACTAGCATTGATTTTAGCCCCGTTTTCAAAAGGTGAAGCATGTGCAATTGCATCATCTGTCAGTCCTCATATTTTTCTTCCTCCTTCTCCACCCAGTAACTTTAGACTTGTTGGCCAAAGTCAATAATGTTTGACAGTCACCATGTGCACAACTTAGAACTCACCACAGCATATTCTGTACCTTGCCAAGCTGGTAGATTGGTGCTCAGAGAAGTGGAATGTGGAAGGGAACTGTGTAGGGCAAATGGAAGATACTGCTGGGGGGCTATGGGTTGTAGAGATTTTTGCCGTGGGGGTGTAAAGTAGCCTAAGACAGAATTTTCATTTGTTCTGTGCCCACTGGGTAAACTKCTTTATACTGAGTTTTCAGCTCACTATATTTAGATACATGGTTTGAAAGGATTTTTTATGTAAGTGTGTGTGTGCATATATCATGATTGAAATGTATGTTCCTTATAATGATGATGATCTCCCAATACAAACAGGTGCCATTATAAAGCAAACTGGTATATCTTTCCATAAGGCAATAAGATGAAGAAGATTTTGCCATCAGGGCAACCCAACTTTTTAGCAGCTGCATTTGCTGGAATGAAAGTGGTTTCTTTGTAGGCTTTGATGATAGGTATTAGTGTGCATTATGAGAAATCTGTTCAGTATTCTTGAATTAGAGCAAAAAAACCTAAGAGACTAGATAAGTCACAAAGGATCAAATTAAATTCTGTGCTAAAATGCTAAAGTGCTAAATTCAGTGCTAAAATGCTGAAATGCAGTAGCCCTGCCCTACCTTAATTTGCTACTTACTTTGCTTCCACAGATATAGTAACTTTGAGGAGAGAACTAGAAATGGGCAGATTGAAAACAGTCCTTCAAATTCTACTTCAGGATTTGAGAGAGTCCATCTGCAAAAGCTTAGACACACCGTCTGACCTAGAAACACTTGTCTCCAGTTGTTAACCCTATAGCTTGGAATAAGGTATGACTTAGGGCCATGCAGAGTTATTTAGGGTCTCCTCATATGGTAGCAAAGTGACTTAATGAGAATAACAGCTGCCAAGGAACCCTGCATACCAATGTATGTATATCCTGAGCAGTAGAAAGGAAACTATACAGGTAGCTTGAATACCCTTTTTGCCAATTTACAGATTGCTATTGTTTCTAGAATGTGAAACATTATGTAAGAGAGGGAAATTCTAGGAGTGACTTTAAATGAGTTTCTGATGATAATGTGAATGTGGCAATCTAAGATATAGGTGTCTGAAGGGCATACTGAGGAAATTGAAGTCYCTCCTGCCAGAACACTGCAATAATACGTTAAGTGCCTAAGGCATTAGGGTAGTCCTCATCARAACAGTACTCAGTAGCCACACAACTACAACCATGTTACAGCGGTGCAAGTGCGGCATGGCTGGGTTGATCCAGTGCAGTAGCGATTTTAGTCTTGATGGTCTTTGTTGAAGACTGAGCTGGTGGCTGGGCACATTCTTGCAGGTCCACAGTTGGTAGTGCAGACTATCAACTGCATATCAATAGCTTGCTTATGCTTCAGTCAAGTAGTGTGCCTATAATTTTCATAGATTGCCACTCATTTTACAAAGGTGATGTTCACTRTGGAGGAAAGATAGAGCACGTATTTATCTCCAGCCAAGGCCAGAACTGCTAATGTGTTGCTTATAATGTATCAAGGCCTGAGAGTGCATTGAAATAGGATAGATAAAAACTTAAGAGAGTAAATATTGGTAGATAGGATGCCCTTATCAATTCCATGCCTTCCTTGAACAAGAAGTATTTAAGAAAGTGAAGTAATTGAAGTGTTTTTCCAGTTTCAGAATTGATTTCTTAAGCAACTGCTACAAAGTAAAGTAACGTTTTTAGAACTCAGTGATAACAACTATGATTTATTTTTTATTTTTTTTAAAGACAAATGATATTTTCTTCACATTGCATGTCGAAACATATAACACAATTACCAAGGTCTGTGTTTGAGATAAAAATGAAATAAATCCAAATACACTGCTTTTCTCTTTGCTCTATTTGGCATTTCAATAACTTTTTTTCTGTACTGCATCTATTTAGCCTCCCTTTATTTCTCACTTTAACATGCTATCATTAATAGTAGAATTCGTATTCTTTAAGGCTCTGCCAGAAGTCAGGAGACAAATCAAAAGAAATTTAYTTACTTTTTTGCATGTGTGTGTGTGTTTCATAGCTGACGACAGAGTTTTGGAAATTTGAGAATCTCTTTGGAGGCTAATACTGTAATTGAGAAGTCTTTCTCTACTTATTCCCAGTATGAGATTAATGAATGACTAAGATTTCTCATTTTTATTCTTTTTTTTTTTTTTTTTCCCCAACTCTGTCATGGAATTCTAACTTTATAGCATAAAGTTTTTACTCTGGAAGTTTGGGGCTTCACAGAAAGCCTGTTTACAAATCTTTAAAAAAAAACAAAAAACTCTGCTTCCTAATTCTTGTTCTTTAGCCCAGATGAGCACAAAGGAATGTGGGTGGATCTCATCCTTCTGCCAAGGGTATTATTACCTAAGCCCTATTTTGATTGGGATTTAAGTATTGGATAGGCCCTGCGCTGCATAGGGGTGAAATGGAAAATCACAGAAGTCTCCCTTCAAAGCAAGGCTGTCGAGCAACACACGTGTGTTTCCAGGAGCAGGAGGCAGTGACGTGTCTGGAAGAGGCGGAGAGCAGGTCAGCGCTGGGGAGGTTGCTTCACGGCCCTGTAGCAAGAGCGCCCAAGGGGCTAGTGCAACCACGTCTTGTGGTCCCTATCTGATCGGCTCCGAGCGCTGCTCCGAGAGAAGGAAATCAAAGGTTYGCTTTTTCTCAGCAGCTGTAACCCAAAAAGGTGTGTCTGCATTTTAATGTTTTTCTTAATGAATGCCAGAAACTGTTTTAATGCTACTTTGCAGAAGATTAAAAGAGAATGTCTGAAGGGGATAATGTAAGCATGGGAAGATTATATTTTAATAAAAATAATCCCACCTGTAAAGAGGGCTGGTAACAGTGTCCATCCAGACAAATCCAATTTAACTCTCCGAGAAGCAACATTAAACTTGTTCTATATGTTTTGTTACAGGAGAATGGAAAACCAGCAAAATCCTTCTCACATGAGGTGAAAGGAAAGACTCAGAGGACTTAGGATGTGAGAGGACACACAGTTTACAAAGTACCTATGACTTGCTGAAAAAGGATTGTGAATTCCTAGGTTTTAGACAAAGCTGAGGCCAATCATCCTACATAGGCAGGCAAAAGGGAATAGACACCGAGACCCTCAGTCCGAGTGGTTCTCAGATATTAAGATGAAGCAGGAAAAGCAGGGAGGAAGGAGTAGGATGGACACTCTTGTCACGCGCTTTCTACAGAAGAAGYAGGATAAATGTGCTGAGGTCCTGCTGTTCACAGGGCTGGCAGAAAAGGCTGAAGTGTCTCAATTCTCTCAGAAGGGAAAACACTCTGAAGAGAGCAGGTCATTATATATACATGCAGTCTGTAAAACGTCCTCCCAGCCTCCCTCCAGCACAGAGCCTGAGAGGAAATAACTCTCCGGCGTGCGCCCCGTCTCCCTTTTTCTTTTCTCTTTCTTTTTCATATGAGGAAGCGTTGCCTTGTGCCAAGGAAGGAGGTTAATCAGCTGAAAGGGAGAGGCCGCTAGCGGCGCCTTCGCGTGCGGCCACTTGTGTGGCCAAGGCACCTGCGCGCGGGGCCTCCGGAACCTTCCGCCAGCCGCCGCGCCCGGCCCCACAGCCCTGCCATTTTGGAGGGGCCGTTCCCAGCTCCCCACAGCCTCTGGTGCTCCAAATGGGAGAAACGGAGCCGCTCTGTGTGGACGTACGAGGCGCAGCTCCGCTGGGAAGACCCAGAGTAAAGGAGTGTGGAGCAAACGCGCTCGTTGGTGCAGGAAAAGGCATTCAATATGTGCGATACGTGTTGTTTTATCTGGAGTTACTGCCATAGACAACCACCTTCTKGTCAATGAGGAGGTGTTAACTGAAAAATAAGTCACTTGTTCAAAACAGATAATACGTGTTAAAGCCTTTGATGCAGCATTTATGCTGTTCGATGCAAACTCTGCTCCAGGAGTGCGCCCGTACCTTGTTGCTCCCTGGCAGCTGTTTCACTTATCCAGTGAGGATAATGAATTTTATGGAAAAGAAATTTCTCCAACACAACTGGCTAGCCATGTTTTAACAGTGTAATGACTCCTTTAATGGCGTCCATCAGAACTGAGGCTAATTCTGAGGTCATTTTAAAAAAAATGACATACAGGAAAAATCTCTGAGCTCCAATACTTTTATCTAGAGCTGCAGATTCCACATGGGTCACAAAGCTGGGAACGAGCAGGAACCCACAGAAATAATTTAGACTTGAGCCAAAGGTAAGTAGAAACTTTCTACATGCTGTTCTACCATTGACTATGGGCAGTGATGCTGACTATTAAATTAGATGTATTTAAAGAAGAAAAAAAAAAAAGTAGTTTTGCTACAGTCCTGACCTTCAAATTGTTTCTTTTATAATGAGAAATGCCTAATTCTGTAACCTACCTGTTTTTTGGTAGTTTTCACAGTTTAGCAGAATTGTTTAAAGCCTGCACATGCCCTTCAGAGATCAGCTCCAGTGGCGGAGCTGTTTACATCAAGATGGAATAAGAACTGAAAGATTGGGTCCAGAGTCATGGCTTTCCCTCACTGACTTTCATTTTTGGTATTATTTTACATCTGGTGTATCTTTTTTTTTTTTTTTTTTTTTTTTTCCCGATGAATATTAGACAGCTTAATACATTTCATTCTTGTTTTTTTCCTGCTGGTGGCCATGGCCAGCACAACATTCGTTTGCCTCAGCCTTTCCTGCATCTTGACTGTTTGGGTCCTTTGCAGAATCTGAGCATCAGGGATGGAAAATGACTTCCCAACCATGTGGGCTTAGTGATAAAACTGATGACATACTTTGAGACCAATTAGTGGGAAAGACTGATAACATATGCATTCATGAAAGCTGTTACTTGAACCTAATCTTACATATTAAAGGGGAGCTCTTATTCTAGCAAGCAAAATTGAGTTGGTTATTAATAATGCAAAGATGGCTACTGAGGGAAATAGCTCATATGAGTGATTYTTATTAGGAGAGACTGGAAAAGCATCATTCAAATGGGATAAGTGCAGCTTAGTGCTTCTGCCTAAAGCATTATTGTTGCAAACAGAATCCTCCCTCCCCCTAATTTATTTTGGGCTTTCTTATTTTATTACTTTTCTCTGTGGTCATACCACTTGGATCTGGGATCTTAGCAGCTCTTTGAAAGTTAGCAGAGCCCAACTAGGACAGTATAACTGTAAGTGTAACAAGGAATGATGCTTCTCTCCTGCGTGAGCGGCAGCTCTTCCCTTATGGCAGCAATGAYCCTGGTGCCAAATAAGAAAGAACTCCCGATTAGGTTTTATTATGAAAAGTCCCAAGGTGTTTTATTTCATGGCAGGCATAGACTGAAGAGCTTCTGCTAACATAGGTGCTCTGCACGACAGAGGGGATTCTGCAGGTGCTGTGGGGCAGCACAAGGCACGTGGTTGTGCCACTCCAGGCTGTGGGGCAGAAGCTGAGCCAGGGCCTCGAGAGAGAGACTTCTGAATAAAGGTGGAGAAAGCAAGCGGATCAGTGTGTCACACAGAAAGTGAAGCAAGCAAGCACTCACACCTGGGATCTCTTATTTCCTTGCTGACTTTGAGATTTTTATCGCATAAGACTTGAGCCTGAGTTCTTTCACTAAGTACAAATATAGGGATATGTCCACATATGCTTTTTAGTCAACATTTGCTGTCCTTTCAATGCATAATCCATGGATGGTTTTCAGAATATTTTAAATATTCAGGTTTCTTAAACCAGCATAGATTATTCTATGCCGTTCTGATTGAGTTGGCTGTGAGATCGAACGATGCCTGTCTAAAAGTCTATGTTCATAAAATTTGATGAGTCTTAACATTGATGAATCTGAGCAGGAGTAGGCCCTAAATCCAATCTATGCTCACAGCACTGCTGGACGTGAGGGACATTTTGGATCAAAGACGAAGATGTACTAAATTAGAAGCCAAAAATCCACACTCAGTGTTCTGCCCTCAACTGTTTCCTCACATGAGTACAGAGGACAGATAGTTTACTCAGTTGTGTGCTAATGAGCTCTTCCTAACATATTTTGCATGCAGGATGTGACACCTATTTCAGGAAAAAAAAAAAAAAAAAACCTTTGAATTGTTAGAGAGAGATTCAATTTCTTAGAATGAACATTCATAATGCCCATATAGAAAGATATAATAAGTAGGTCAAATTTCACAAAATTATTTGTTTATCATCTCCTTCTCTTTCCTTCCTCTGAAAAAAAAATAAACTGATAATAATGTGTTACAGTTTGAAAGGTTTTAGTTTAATGCTACTGAAGTATGAGGCACAGTATTGAATTCATTTTTTAAAGAGAATGTACCTGAGGTCCAAAACTATTTTTAAATGTAGCTGTTAGCAATCTGTTTGGATTTCTTTCGTGACCAGTAATCTTCAATATCCTAACTATGATACCTTAAAACAACTTCAGTTTTCAACGAGCCAATGCCTCCTGCTTTCTGAAAATATGCCCTCTTCAAGCAGATAGAAGATAGAAGCTTCAAATGGAAATTCATTTTATAGTTYTCCTATCTGTCCCTTATGTTCAGATTCTCAGGATTAGTACTTTGAAAACCTTTTAACTTTTTAAGGAGCTACCCCATAAGGTTTGTCATTCGCAAAGCCAAACTGTGTGCTTCTCTGGAAAAAAATGTTTCCAGTCAGTGTGCTGAGCAATAGATGACTTACTTAGGCTGAAAAGAAAGGACATTCTAATGTCAACCCTAAAGAGAGGCATCCCTTTAAGAATGATACATATAGGTTCTATCAGAAAAGGTATTATGGGTCATTTTAGTGGTTTAAGGATTTGCTGTGAAAAAAATTTAATCTCACTTTTGCAGGTGTAATATAAAAATAATATGACTGAAATCAATACAGCTACTCCACCTTTACARGCCCAGAATAAAGTGTTCTGAGTGTGACTGGCACCAATGTAAATAACCTAAGTTGACTAGAACTGCTATTATTTTAGAGGAAAAGTACATCCTTCCCATTTTGGAAATGTCTCAACACATATAGCCCGAATTCCAATAGCATACTTCATGTTTTCAGTTTTGTTACGTGAGCAAGTTACCACAGGGCAAGCTAGGGGAAGAGCTTTATGGCAGTGGAACCTGCCCACTTGTGTATCATTACTAYATGTACGCATTGTATAGCATGAGGCAGTGTAGCTCACCTCTCTTCACTGTAGCACAGACTGCATCCTATTTATTATGYAGCACAAGCATGTACAGTAAGAGTGAAAACATATAGTAAAAGTAAACATAAGGTAAAACTTAAACACTTCATACTGTCGTTCTGCTATAGTGACTTCCTCACGGGACTGTATTTCCCAATATAAACTTTTCATTAATTTGCTGATGATTCCTAGGCAAAGATTCCTCTCATAAAAACACATTAAGGAATTGGTGTTCCTAATTCCTTTCCTCTTCCTTTACCCTCTGTTCATGTAATATTCCTTTGTTCTTGCCTATGTGTACACCATTTTCCACATCATTATTTATGAATGTTAATACTATATATTTTTTCCTTCAAAACATCAGTTCAGGTGCTAAATGACCTGAAAGATCAAATAGTCCTAGGCTTTGTTCTTATAAATGTAGAATTCAGCAGTCTTGGTTTCTGGGCCCTCCTAGGGTTATTGGACTAACGATATATCCACATGGTGTTTCTCAGATCCACGTGCCTCATATCCTTTAGGCTGGAGATACTCTATACGGCTGTAAACCTAGCGCTGAACCTAATTTGGTGTATCCTACTGTTCAGCAGAACATTTTAAATCAAGCACAGAACTCTTCTAAGCGTGGCTGCACCCTCCAGCTCACAGCTGGTTAGCTCATGCTRTAAGCAAGACTTGTGCAGACTTATCCCAATGGCATTAAGAGAAGTCTCTTCCTTTAGGTTAGGTGTGTGTCGATTCACTGAGCATGCTTTCATTACATTTTACTTTTGAATCTGTTCTCTAGGTACAAAATCTACCCAATTTATTTTCTCATTATTGAATCCAAGTTGACTGCCCTCTAACTCAGCCCCTGAACCTGCTAGCTCTTTTAAGGCCATTCAGTAACGTGAGTTGGGGTTCAGGCAAGTATGTGATAAATATATTCTTTTGGGAATGGATGGAAGCAGAAGATTTCTGGAAGCAAGTAGACTTCTCTTTTCTTCACACCAGGTTCCTGTATGGGCTGAGTGGCAGCCTTGTCTGCTGATTCCCCAGGGTTTTGCCTCTCTAGACAAGGTGGGGAGGGAGAGCTCTTGAGAGCCAAATGCAGTTCTCTTCTGCCCAGTATCATGCTGGCAACATTTGCAGTTAGTGCTGCTCAGCTGCCAAGAAGAGCAATAAAGAACTTAATTTAGTTCAGGTGTTCTCCATCTCTCTCTGCTATGGAAGAAATTTCCTAGTGCTAGCTGGGTAAAGCCACCCAATCTGGTTATCTTTCAGAAAGAAAAAGAAGAGGAGAACTCCTCAAGAGAGCTGCCATGTCACAGAATCACGTCATCTAACTGGGATCATGGGTGTGCTTTCCTCAACCGTCCTTGTCTTCTGCCTTGCAGAGACCAGTTCCAGCCTGTGGTCACAGCAGTGGATGCCTGGTATGCTGGCTGTATCAAAAGCCTGAGCTCAAGCTCTAGCTTAAAACACAGTGCAARCATTGTGGCTGAAGGTCACACAGATACTAAAATTACTTCACATCCATCATGTGGAACCATTCTCTGGGTAGCTAATTAAAAATCCATTTTGTAGACTCTGAGGATTATCATCAACCTGTTTGGTTCTCATCGGTGAAAGAAATAAAAGTTAAATAAATAGACAAATAACCAGGTCACAATTCCCTATGCAGTATTCTCCTTGCACAGAAATCCTATGGAATTTATATTTGTCAAGAGACTGGAAGAAATAACCAAAACTGAAATATCTCCATTCAGGGATTGTCCTCTCTCTACAAACAAAATCTACAGCAGAGCACTACTCACTGCTGCTGCACTGCAGCTAATACTGAGCTGCAAAGTGATTAGGTCAAAGTATTCCTCCTCCACTTAGTACCTAATTTGTCCAGTGACTATATTTTTCTATTTATTTAATTAGTTTATCTTAATTTGTTTATCTCTCAGAAACATGTGACTTCTGAATTTTGAATGTTATCTTGAATTATCTCAATTAAAACTATATTGCTTTAATGTTTTTCTAGATTTTCTTTTTTCTCCTCCACAAATGTCTCCTATGTATGTAGGACTCAGATTTTATTCCATTTAACTCTCTTCAAATGATCCTTAAATGCAGAGTTTGAATTTTAAGATGCTCCCAAACCTATGATCAGGGAGATGAGGAAAAGTGTTTTCAAGTAGAGCAGATGTTTTCAAGTACAGCTTTCTCAGTCACACGGAGGAAGAAGCAGATTACACAGAGCTGCCAACTTAAAGAGGTGGGAGATGGGCCAGTACATGTGAAAGGGGGATAATGAGGCTACGTCTGCATTAGCAAATAGCGTGAACCGAGAGGAGGAAAGCGTGGAGCTGAGAACCTGCTATCTGCATTGCAGCCCTTTCGACACAGCTGTGAGACCTAGCTGTGCTGCCTGGTACCCGCTGCCGTGTGCTTTTCCATGCCACGGGTGTGTGTGTGGCAGAGCTGCTGGAGAGGCCTGCCTGGGCGTGCTGGGCGAAAGATGCTGAGGGCAGCGGCTTCATTATCAGATGAGGTGTTTCCACCATCCCCTCTGCAGAGTCCYGTGCTTACGGTTCAGCAGCCGGAAACTTGGGAATGAAAAAAATCTTTATTTTGTTGTTGTTGGCAGAAGTTACAGGAGGCTCCATTTGTTAGCTGACAAAATGAATGGATTTGAAGYTCACATTCCATACACAAAAAAAGCTGCAAGAAAGGGTAAGATCTAATGAGATGGACCTATGGACATTTTCTGTTAATAATACAGACATTTGGATCATCTCCAGAAAGCATCACTTGTCAACCATGCATCTTAAACCACTTAAACCAGAAACATTTAAGAATATATCCCATCTTTTTTTTTTTTTTCTAGCACTAGTAAGCAATTACAGACCTGTGCATTATAACATGCTCCATCACATTTCTTTTTTTTTTTTTTTCTAATTAGCACCTATTTGGAGAGTTTCTGGCACTTGCTTTTGCTTTGCTTCAGCAGTCTGACTTTTTTTGCAGAATAATAAGAAAATTGCATGATAATCAAGGTAATACAAAAGGTAATTTATGCTTTTGCATTTGATGTGGTTTTTGATTTTGCGTTTGATGTGGTATTGTGCTTTTGCCAAATCTACAATATCATCTTGAGTAGAAGGGCAGAAGCAAAAAAATGATCGGTCAAGACTTGATTCAGAAAATCATGTGTTAAACAGATTTTGCAGTCTAAGAGCAGTCATTAAATTCAGCATGAATCAGAAGAAAAAAAGAAAAAGTTATAAACATCATAAATTTCCAGAAACTATTTGACAGCATCACTATGAATCATTCTGGAACATATCTGCCTTATGTATGCCAAAAAAAATCAGTATCAATAAACCTTCATAAAAGGTTTACCTTAAGGTAGAATCAAGGTAAACACAAATGCTAAAGGTTTAATACAGACTCTGACAAATACGTCAGTGTTCTTCCACATTTTTTGTTGGTATTGTCAGTCACTCCTTATGAAAAAATGACACGTTTTGCTGTAACACATGCATTGCCTTCTTCAACAACAGCACATTACAAGATGTGGATTTTGCTGACAGCATGATTTTTTTTTTTCCTAGGGGATATCTCAATTAGTATGAAAGCAGAGATTGAAAAACTACTCAACATCAAAAAGATGGAGTTAAAAACAATTACAAAAAAAAGATAGCAGAACTTTCAGCAGTTCCAAATCAAGTATTACCTTAAAAGGAAAAGGAACAAAAGAAGTAATTCAGTTTGCATATCTGCTCTGGGCAGCAGCCCAAGAATATGAGCATGGTTGTGCTGGGTCTGTGTAGCCCACTATCCTGTTACTGATGGATGCCAAGAGGGGGTGGAAGTACTAGGCTCAAAGCTAGGAGCGTCTCTGTGGGATACAATCCTCAAGAGTTCTCGAGAACTCTTGATTTTGTGTCACATACCTGATATCAGAACTTAGCAGATGATCCTTCCTGCTCATGGTGGCTCTTGAGCCAAACACAAGGACACTGACCAAATTCAAATGTCTGGAGAAGAGTATGAAAGTGAGACAAGCATATAACGATACTTTTCTAAATACTCTCCCAGCAGCCAACATTTTGAGGCAACATCTGGGAGACAACATGGYTGGGAAGGCTCTTGTACTCCCTTTGTGCAAGCAGTGTAACCAAGGGTCCATCTCAAGTGCCCCCACTTAAATACACACAGCCTGAGAGTAGACAAGAGGATTTAGAAGTCCATGCAGTTRGAGAGTTGTGAGCTCACTGCAATTGCAGAGACATGATGGGATAGCTCATATGACTGAAGTGCAGCAGTGAATGGATACAGGCTTTTCAGGAAAGACAAGCTGAGAAGGCAAGGAGGAGGGGTTGCACTCTATGCAAAGGAGTGGCTGGAGTGCATGGAGCTTTGTCTTGGAGTAGGTGAAGAGTCACTTTAGAGCTTATGAGTAAAGGCCAGAGAACAGACCAAGACAGGTGATGGTATCTGCTACAGACCACCTGATCAAGGAGAGGAAATACATGAAGTCTTTTCAAGAGAGCCACAAGCCTCATGATTGCACAGTCACCTGGGCACTCAACCATCCTGATAGTTGCTGAAAGGACAACACGGCTGAGGCCAARCTACACAGGAGGCTTCTGGAACTTGTCCAAGACAATTTCTTGACACAGACAATTACTGAATTGTTCAGGGGAGATAATCTGCTGGATCTCATGCTCACAAACAAGTCTAAGATGTAATTGGTTGCAATGATCAGAAGATTATGAAGCAAAACTCCTGATCAAAATAAGACAAATAGTAGGCCAAGTAAGACCTTGGACTTCAGAAGAACCAGTTTGGAGTTATTCAGAGATCTTAGTAGGATACCATGGGAGACTGCCCTAACGAAAAAATGAAGACCATGAAGGAGGTTGGTTGATACTTAAAGATGACTTCTGCAAAGCACAAGAAGTACAGTCCAAAGTTGAACAAGGGTGGTAGAGAGCAAGGTGGATGACTGGAGGTATCTGGCTGAACTCAAATGCAAAGAGAAAGTCCACAGASAGAAGCCTACTCAGGAGGACTCTAGAGACATTGATTGTGTTATAAAAGAAGGAATTAAGAAAGCCAAAGCTCATCTCAAATTGAAATTAGTGAGAAATGTGAAGGGCAAATAGAAGGGCTTCCATAACAACACTGGCAGCAAAAGAAAGGCTAAAGACAGAATGTGTTTACCAAGGGCAAAACATGCCAGTCACTTTTTTGCCTTTTATGATGAGGTGACTGGCTGTGTGGATAGAAGGAGAGCTAACAATAAAAGCCTTTACTTTAGCAGGCCAATGTCATGGTCTTCTGTAGCTAGAAAAATGGCCTGGCCAGAGTCTCATGAAGTTGAGTGAAGGCAATTGCAAAATCCTACAATTAGGTTGGAATAACTGGGCCTGACTAACTCCCTAAAGAATGGGAGCCAGGGGAATGCGGGTAAGTAACATGGCTAGCTGGGTCAGGGTTTCGCCAGCCAGGGCCCCATCTAGCAGTCCCAGAGTGTGGCAAGCAGGGCAGGCTCGGGAGTGGCAACTGGGGTCAGCTGAGAGTCCAAATCACTAGACAAGTTTGTGGTGACGAGCTACGTTTAAAGTCAAGATGGGAAGTTAATCTGCACATGAGTTGTCATGGATGGACAGTGTCCACAGCCGTACACAGACATGCCTGTGACACAGCAGGAGATGAGCACACCTACAGCCTGCAACCTACAACGTACCTCAGGCAGGGACTGAAAGCCTAGGCCTCAGCATAAGCAGAGCGCCAGGCTCCTAGGAGGRGTGAGGGTGGAGGCCTCATATGAGGCTGGCAGGGCTATTAGTGCTCCCTGTGCCCTGGCAGCAGCTTTGTGGGAAGTGGCCTGGTGACAGCAACAAATTGAATGGACATGCGCCCTTGCAGCAAAGGTGGTCAGTGCCAGGTTCTGTTGGCAAGAGTGCAGCCACCACACTGAAGGAAGTGATTCCTTCATTCTACTCAACATCTGTGAGACTACATCTTGAGTACTGTGCCCTGTTTTAGGCTCTCCAAAAGCAGTGATGTATATAATGATCTACCTAGATAGTCATGAGGCTGGACCAAATGACCTGTGAGGAGAGGCTGAGAGAACCGGATTTGTTCAATCCAAGAAGAGAACATTGAACTTATTGCTGTTTGCAATTACTTGATGGCAGGTTGTAAAGAAGATGAAGTCTTTCTTCAGTCTACAGTCTTGGAAGTGGACAGTGGAAGGACAAAGGGCAACAGATAAGACCTGAAAAACATTCTTACTTAATACAGGGAAGTAAATTAGTACTCTGAAGGTGGTCAGACATTGGAACAGGTGACCAGATAGGTTGTGGAATAGAAATGCTTTGGAGATGTTTGAAAGAGAGATGCTTTAGAGGTATATAAAACCTGACTGGACAAAGCCCTGGGTAACCTGCTGTAGCTGGCTCTGCCCTGAGCAGGGGATTGGCGAGCGGCTGGTGGAGTTCCCTTCCAGGGTGCGTGACTCTCTGCTTTGCAGCTTTGAATCACAAGCAGCTCTACRTAAACAGCAAGGCTCGCTGTTGCACAGCTCCGTGCCTGCCTACGTGCTGTGCGAAGAACCACTTCCTCTTCCTGGGTTTGCTTCTGCCACCTTCTTGATGCCTTCTAATTCACATATCAAAAGAAGCACTAAATAGTTGATAATTTCCCACCTTTTCCATTCCCCTCAGAATTTTATCAATTGCTGTCTTTTCCCCACCTCAAACATCTCTTAATCAGGATGAAAGGTGCTAACCTACATATTTGCTGCTTATATAGAACTATTCCCATGACTTAGGAAAAAAAAAAGATTGCCCTTTTCTAAAGTTTTTAAAGTTCTACTTTCTCCTTTCCGGCATGTGATACTGGAGAAAAGTGTGGTCAGATCTGCACACAGTTTTCGAGATACAGGTTCATCATGGAGGCATGTAATGACTTAATGATGTATTTTGWTTTGTTTTGTTTCCTCTATTACTTCCCTAACAATTATTGACATTTGTTTTGCCTTTTTGGTTCTAATTAAGCCTTGAGCTAACATCTCCATGAAAGTCAAAAAAAAAAAAAAAAAAGAGGACTTGAAGTCATAAATTAAAAAAAAAAAATACATCATCTGTATATACAAGCTTAACCAAAATCTGGTTACTAAGCCCCTAGGGCTTAAGGAACTACCTATCAGTTTCCAATTCAAAACATATTCCACTGCAATATACGTGTGTGACAGCTAGAAAGCCAAAAGAGGAGAAAACAAATATCTAAATCTCTTCAAACCCAAACACTCAAATAAAGTACTAGGTATTACATGCCAGCACTTGTCAGAAAGTTCAGCAGACCTCTTTCCAAAGTTATCTAGAAAGGAAAATAGAAATATTTTGGGGAAGTGTTAAGAATGAAGCCAAAGCATGTGCTTTAATGTGTTGCAGCACACTGAGCTAGAAGAACACACAAAAGAAGCTAAATGAAAAATTCCTCCAAATGTTACTCAGTGAGGAAAACTTTATGGGACTAAGCAATGACTAGTACATATGAAGATCAGTCAAGAATACTTGACAGTGATTTTATGAAACTTAAATCATTCCTAATTTTGCAGGAAGGATTCAGAATCTGACAATGACACAGCATATACTGTGGTGATAGAAAGGTAACAAATAAATAACAGTCAGTGAAATCATACTTGTGTATATTTTCTAGTGACCAGATCCTGTACCAATGTCATGATGTTTGTAATCTAAGAGTCCATTTTGCAATTGATTATTTGGATAGTCTGCTGGATTGATACATTAAGTTCCAACTACATCAAGGACATAYAACAAATGGAACTGCAAGAATTTGCTGAAGGTTTATAGCAATCATGCCACTGTATAAATGCAGATCATTTTCATTGGTTTTGTCTTCACAATGACTAGGCAGTACTGAGTTTCCCAACATAATTGCAGGCACATTCTTGAGAATATTTGCTCCTGCTGTGCCATTCTGCTCCTTTAGTAGGAGGCAACTGTAGAATTTACAAAAAGATGAAAAAAAAMCAACACCTCGTCACATTCCAGCAAAGCCAGAGGGAGTATTACAGGCACACTCATGCCCATACGGCAAAGGAGATCAGGTATTTGACTTAGGAGACTTCATAAGGTTCTAAAAAATCCTGTGACCCAAAGACAAGTCAATGGAAACAAGTTTTTTGGAAGAGCTGGTCTAATGATTTTTAAAAGTCATTATATTTATTAATGCCAAACTAACATGGCTTATAAAATATAACAATGAGGTTAATAGAGCCCTGGCACAGGCTGCCCAGGGAGGTTGTGGAGTCTCCTTCTCTGGAGGTCTTCCAAACCCGCCTGGATGCCGCYCTGTGCCAYGTGCTCTGGGTGAAACTGCGTATGCAGGTGGGTTGGACTAGATGATCTCCAAAGGTCCCTTCCAAGTTTAACGATTCTGTGATTCTATGATTCTATATGTCTGTTTGGAAAAGGTAGCTTTTCGTGAGGATTAGCAGTTTTGCTGACAAAGATGATGTGATGACATAATCTATTGAGATTTTTGCAGGGAATATGACAATTTCACATGACACTATCATTACAGTAATTTGTACTCAAAACAAAATATCAAAGAAGGTTACATTAAGTAGATTAAAGTTACTTGTATATTCATCAAGGAACTACACTGAGTTCCATGATAATCAATGAAAACGATGAAATATTTCTCATAAGTCTTGCAGAAGACACGAACTGTTGCCTCATGTCTATTTCTTGGCCAGAATCATTATCTGCTTCCTCTGTGCTGCACTGTATGCTGCAAGTTTGTGCTGCAGTGGAGAGTTCTGTGAACAGTCTGGCTTCCTGTACTACAAATTCATTCTCCCCCTTTCATTTTTTTTGTCTTCAAGCTAAATAACTCCTCTTCTCCAGTTCAACAGAATTCCACGCCCATATCCTAGATGCCTTTGTTTCACCCRTAGCTTGCTCCTTCAGCCTTTCTTTATTTTCATTTTCACTTATTTCTTGGTGAAGGAAGCCACTGATTTGGTCCAAGGTTAAATTGGCCAACTAGGATCTAAAAAATTACGTAATCTTTCCCTCATTTCAGCTCATCTGGCCTTCCTCTTCACTTCTTCTACACCTACACACTAACACTTCTAGCCTGGTCATCTTCTCTGATGCCATGAGTGACTCCCTTGCAGATCAGGATCCATTCTCATCCATTAATACTACCTCCCTACTCTTCTAACTTCTCATCTCTTTGCTCTTTCCTTTCATCTTGTAGCTGTTTTAAATCTACTGCTTGCCCCTCTTTTCACTCTCTAAGGTCACATTGTCTGTGATTGCTCCCAGGAGCCTCATTCCCCATTCCATCCACCTTTCAGTTTAGCTGCCAACCTTTTCCTTTCACTGACGTTAGAGTCAGTATGACTCTATTGACCTGCATCTGTTTAAGGCTCAAAATCAGTACCCTTTCCTCATCATTGTCTCTTGTCTGTTGTCCATAACACAATAGCCACTATTCGCTTCTAAATTCTTTTGCTTCCTCAGCTTCAGTGACCTCAATGACTTTGCCTTTTCTGGGCTCTTTTATCAGTCAGTCTGCTAATACGTTGTTTCAAGGATCCACTCAAGGCTCCAGGATAATGGGATGGAGTTCTGACTTTGACCCCTTTCTCCTCTTCTTGTCTGGCTTGTCTAAGTAGTCTCATGCAGAAGCAAAAATTGAGCTACTATCTTTACGTTGACATACAGATTTATGCCTCTATTTTATCCTTAACATATTGGCTTGTCTCTCAGCTTCAGCATCTTCCAGCAGTTATCAGCTCAAATGCAGGATGACTAAAGTATCTCACCCTTTACTCTCTTTCCTTGCCCAGTCCTTAAAATTACTGCCTTTTAGAATTTCTGTGGATATGATTAACAGCTTTGTTTGGCAGGCAGGTGATGCAGCATTTTAGGTACAGAAAATCAGATTATGTTTCCATCTTGCCTATTATTTCTGGTCTGTAGGTAGCCAGAAAGTTAAAACTCGTGTTCAAATTCTCATAATCTTAACCTACAAATATTATAGCCTTTTTTCTTCTTCTCTTAACTGAAACAATATTCATGCTACTGCTGCAAAGTTCATTTTTCTCTCTCCTGTTTTTTTTCTCCTTCCTTTTTTGCTACCATTTAAAGGATAAAAATGTTTTGAAAAAAAAAAAGGACCTTGTAGGCCTATTTCCACATTTCACACCATTTCCATTTACTCTCACTATGTCAGTTCCTATCTAATTCCTATCTAGTTCCTATCCTATTGTCAATTACTACTAACTTTTCTTTAATATCTGTTTTCTTTAATATCTGTTAAATATAGCAACCTACATGATTTTTCTTCATAGTGCTTCATACACTTGAAAGGATCTCTTGGAGCAAATGATCACCACATCTATCATAGTGGGTAGRTGTAGAGGAGTTCTTCGTCCTGCAGGGATGTAAATAGTAATGATTAATTTGTACAACATGAATTTTTCACCTACCAAATTAAAATCAGATATCTAGCATTATAGAATTGCAGATCACATAGGCTGAGGAGAACCTCTGCCTTTCTCTAGTGAAGCCATGGTTCAAAGCAGATCCAGGTGGAGCAGGTTGCTCGAGGTCTTGTCCAGTCAAGTTTTCAGTATCTCCAAGGTGGAGATTTACAACCTCTCTGGGCACCTACWCCAATGTGTGATTACCTTTGTTATCCTTGGGTGATTTGTGTCAGAATTTCCTGTGTTTCAGGTTGTAAGTGTTGCCCCATCCTTCTGCTGTGCACCTCCAAGGATGTAACGTCATCTGCTCAACAACCTCTCAGGTAATTGTAAATAGCAAAGGAATGTTCAACCTCCTCTTCTTAGAAGCAAACTTTAAGCTGAATGGGCAAAATGGGAGGCTATATTCTAGAACAAATGACTAGGAAAAGGATTTAAGGGTCGTGACAAATAAATAAGTGCTTACCATGTGTAACTACTTGGATGTAGAAGAACAACAACAACCAAGTTTGCAGACACAGCTATAGTATAATGCTTGAAGTTGAAACTGGGTAAATTCAGGCAGGAAATGAGTYTTTTTTTCTTTACTGACTGGGAATGGGTAATAAGTTGTCCACCAGAACAGCATCTCACTGGATATGTTGGATTCTTTGTCACTTACAGCCTAGATTAAAAATGRATGTCATTAAATTTGATAAGTCTCAAAGAGAAGTTAAGGTCTTGGTGAAGAAATCAGAAGATGAGTTTCCTTAGCTTGTGTTATCCAGAATCAAAGATTAGGTCGTTGGAATGATCATTTCTTACCTGTAAAAATTGAGAAGGGATGTAGAGGCTTTCAAGCCAAAAGATTTTCAGAGGTTTACAGTGCTGCTAATGATTCTCTGCTCGTCTAATTCTGGAAACTGGATAGGCTATAGGCATCTGTTATTACAATAGTGAAACCCCTCAGTTAATATACGCGTGATGCAACTTTATGCAAATCATGTGTATCAGCTCTAAAACACACTATTTCCACTATATTGTTTTGAAGGAATGTTTTTACTAATGGGATGCTTAGGTAAGGCAAAATCAAAGACGCTGAATATATCTTCATTAGCTTCTATTTTGTTCAATGTTTTATCAAAATAATTTTAATAATGCAGGTATTAGTCCTGGTGATTTCATGTGTGTCCAGATTTTAACATAATGCAAGAAAAAAATCTATTTGACAGTCAAAGACGGACTAAATACACTTGAAGTTACTCTTTTGCTGTTACTGAGTATTTTTATAATTGTAGGAATACTTGAAGGAAGTTCCCTCACTTACTGTTTTGCTTYAAGCACTGTGTAGCATTATGGTGGACACAGTTTATTCTACTTCTTTTTGATGTATAAATACATTGAAAAATAACGTGCTTCTTGGCAGCCCAAAGTTTAAGCATCGCTGTGCCACTGCTTTTTGAGATGAGAGGGTCACCYGTGTTTGATAATTTTCACATGTATAGAGCAGCTAAGAAGCACAGATTCACGGCCAGCATTCACAGAGATTTGCTATGGGCTGTTCTATATATTGTCCACATGCATTGTTAATATTCTTTAATCACAGCTGTTGAAAAGGAAACCAAAATCATCTTTATCATTTGATATCCTCACAAAAGTGCTTTTTAAGGAATTGAGAATTAACTGGAGATGATTCAGAATATTAAGGACTACAACAGGATAAAGGTTTTGGTTATTTGTCTTAAACATCTGTAAAAGCACCAAAGTTTCTGGATACTTTTATGCTGTTTTTGTTTTGAAAGATTACAAGCATGAACACAGCTGGAATAATATGCTGGTGTGACACCCATAAAAGGATTAAAAGAGACAGCATTAAGCAACCATCGACTGCTGTTTTTCCCATCTCTGCAAGGGAGGGATTCATTTCATTAATATTAATCTTCTAACAGTCAGACTCTACCTGGTTAAGTTAGTTGTCAAGGCTCCCTCTATAGTCAAGACAGATTCCCACCATTCCCAAGAATGATTAATCCAGATGTACAATAAATATCTGGCAGATACCGGATCAGTCTTCCACTGAAGTTCCTAACTGTTCCCTTGACTGTAAGAGAGACAGACATATAGGACTAGCTCAGAATTAACAACTAACTTTTGGATGCCTAAAGTGAGATGAAAGGAAGACAGATGAAATTCTGCCTTGCTACTGAAGTATTTGTTACCTGTAATTGCTACCAGGCCTTAGTAGTTATGATAAAGCCATCTTGTTAGTATTTTAGAGAACAAATGACAACTGCCACCTGAATGTTGGGAATATCTGCATAGACTTACCAATCYATTGCATTTATTTTAGGAAATGTACCTCAAATTTAACTGAGCTACCTGTCTGACAGGTACCTTGAGTCAATTTAGATGAGCCAGAAAATGGAAAGTATAATCATTTTGCATGGAATTTAACTACTATTTTCAGAAGACAAAAACTATGAGAATTTTTAAGTTTTTTTCTTTCATCTTTGGCTAAGCTAGGATTATCTAAGATATTAGGGAATAAAAGAATTTCTTRTGACCATTTTAGTGCATTTGTAATAAGTAACTTCCCCTTGCCTTGTTAGCTACAGCTTTCTCAAAGAAGCCTTACTCAATGAGCAAGCCAAATCAGTTGCAATATGGTATTAAAAAGAAGAAAGTGTCTGAAAACTGTCTCCTCCAAACTCACCTACATTTGATCCAGCACACTATTAGAACACTGATCTAACAGGCAGAGCAGGGGAATGGAGGAACTATTTGCAGATCTGACGTTGGCTCCCTATGACTTTGCATAAGTCACAGTTCTGCAAAGTCAGAGAAAATGAGTAAGCTGCGGCGGGGAGGAGGCTCCAATGTGCTTTAAAATGAATCTCCACACCCTTTGCAAAGCGAAAAGACTGAGACTAGAATTCAATACCCATGATAGGTCTAACTCTCAGAAAAATTGTATGCTCCATAATTAAAGATTGAAGCAGCACAAACACTTTTTACCTAGCAGCATTACTGAAATGGCACACCCATGACCCATTAGCTTTTTATACATCTGTGTTTCAGTTCATCTCTATAATTGTGTGTGATGTCAGTGTTTTAGATTTTACAACTGGCTTTGGAAATCAACATGTTCCAGAGGATGGATCAGAATTCTCCAAAGGATGCGCAGAAATTTGTTGTTATGGAAAAGATAATTACATATCTGGTTACTGAAAAATGATTTCTTTCAGCAATCAGCTTTGCTGCTGACTATGGGGCTTATTCTCTGGAGGGGAATCTTCACCTTCACAATATCCCTTTGATGGTTTCAGGAGTTATCAAGAATTGACCTGCTCAGATGAGCTTGCAAAATTAGAGCTTCCRAGCAGTCGTTTTGAAAGCTCTGTGAGCTTTAAAGCTCATAGCTTTAAGACTAGACTGCCTAGCACGTAGATCATAAGAAACAAGCTCTATTTGATCAGAGAAGTCTACTTACTGCCAGGTTCTCACCCTTTTTGTCTCCTTCCCTCCATGTAGCCAACATAAGGTCACCACTGCTTGAGAATATCCTCATAATTAACTTCTGGACTCACTCCCTACCAAATAGGTTAGGAAGCCCTAAAGTGGTCTGTATCAAAGAGCAGGAGGAAGGATCTATCCAAGATTTAGCTCATTGCTAAAAATTTCCGGAAATCAGGAAATCACTATTGCAGTGAATTGAAGATTACTCTAATTTCCTCCTTTACTTAAAGAAGAAATACAGATGAAATTATTTTATTTGACCAGAAACTCCAGCAAATCTTTTGCTGAAGTAACTTGCAGACAAGGATAATGCTTTAATATATAAACATTAGGTTAACTTGTCAAAAGAAGCTGACTGTTACTGAAATAATTTTTCTTCTAAGATTGGACTGTTAGGAATGTGTGGATAGTAGGCAAGTGGGGCAAAGGATATAAGGTAGCTAGGACAGGGTGTGGGAGAGGGTATTTATTGGCAGCAGAGGGAGTAAAGAGATTGTGGAGGAAGAAGATGTTTAGATTGTGATTTAGAAGGTGAGAAAGCTAGAGAAGCCTAGAAAATATGAGATGGAAAGAAAAGGAGGTTAGAGAAGATCCCTCCAATGACACACCATACCTCTGCTGTAAGTTCTTCAGAGTGTCAGAACAAACTTGAATATATGGATACAAGCTCACTCCGGTCTGGCTTGGTTTCAACCCCCTTTTTTTGCTAAATGATGACCTCATGACCATGATGTAAAGGRGCTATGCATCCTCAGGGCTTCCAGGGTCATGACTGTATGAAAGTGATGGCCTTTGGACTGTCTCAGAAGGTTAGAAATAGTCTGGAGGTCAGGCGATACACCCTGACTTCTTAGGCTCTTTATTCCTCGAGTTCTCCCTGTGACACACAGTCAACTAATCAATATTCTAATGGAAAATATTTTTAGCATGGGAACAAATGAGTTTTCTGCTAAATTGCATCCTCCTCCTGGTCCTGAAATCTGTGGGCGACTTCCCTAACACCCTAAGCCATGCAGACGGCTACATCCAAGGGGGCAGGAGTGGACTGGGTGAATACGGCACCCGTCAGACCCGACACGCACACGCCTGGTGGCAGCTGTCCCCGGCTTGTGCCTTGGCTTCTGCTTCGGCCTCCAGATGTGCCGTCATGGGGAAACTCGCAGAGAGCTGATGGCCTGAATGTATTGCCTGTCTTTGCCAARTAATCCTGGTTTACTGTAAGCACAGCTCATTTCATCTCAGGCTTTTCTTGAGTACCTGTAAGTTCAAGTGAGGGTGATGGAGAAGAAGTAAGCATGGGTGAGGAAGTGTGGCACATAAGAAATGTTAGGACAAAAAAACCATGATGTACTTCAGGAACAAACATGTATCTTCTGTGTCAAAACCGTGGGCGGTATATAGAATGTARCTATCTTTGTGCTAGGATATAGTGACATCTTATCCAAGGCAGAATGTAAATGTAACTGTCTCTGGCAAATCACGAGGGTGGCCTGAGGCTGCCTGTGTAAGGATGACACTCCGGGAAGAGTACCCGCCAATGGCAAAAGGCTGGTCGTTAGCATGAGGGTTTGTGCTCATCTCGTCAGAGACATAAACGGGCAAAAATTGCCACTTATCCCACTCAGCTTGACATAACTCACACTTGATGTCATCCRCACACTGCAGCCAGTTTGTATGTTCTTATGCATATTCCCTTTTTAAAGGCACATTTCTTTACAGCATGTATTTATGCTGAGCAACCCAAACGTCTGAAAAGTCTTTAAACCTCATTGGCACCTGGTCCAGCTTATTCACATTTGGCCTTGATCCAAGGGGTAAAGGCTCACAGAGTCTCTTACCTATATATTTAGAGACAGAGGCATCTCACTACTACTGCAAAGGAARTCTGTTGAGGGGAGGTGTGATACACTGCAAAAGTGCTGCTGATATTCAGGGATATTCTCTAGACATGAGGTAGCATCTTGGGAATCGGCTGAGGAACTGAAGGAAGGTGACTCAGTTGGCTGCTGAAATTTGCTTGGACCAAGCATCCATCCAAAGATAGATCATAAGATCCTAAGTTTTAAAAGAATTACAGGAATAAAAGGGTGCTGCAATTACAGACTTTAGTTTAGACTATGACATTATTCCAAGGAGGAAGAGTGTAAAGGAGCATGGTGATGGGGACCATCACACCAGGCAACTGAAAGTTTTTCCCTACCCCTGTTCTCATGCCCCATCATAGGGCAGATCCACAGAATGTCTGCAGTCAAGAAGATGACCCTGGAGCAGCAGATCTCCTATAATTCTAATATTATGGAACAAGTGGGTGGTGGATCAGTGAAGTCCTGTAATTTTGTGCTGTGAATATGTGAGTTCTCAGCTCAACAACAGGAGTCCTAAGGTCCTAAGGARTCCAAAGGTTTTGAACAGGAACCAATACATAAATGAGTGGCTGAAATTAATGCACTGATATGCTAGAGGTCAGGACAAAATTTATGGTAAAGCTTTGAGATTGTTTAAACAAGACACTCTAAAAGTGCCATTTCTCTAAAAATGTAATCTGAATATGTCATAGTTCTTTTAACATTTGTATTTATCTTGGACTTGGAGGCTGATCTTCTTTAGACTGATTCATATGTTTCAAATCTGCAACAGCACTTCAAGCTCCGTAAGAAAAGCAGTGTGTTAAAAGATACTGGGAATGAGAAATAAGAAGTGAAGAGAGTCCAGGTGATGACCCAGATGAAATAATTCGTACACGAACGAGAGGACTGGTGTCCAGTTACRAGCCAGAGTGTTTGCAGGCAGGCTTGCCTGGGCTATGGTAACATGCTGAAGCCATCAAACACAAATAGCACCTGGGCTGTGTGAATTCAAGCCCTGCTGTTTTAAAGAATCCTTAATGCGTGTTGTTTGTGTGCCGCAGGAACTCCTTCAGGAACGCTTGCCCTGAAAGCAACGCTTCAGGTTTAAGAGCCAGTATTTCAAAATTCTTTGTAACTAGTGTTCATACACAGATGATTCTAAAAATTCAGATGCCATGGAAAAGAAGAATTAAAAGAGCAAGTTTAAGATACTCAGTGGAACTTATTTTCATGATTGAGATGCTTATGTAAATGCTTTGTCCTGAAAACAGTATGCAGTACYAGGGTCTGAAGCAGAATTAGTGGCAATAACTTCAGATCATTTGGTTAAAGCATTTGCAATAGGCCCACAGTGCAACACCTCTTGACTTCAGCTATGCTCTGAAACATAYAGACGTCCTGAACAGTGGATGACAAGTGGACAAATTTTCTTCTGTGGGCAAATTAGGAGACATTTAATTGAGGCGTTCCTCAGGCACAGCTCTCCTCAGGGAAGAGCTGGTTTCAATATTCCGAGTGTTTTAAATTCTTTGTTGATAGCAAAGTTGCTTGGAAAACTGATAGACTTTGTGGGAGGGCAGGGGAACTCGCAAGGTGGATAGGCCAGTTCAGTCCTTGAGAGCTAATGTGAAAATCGGTATCAGTTTCTCCTTAGATCTCTCAATGCGTTTCCTGTTGGTACATCTGAGCTGTTCAAACTTACTCCAAAGGGGCTAAGGTCCCTTTCTCAGGTACTGTCCTTGAAAATCAAACAAGTTGTCTAGGTCTCTTCTTACGACACTGATTGAGAGGGGTTTATCTCACAGCCTGTCAGTTACCATGTTCCTTCCTGTGGTCCCTTTGAAGCATTAGCTTACAAACTCTCTCCCTGGTGGCAAAACCAGCTTCAAGTGTATTTATCCTCCTCTGCCTCACACCATGGTTCCTGCCTTCGTGTAGGAATTTACTGCCCTGTTCAGATGGGCTAATATGAGGCTGGGTTATAACCAGGACCAGCAGAATAGTCTAAGGTTAAAAAAGAATCTGTGGTATTTTACCTTAATTCAAACTTCTGGCAACAAGCAGAGCTGAAATATGATGGGAGCTCTGAGCAGCAGAACCTGAACTGAAGTTCTGACATGATATTGCGGGACACATTAAGTCTTCCAAACGTGGAGTGTTATATATTTAACCTTTTGTTAAGGTATTTATAGGCTTCTTATTCTTTTCCTCTGCATTCCTCAGCTCCATAGCTATAACTTTTTTTTTTTCCCTAAAACTGCAATAAAAATAGGTATATATTTTAAACTGCGGGAAAATTGACTGGCATCATATAAATAACAGCAGCGTAGCAGATGTACAAGAAAAGCTAATGTTGTGACATCCAATATGCACTGGGGCAACCATCCTGAAACAACTGCTCAGAGAGAAAAGGTTTTTTATATAAAAATGCCTGCTTAGTCACATAGATGGATTGTCTGGTTCCCGTGCCGAGGTCCTGGATGGTTTTAGCAGCTCACCTGACCTGTGCTCTGTCTGCTTCCTGCTGCCATCCCACAAGTAACTCCCAGTTGTACATCCTCATTAACAGCACTCCATTAAAAAGAAGGGAAAGTGATTGCCACAAAACTTACAGTTGTGTAAAGTTCAACCTAAACAACAGTACACCATGTTCTTCTTGAATGTGTCATACCCATACACTTATAACCTCTGAGAAAAGTGAGCCCACAAAAACCCTTTAATTCAGAGGGAGGAAAACTACATAATTCAGTTAATGCTAGAGGAACACTGACAGCAAACGCGATTTTTCCTGCTATCAGTATTTCTGTATGCAGAGATCATAGAATATACTCCCACGACAAGGAGCAGCACTTTCAGGAGATACTGCATTTCTATATTTCTCTTTTCTATTTCTGTATATTTCTGTATTTCTATTTCTTCCTATAACTCTAGACAGGAGTATGCAAAGCTACTGTGAATGGTCACACAAAGGAGCTGTGAAACACAAGAAGATTATTCAGYATAGATGGAGTCTTTATCAAGTTTAGCTAACATTTGGGCTTTTCCAAAGAATGACATTTGGCCTAATAATACTGCGTGAATTTTTCGTGGAAGAGTAACACCTCCCAAAAAATGAAGGGGGATTTGAGAGTGTAGGGAACTGGGTTTTTTTATTGACCAAGTCAACTCCAGGAAAAAAAAAAAAAAAAAAAAAAAAAAAAAAAAAAAAAANAAAAAAAAAAAAAAAAAAAAAAAAAGAGAGAGAGACCTGGGAGTAAGCTCACCAAGGAATGGGAAGTCTGAAACTGATCAGGGAGCTGAAGATTTGGGAACTCACCAAATGAAGAATGAAGAAAGTAAAGCAAGAAGTCTGTGCTAGAGCAATGAAAGACCCTGAGCAGGGAACTGGCATGACAAGGAAACGGACCACAAGCTTGTGGGCCTGGGAAGAGAGGCTGTGAGGAGAGTGAAATAGGAGAGGGAGTGAGGGCAGTGACTAAGCGTGCTGAGCTGAGCAGGAAAGCGGTAGGGAGCCACAGCCGAAAACTTGGAATGGAAGTAGAGTATGGGAGCAAGGGGCTGGAGCTCTGAGAAAAAGCCTGAAATGAAGATAGATGCTGGGYTGATGAGAAGTCGGTGACAGAGAGACATATGCTAAGGTTATAAGGAACAGAAAGAAGACTTGCAAGAAGACTAGATTTGAGTTGGGTGGGCATGGAAAACATCCAGCTGTGGTGAAGAGAGTAGAGCATCTCCTGGCAGAACTTGGACCTGAACTCAAATTTCTTGACTGTTRACATTCGTCTGCTGCCAGCAAGAACTCGTGGAGGTCCCTGGTGTGGATATTGCAAGATGTTGTTTTGCATTCGCTCTAAGCAGATGCTGCCACTGAAAAGGATGGACGTGCATCCTCTCTTGCCCGTGGCTGCCTGTTGCCATCCCCGTCCTTGCTCCAGCACCAAGGGTTATGTGTCCACAGTAAGAAGTGATGCAGTTCAGAGACCAAGCGAAACACTGTTTTGCAGAGACAGCTTTCATTAACATTAGCAAGCTGGTCTAATTTGTTGTGTTGCTAAAGACCATTCATGCCAACAAAAGTCAAGGTGGAGTATTTGCAACAGAGACAGACAGGAATGCAGGGAGCACCCCACCTCTCTCCCGCCTACCCCCCCTTTTCTTTTATTTTGTCTCCCTGGTTGGTGATCCACTCAGACCCTCCCTGAAACAGTGCCCTCCTTCTCCTCTGCTGGTGGATCAGGTGGAGGTGGATGGCTTACTAATACTGCCTGTTACTCACTAACTAACATGACWGAAACCTCCTTTCTGTACCTAGAAGTTTTAAACCTGCTAAAGAACAATAGATCAATGCTGTGATCTATATGATGCCATACAAAGAGAGCTTAGTTTTGTTAGCTTGTTCAATTCTCTAAAAGAATGAAAATGAAAAAAAAAAATGTATGTTAAAACATTATTAAACCTATAAAATAAGCACTCTGGGTTGAAGAAATGCTAGAATTAAAACTGGCCTTCGGGAAACAAAGAAAGAAACAAACCCTGTCATGACATAATCAAAGGCAGTAGCATAATGCCTATGAAAGTGGAGCTGAGTTAGGACAACTGAAGTGCTTACCTAGCAACTTCCAAAATGTTCCTCTAATGTTTTCTGGGGATGTGTAGTAGTATGTAAGTTGTTATGAATCTCTAAATATTTCAGGAAAAGATAAGAAGAGGAGAAAGAGAGGTGTGTTTTGTTTTTGTTTATATGTAGAAGCAGGTCATYGGAAAGCACCGTAGCTGAAACAGAAATGCAAGCGCTCACTTCATGCAGTTCTCCTGCAGTAAAACACTAAATATGCCGAGGATTCCTGACTGCTCCTGGAGGCTGCTTATTGGAACCTGCAAAGCAAAAAGAACTCTTCGTATTGCATTAATTGCAATGTCTCTATGYCACTGAGCGTAAGGTACCATGGTGCTTCCTTTCTCACTGTGAGGACTATGGGGAGAAGTTAGTCCTGATCACCTTCTTTAAATAACTGTAATATGAATTACTTGATATTCTATATACAGAACTTTTTGTTTGGAATTTGTTTAAATTTTAATAATGTTAATAATTTCTTAATATGAGATTAGGGAAAATGAGTAAGACTTTTGCAAAAGATGAGCCTGAGTCACTGAATCACTCTGGCTTTATGGRAAGTGGACTTTGGTTTGGTGATTAAATTCAGAATCAACAAACTCGAAGAGGAAACATCTCCTTTGCTTGGCAGGTCTATGTGGAGATTTTGTACCTGCATAAAGTGAATTTTCAGCAATTGACTGAAACAGACTAGCAGTCCCATTTGCAGAGTTGACTTCTGAGCATTATGCTATCAGACTGACAGCACTGTCAGCAGAGATATGCATTTAACAAGAGGCCTGATAAATAAACAATATTGGCGTGCTGGTCACAGCGTGGCTCATATGAGAAAACTGGACCAGCTAGTTGCATAAATAAGTGGATGGCAGTATAACTGATTTTCTCTGGACAAGAACAGGCCACAAGAGACCTTCCTGTTGCTACTCTTGATACCACCAAAGCCAAGCAGATTGATGAGAGGGGTCATTTCTATTTCAAGTTGTGAGGTTAATGTTATGCTGATGGAGCGATTTTAGCTATTCATTTGTGCCTGCATATGATTTCTGGTTTTTCTTTTTCCACTTTGCTGCAAACAAAAGATATTTCTATTCATATTCTCAAAGGATCTTGGTGAAAAGTGATTTGTAGTGATTGCGAAGATGTTAAATTCCCAGAGCTAAAAATTAAGTGCATGAACTGGAACTGGGAGTCTCTAGCACTTATCCTATTTCAATTAAAAAAAAAAAAAAAGTAAAAAAAAGGGATTGCCCCACATTAGCTCTTGCTGTCAGTACTGGCATCTCTGATTGAAATGGATGCCCAGTTAAAATGCTGGCTGAATCCTGAGATACACCTCTTCTGCTAGATATCAGAGCTAGCTAGTGCACTGATTGCTGAAGATGTTCATTTTCTTGTGGCTCAGAAAACAAATATAGGCCTAATATGCTTATTTTGTGGGAGAGTACGCATTAAAGGATACAGCAACATCATATATATTGATCACAAGAACATCCTCCAAATTGTCTTTACAGAAGCTTATACCGAGAACTCAGCTGAAATAATCCTGCAGAAGTCGTAAAGTGCTCAGGCAAGAGCTGGACTTGGCTGTGAAAGGAGGAGGATGAACACAGACAGGGACAGGTTGTCAGCATTGCTTGAGGTCCACTGAAATGATAGTGCAAATGCCTGTAAATGTTGGTAAGTTTTACATGATGGTTTCAACCACTAGAGCAATCACTCTAGGAGAGTAAGTATCCACATAATAAATAATAATAATAATGAAAAAGTACTTGACTGACACACTTGAAAGACAGCTTGAACTCTAATTCAGCAGCACATTCTGCAGTTACTCCTGTATCTCCAATATCACATATCGTGTTAGCGAAGGTTTCAGGGGAAGTATCAATTTATATGGATGTTTTGGTCAAGTGACAGTATTTTCTGGAATGCTGTGTTTTATGTGGTGACATACCTTGAAAATGTCACCAAACWTACTCCTAGGTCACCTTCATTTGTAGGTGATGTCTAAAGGGAAAAGAAAAATCAAGAGTAAGTTTCTAAAGAGAAAATTTGATATTATTCACCCTTTGAGAATCAGAAATGCTAAAGCTATTGGGCATAAATATATAAGACCTTGACAGTATGGACAGTGATAGAAATCTTGAGTTCATATTTCTCAGCTCACTGTGCAGATAGCAAAAATACATAAGAGCCAGTGTGAAAGGAGTCTTAGTAACATTTGGTCTATCCCAGACTTCAATTGATTGAGATTTCTTAATGATGACTTCTTCAGGTTGGTAARAAGTACAACATATGTCCTCTGACCTACTCACAGCCATAAATTAAACTAAACTAAAATAAGCTTTCTGAGAAAAATCATCTAATGCAGCAGCAGTGTGKGCGTCCAAGGCATTGGTAGTGAATCCTGAAGAGTAACTGAGTTGCTCCAGAATTTAATGGATTATGTTCCTGAGATCAAAACCACTGTCACTTCCTATCTAAGATATCACTCTCTAAAGTGAATAGGAAAAAACTATCTGAATTTTTTATCTACCAAATCCAAGCTGGAAGAAGATACATATAGAATCAAAAAATAGGAATTTCACTTTGGAATGAAAAGATCTTTTAAAATCATCTCTCATTACAGCTGACAACAGGCAAAGAAGCAATATTTGAAAAGCTGTAGGAATCACTCACTTGATCCTGTAGCATGTAKGAGAAAATAGACGAGAGCAAATTTAAACTAAGATAACAAATCTAGATTACAGGGTTTGTTTTACAAATGGCAGGAACTTGGGATTAGTACCAAGCAAGACAAAGTGAGAAAGAAAAGAAAAAATAAACACTCCAGGAAATGACAAGTTGTATCATCAATCAGAGTTTCTGATCTGTCAGAACAGAGTTTCTGTTATCTGTCATAACTTGAATAATCAAAAATAAATCTTATTGCTACTTGGTTACTGGTTAATGGAAAACCAAAGATTTTAATATATTTCTAATCTTTACATCAATGACCACTTAACAGATAGAACTAAGGATTCCCTAGAGGAAAAGAATTGTTATCCTTCTCTTCAGAAAAGGGGTGGTTTGGGGGAATAATATCCATGTGGTGACTTTTTGTTTTTATTTCTAATTACCCATCAATATTTAAATATAGATTGCATTTCTTGAGCAAGCCTGAATCAGCAGGGCATTATTTTACAAGCTGAAGACTATTTTTAGTGGAGGGGAAAAGCAGGGAAAGTCTGCGTGTGTGCAAGGTGTCTTTAAGTAAAGATTTATATTCTCCTGATGAAACAGTAAATTTTTTCTTTAGTGCCCCCCAAAATAGGAAATAAAATTCTTACCTCTCTTGGGCAGTTCCTCGCACTCAAGAATCCCTTCAGATACGCACACCGTGTTTCTGAGTATTTTCCAATGTGTCAGGAGTAGCCTAGGGAATGGACAATTAACCTTCACCTACATAAACTCCCTACATCTCCTGAGATTCCGAGTGAGCTGACATGTGTGAAAACTCTCCTCAAGCAGGTGGAGAGAAAATAAACCTGAACTACCTTATCCGGCTCGGCGTTACATTTTCATCATCAGGAATGTGGTTGTCTTTCATGTTACTGAAAAATTACCATGATGAAAGCTAGCAAAGGTTTCTATGTAACAGAATAAACAAGAAGGTGGAAAGAGGGCTTTCAAAATACATGTATTTATCTTCAACAGCTATTACATTGTTTCATCTCTATTGAGGACGTATAGCCATTTTTCTCTTCAACTGTAAGTCTGTAAGCATATTACTTACATATTACTTATAAGTAACAATAACTTGCAGCATTGTATTTCCTGGCATGACATTTCTTGATAACACTGAACACACATTTTAACAAGCCTCGGAATAACGGATAAATCTGAAACTATTTTAACCGCTTTTCTGTTTCATTGATGTGCCCCTGTTTATTTTGTTTTTGCCAGATATTGTTTTCTTCTTACACAATGCAATAGGAATGTGACAAATGTGGGTGTGCCCTTGAATATCTTTTCATGCTGTGTTTAGATCTGTCCTTACCGTGCTGTTCCCGTACTGCACGCGAGGAAGTGGGTGCCTTTGCCTTTCAAGACCTGAAGMGCCTCTTCCCTGCCTGGTCAGCCTGGTGCCTGGCACACACATCTGAACACCTGGGTTAGCCTCCGGGGCATGAGGGTATCCCCACAACAGACTTCTACTTCCATTAAAATCCCCGCTGTTTCCTAAACTCACTCAAGTAAGTCAGGGCTTCTGAGCTGAGATGCCTTTGGAGTTGGCTGCGCGTCCTTGGAGAGGAAATGGAGGAGGGGAATGGTGAGAAGCCATTTGATGACTATGGGCATGACTGGGCTATTCCCCATGGAGTGGAGTGGTTCCAGCTGGACCTTAATCAAACTGCGACTAAATAGGTGATTAGCCGCTCCGGTGTTTCTAAAACCCGCTTTTCTCTCATGCTTTAGTCCAACTGCTAAATAAAGCTGCCCAATTTTAAGAGGACTGTTTGTCAGTTTTAAAAGAAAAACAGGTGCCTGAAACCAGTCAGATCAGCAAGACGATAAGCATTGGTATATACAAGATAGTGCTTGCCTCCTCACTAAAAGTAAAAGAGCAGGATTCCACACAAACAGAAGCCCGGGATCAAACAAGCCTGAGAGGGGCCAGAGGTGAAGCCTGTCCTGTAACACCGAAAACAACATGATGCTGATTCCAGTGCCTACTGCCAGACTTACAGCTCTCTGAAATAGAATCATCCTTTTGAGTTTATTACTCCTTCAATACATGTATACTTTCTGCCCAAGAATTGATATTTTTTTGAGAAAAAATATCTGTTGACTTTTAAAAGGCTCTTCATAAAACTTTCACACTTTTAAGTCCATGAGATTTTTATCACTTCGGTGGCATGACGATTTCATCCACAGAGGACGTTGTTTCTGCTTTCAAGCATAAAAATGTGTTTAGCATCAGTCCTTAATGATGCTCTTCCGTATGTTCCAAATACACTTAAGCACAACCGATGCAATGAATGCACTTGGAGGCAGGCCTGGAGCTCTCGGCCTTCCCCAGTTTCATTCACAAGCAGCAACGTCACCTGCGACGTCACCTGCAGCTTCCTTGACATGTTCCACATGGCAGAGTCTCTGAATAGAGCCAAGAAGRTGAGCAGTCACCACGCTCTGCTCTGGACATGCTTGGATATTTTAGTATAAATACAACTGATTTGTAACATATTTTGTGATATATTTTTGATGGTTGACTTTTTTTTTTGCCCAGCCATTCTGCAGAGGTTTGAGTAAGAAGTTTATTCCCTTGGAAACTGTCACTGCCTTTGCAACTGTAGAAAAYCTTGTACTGTACTTTAAGAGTGCTTCCCTATACAGAAATAATTTTTCATAGTTCTGAGGTCTTTTACATGAATTACTCTTAAGTCTTCATCTCTATTGAACCTTGAACTATCGTACTTCGCTTATTTAGGCAATCCATTATAGGTACAATGGATATACATAACAATTGCAATATTGTTTTATGAATTTTCAAAAATACTCTTAGACAGTTCCTGTCTGATATATGTATTACACTGAAAACACACAATGCCATGATGTGCTACAYAAAGATGTTGTCTTGTGCGCTCTTTCAGGATGACCGATGTAACTAACTCGTAACTTTGCTAAATGTTAGTAATGGAATCATCCCATACTCATTTTATAAAAATCTTTGTATCAYGTGGTGTTTATGCATGCCTGTCCTGATCTGGGATTGTACTTTCGGGGAATGCATTTACATATTATGCTATAGTGCTTTTATTATAGGCAATCCAGATAGTACTGCTTATAGTTAATGTTGCTTCACACTTCGACGTTGTTACCTTTACCAAGCTTGAACCAGTTGACTACCATTTTCCAGGTGGGATATATGCCTCTGGATAAATTCTTTGAGAGAATATTACACCTAAAAAGACACTTTTTTTTTTTCCCTTTTTTTTTTTTTTCCCCCAGAACAGCGTTCAGGAAAAAATATGTTCTACTCGGAATAGCTTTTGCAGCTTCTCATTCTCGCGATTTGCCAACAGTACAGCTTGACAACAGCTTGACTCTCTGAAGAAGCACTCACAGGAGTATTCTCATATCTCCTTTTCTTGCTTCTTTTACTTATTGTTTCACCATGATCTAAAGGTAAGACTGTAAAAGGTAGATGCAGTGAACTTAATTGTAGGAGACTCTTCCAAACCAAGGCGGCGATCAATTTGGAAATTTCAGTCAGCCAGATATACAATTTCAATTTGGTTGGGGCTTAGTTTGTCAGTTTGATTCGACATTGTGTCTATGTCAATGCTTGACCTTCTAGAGGAAACATCATTCCCTTTGCATTGCTGTAGGAAACGGGTAGAAGTGTATCCATACAATAGTAAGATATACTATCTTCTTACGGTAAAACAATGAATCCAGTCAAACATGACTTGGAGACTAGGTGGAAAAACCACCTAGTGGTTTTATTAAACACCTTCACCTAGTGAAGTGTTTAATAGTGAATTTCCCTTGTCTACTAATAGCAAAATATGAATAATGATACCAAAAAATACTCAGCTACAAATTAGCAGAGTAAATCCAGTAGAATTCAGCCTATCCTAATACAGAAAAACTTCTGGAATGAGGCCTTTGTTCCAGTGCTGCCAGTCTAGAGAACAAGGCTACTGACTGCATGTGCCAGCTTCTGCTAGAGAGGCAAAGATGAAAAAGATGGATTTGCAATTTTAGGTCCATAAAAAATAAGAAAAAAAGAAAAAGAAAAAATCCATCTGTAAGGAAAAGTGGTCATGATGTTTAAATTAATTAATTTTATGCTAAGAAGTCATATCTTCATGGTCTAGGAAATACGTTTCATTTCCAATGGTAATGCTGAATAAATCTAAAGAAGCCATAACAATTTCGATATCTATTGCAGCCACAATTATTGTAAAAAGCCATGCTCACAGCTTTAATTTATCTGTGGACCATCAGATCAGTATCCCCTATGGAGAACTTCAGAGAAAGACAGGGAAATGAAATGGAAGGCATTCAGACCACTTCCTCTTCCATTTTGTCACACTTTTCTTATGTTGTATACTGACAGGAACACACTTTTCCCAGAAGAGGTTGAGGATCCACCTCCAAGAAAATACATGAATTCCCCTAAGAGAGTTTCCTCATCCTTTGCATCCGTTCCTTTACAGAAGTTAATGTTGCCCTCATTCAGACTATATTGAATTCATTCAGACTATCTTGAATGCGCAGTCAAAGTTGCAGTCTGATGCTAAATCAAGCCAGGATTAACTTGACATTTTACTTTTCCCTTCCTCTGCTAAAACACAGGAAGAGGAAACACGAATGTTTTGCAGAGTTTTCACAAAAAGAGTGTTTCAAGCATCATGCCTAACTGATTACCCTAACGTTCTTATGAGTTKAACATTCGACAGGAGGCACAAGGAGAACAAGAATTGCGCTACAATGGATCAGATAACTGCCTTTTATGACGATRACAGAAAGTGTGAATTTAATCCTCTATGAAGAAAACGTCGCTGTAGACACTCTAGGAAAATCAAGCACTATTCCCATGTACCCAGATCTGTGCTCCCAGCACTAAGAGGGAGCTGAAGGACCTGTTGAATTCCAAGAGGCAGGCGCTGAACCTGGTGATCCCACCTCAGGAGATGATCCCATAGATGGTCTCTCATCGCTTCCTTCACAAGAGATGCTGCATTTCTCTAGCTGAAGGAAAGAAAAGATCTCCATCTGTAGCATTCTGTTCGCAACTATAGGTATCACTCTACCATTTGATATTCAGAGATTACCTTGTTAAAGTAAAATTACCTTCTAGTCACAGAAAAATACAGGGTTACATCCTGAAATTGAAAGAAAGACTTGGGAGTCTTTGGTCCATTTCAGATCTGCAGAGTATCTGTAACCGTTAGAGTAACTGTTAGGTCAAAAGTTCAAATTCTTTATTAATGATGCATTTTTTATTGCTTTTATCTCCATTTTTTTTGTTTTTTTCTTATTAAGTTATTTAAGGAAAAAAAGATGGTCAGACCTTTTAATGTTCCCACAAAAGAAAAAACAATGGTTCTTGGGCTTTCTACAGTTACCACGGAAAATAACGTACTATTCCCCAATATTCACAAATGTCCTTATCAGGGAAAAAAAAAAAAAAAAAGTTTTTACCACCCAGATTACTGCTCTTTTCACTTGACAACACTGGTCATAGGATTTTGAAAACGCTTGATATGTCATGTGGAGAAGAGTTCCTGGAGCTTTTTTAAATTTAATTATTATATTCATAACCAGAAAGTCCTGTGTGAATAAACATCCACGTGTCCTATGAAAGGTCTACAGGAACACCTGCTTCATGAAAAAGCTGCAGTCTTTATGGAAGCTCATGGTTTTGGTGCAATATCTATGAAAGCTCACRGTTTTAGTTGTCTACATTCTCCACATAGGGACTGACTCGAAAGCTGCCTTTCGCCTTGAGAAGGTAAATTACAGACTCTACAGGAGAGCAAAGCATGGGGCACTCTCAGATATAGAGCTTAAAACTATCAGCTCTCAACCTACTGTTCTCTTAGCTCAAGATATCTCTTTTAAAATATTTAAGAGGACATTCTCAAACTCTTATGGTTTAAGTGTTTAACTATTTAAAGTGTTTTACAAGGATAAAGTTATCCTGCAGTTTCATTCCATGCTGCCACCTCAACCCAACTCTTAAGCTAGGATTTTGTGTTCTTGTTTTGTAAACTAGTTCTTCACCAAGACAAGGAAAGCGACATTCCAGTGGTAGGAGAGCACCAGTTGTTTAAATAGATTGAAGGAGATCAGGAAGCAGCTAAAACTATTCATCTCTGATGTGGATGCAAGCACCTAAACACTGCTGGTTATCAGTGGGTGAGCTGAGAGGAAGAGTAACATGATTCCACAAGATAATCACAAGAGGATCCACCAGAAACCAGGAGGTAGTTTTGACTCTAATTCATGTCTCAGTTCCTCCACATGTGAACAAACAATAGATGCAAACTCACTTCATGGACAGATTGTGAAGAAAAAATGAATGTACAAAAACAAACCCAAATTACATTATTACATTAACACTACAGTTGAAACTGAAACAAGGAAACAGAAAGTGAATTGCTTGGTGTTCTGGTAACGATCCTTCTCCATGACAAGGAAGATTAAAAAAAAAAATCAGTAGCAATTAGGAACAGTCGTCCTGGAAGAAAAGAAAAAAAAATATATATATATATATATATATGTATATATACACAAAACATTATTATAGAGTATGCTACATTAGCATTCTTTGGGATGCTCATTTTGGGCAATTTGGTGGAAGGAAGTTATATCCCTGCCTATAAAGAGCAAGATACAATGATGTCAGTCAACAAAAATAACAAGAATATATGTGTGATTATCATTCTATTTTTTTCCAGTTATTTGTATCTGATTATGTTACCGTATTGATGCAGCGCAAAAGTCAATGTTCTGCAGGTCAGCAAAAAAATATGTTTAGAGAATAAGGAGATTCTCTCTTTTAGCTTTCCATTTTAAGAATCATGTTTAATAGTCATTCCTTCAGGATATTCTTTTCTCCTTCTGTCACAGAACCAAAACCCACTTTCTCCCTGAAATGACCTCAATTTCAATTGCACCCAGTACAAACTGAGAAACATAGTTCTCAGTTCTGCATTGAAAGTATAGATACAGCTTGCAAAAAGTGTTTTTTTCCCAGCATTTCTTTTTGTTTGCTCATTTTAATAGTAGTAGCTCAGATCATTTAAGTGAAAAAAAAATGAAAAAGAGAAGAAGAGGTGGGGAAAGGAAGAGAAGCTGAAGTTTCAGAGTAGAAGGATGAGCATCATAGGAGTTAGAATGAAGACAGATGAGGATAGGAGCAAAATATGAGTGAAAAATTCAGGCAAGTTTATAATTAACCTCTATATGAAATTACTTACTGTTCTGTATCTTAATATCAAGAATTATGATCTTGTATGTAGATAAATCTCTGCATATCAAATATGGCCATGATACCTTTTTACAGCCTGCCCTGGAGATGTAGATCCGTCCTATCTAACACGAATTTCTGTGATATTTTCAATACTATAAACTCCTGGCCAGCTCTGGCCTACCATAATAAGTATTCCAAATCAGCTATGCCACCAGCTATGAAAATAGCTATAGACATTACAGTGGCACACAGTGAAATCAAAAGGAGCTGACCTTTTGAGAGGACTTAATTCCATGACTTTTGCCTCATCCTTGAACTGGAACATTCTTCATTCTGCTAAAGAGGAGACTGGCTTCCTGACTGTATGAGGACTGCCACTACAGGCAGTCCCGGGGAAGAACTGCTGCCATTACTCCAAACCTTACGCTCCGAATGGCATAAAAACATCCTCCTGCATGGTTGACGCTGTCCAATCCCTACCAGTACTGGATTAACCAAATCTACCTCCAGCATCCCTGTATATATTTGTTGTCACTATCAGAATTCMACCTGGCCAGGCTTTTCACTTTTCCTTGACTGCTCCATTACTGTATTCCGCACAATCTCTCCACCTGAAGCACTGATATGCAGTGTCRCTAAAGCCATTATAACATGCTTACCATGGTTAGTTTTAAAACCTAAAAAGTTGCTAACAAATGTACATGTCCTTCCTCAATGAGGAAGGTGTGRAACACTTTAACAAAGATGACACAATGGGCGATCTGCACATCTCACCATGTGGACTCTAGACAAATAGACAAGCTTTTTTTGTTTGTTTATTTTGTTTTTCTCTAGTATAAGCAAGGTGATCACAAGCTATTGAGAAACTTAGTTTGCTTCCTCTCAGTGGCTTGAACCATAGTACTCATTGCCTGCTGTTCTCAAACAGCATGGTTGATTCACCCGGAGCTTTATAAAAGCAACAAGTACAAAAGGCTAGAACAGGAGACGCAGAAGAACTAATGGCAGTGCAAGCAAGAAAGGCATGAAAGCGAAAAACTCCTTCTTAAAGAGAAGATGAAATATGGAAGGTATAAGAAAACATTAAAAATTACTAATCAATTCTGACAATCTTTAAGACGTTTAAGATGAACTTCCCATTCTCTGCTCTTCCACCTCCCAAAAAATCAACATCTTCAGCAACAACCGCTGGCATCTCTTTGCCAAGACATGAGTACAAATTACTTCAAAAGGTTGTCCTTCAAAGGATGACTACAGCAAAGGATGGCTGAGTATGCTAAATAGAGCTCTAGCAGGCTTAGACCACATCACAGAACCTGTGATTAAGCGTTGGCCTTCTGGTCAGATGGAAGGCAGCCACATGGTGCTAGATTTGACGGTCCCGATTTCTTCCCTAGGTCTGTCGTTCTGTCAGTGGTCTTCTTCCTGTCTCTAGGAGCTGTGTCTGTACTCTTTTTCACCACTTAAACTAAGCCCATCCTTTGAAGACCTCAAGCAATGCTTTAAAGAAAGTTCAGTTCTGCCCTTAAGTTAGTTTCTTTTGAAAGCTGCCAGATATTTTATTTGAGCAAATGACGTCTGTGGCGGTCCAGAATTTCAGCCATCTAGAAGAATGTTGACCTTGAAGATGTTATCTCTTTGTTGCACAGGAGAGGTAAGCCAACTCTCCAAGAGCATTTTCCAGTTCCCTCTATATATATCATCCAAAGAACACAAACGGTCAGTATTTTCTGGATTGATACCTGCTGGACAATGGCCCAAAACTTGTTTATTGAAGTGGAACGTTGGGGAATTTCTTGGCTTTCAAAAAACGTTTTTGAAAGACTTCATCATCAAAAAACAAAAAGCAGTCRACTTGATCGAAAATTAGTCGAGCCCATGTGTGGGTTGAGTGCGTGGATGCGATGAACTCTAGCTTAACTTGTATGGGCCAAGCACGGGCCCTGGTTGACCTTGATGCCCAGTGCAGAGGAAGAGACGCTCCCCTGCCACTGCTGTCCTGGTTTTATCCCACCCTTCCCGCTGCGGGACGAGGGGCCATTTTGCAGCGGTCCCCCGTGAAGGAGCACCGTGCAGCGTCTGCTCGCGGGGCGGCCTGGCGCCGTGCGTCAGGTCAACAGTCTACACCGAGGCAACTTGTTGGCCGTGCGGGCGCGCGCCGGGCGCGTGGCGGCCCCCGCCGCGCCACGGTCTCGCCGGGCACGGCT
>NW_020455466.1:775419-860510 GCF_003342845.1 Nothoprocta perdicaria | reverse complement strand
CAGCCCCGCACAGCCCCACAGCGCAGTCCCACAGCGCAGACCCGCGCAGCGCCCGCCGGGGCGCCGAGGTGACAGCGCGAGGCGCCCGCCGCCGCCGCGCCGTGCGTGCCGCCATCCCGCATCCTCGCCCCGCCGGCCGAGGAGCGCGACGGACCGTCCTCTTGGATGGGACTTCCTTGTTTTGGTTTTTGTGAGAAGTCATCCCTGGGAGTCAAAGGCGGTTATTGTTTTGGAGCCGTTCTTGTCTTTGGGGGAAATAAGTAGCCGGCCGAGCCTAAAAATGTTTATATCTTGGAGTTAATGGGCATGAAGGCCGTGTTCTTAAAAAATTATTTATATCCAGAGGCTGGAATTTTAAGGTCAAAGGAGAGAGAGCCTTTCAAGTGCTTTGCTAGAGAAGACGCCTTGCCCTGTGCTGGCGCCCACGTACACCCTGTCTGTGGAGCCCCATTGGCACTGCCGTGGGTGGAAAGACCTACGTAAGGTATGRAAGGTGCCCCATGGGCACTAGCACGTTGCACGAGCCCCGGCTCGGTGCAGTGCTGAACTGGTGGACACGCATGGAGGCCTCTCTTCCCAAGGCCGGCRAGCCAGGGTTAATGCTTTGGCAACTTTCCCCATGCTCCCTGCGTGGTTTGAGCCAGTTTTGAAGGGGTCGTTCATGGAAGGAGGCAAGAAAGTTTGAATTGGGAGCCATTCTGCATGTGGAAAGAATTGGCAAAAACTTATCTTGACTTCAGAGGAAGTTCTGTCAAATGGAAGAGCCAAGCTCCGAGGCTCACGGTGGCCAACACTTGCTCTTTGTGTGTTTCCATATTGGATCAAAGACTGACCACAGGACACCAGTTCTGGCAGGCATAAAAAATGACCAGAAAAAAAAACTGCTGAACATTGGGCTGAGGTTAATAGTGAAGTTTGGGTGCGAAATGTTGGCTTGTGTGTAGGCTGTTGAGCTTGATTGGCCTTTCTAGGCAAGGCAAGCTGGATGTCCTGCCGTTGGGCAAGAACCTGCTTCTCAAAATGGCAGAAGSGATCAACTACTTCGTGTCCTGTTTGTTTTGCCTTTTTATCAGACACTTGCTTCCAGTGTGCAAGGGCAAAGTGTATTTGAGACACTGAAATTGTTAATGTATTGGGCCCAAAAGTGGTAAAGCTCTTTATTTTTTTCTGATTTACTGTTTGTTTTTGACAAGTGTTGTCTTTTAATGGTACTTCAGAGCCAAACCTGAAAAGGCAGGAATTGTAAATAATTTAAATATAGTGAATTAAGGAAGTACCTAACTGGAAGTTGAGCCAAAATGTTGCATACCGGGCAGTTTGGACACTTCTGTGAACTACCACATGYAATTCAATAGGTTTCTACTTCTGCTTCTTGGGTGTGTTCTTTGTAGTTCATGCAATGTAATGTTCTTTGAATCCAGTGATTGAAATCCAGCACTGCTTGTTATATCTCCATCTTTGCTTCTGAATCTTGATCATGTCTTGGTCCAAAAAAAAAATTGTAATCTTTTTGAGACTCTTAGGCTAAAAATGAATACTAGCTACTGTTGCTACTGTATGTCAAAATCCTTCCAAAATACAAGTGAGAAATCCTCTTATAATCAAAGTTTAAAATTACAGTGAGCTCCTTTCTTGAAATATATATATTATTATATGCATTCAGTTTTTGATGGAGGGAGAGAGGGAGCCTGATTGTAGGCCAGTGAATTTGGAACTCAAAGACAGAAACCTTGAAATGCTCTAACAGGCTGTGAGGACGACTTTGTTGAGCTGACTTGCATGTTATTTGAGCATCTTGCATGTTACTTGCTCACAAGCTTTTTTTCTGGGGTTGTACTAATRACTAGCAGCTTTCTTGGGGTGTGTGAAGAAGATCAGAGGAAAACACGAAACATTTGTTAACAAGTACTGAAGAGGCTGGTTCTTTCTACATGGAAAGCAAAACAATGGTAGGCTTGCCAACCTCTGGATGAGGCAAATGACATAGCCTTGCCATCTGAAAGTKTTAGGCTGCCAATAGCATCATGGTAGCAAATAGGACAGACATGGGGAAATGGATGGACAAGATAGGTAAGGGAAAAAATAAGAAAAGGCGGCGCTTTCTCCTTTTCCAAAATTGATGTCAATATGTGTTGACTTATGTCAACATTATGGCATCTCTCTTCACCCATGCCTGCATTACTGCAGCTTTGAGAAAATCCTGTGTACACTTAACAGCTACTTGGGCAAATACTAGAGTTACTTTCTTTTACACTGTGACAAGTTTGCTTTGCCCGTGCAAGATTGTTGCTTCCTCTCATCACCTTCCCGGAGCCAGGAGAAGTGCGGTACCCAAAGCACTTAGGTGGCTCCTTCAGAACACTAGTGATGGTTGCTGTGTATACACTCATCTCCTCTCCTTCCTCTGGAGTTGCGGTGACAGCTGGAATTAAAGGAATCCGGAGCAGTTGTTGGGATGACATCTTTTTGCTTGGTTGCATGTGACAATGATCTCGTACAACTATTTCCCAGAGCAGTTGTGGGAGGTCGGCAGTACCGGAGGGCACGTGGTTGGCAAATGCCAATGCTGTGCTGAGTCTGGAGAAATGTCCATTTTGTAAAGTTTAGTGACGTTCTTACACTGAATGAAGTGGAAATGTTTTAAATGTTGCGCCTGTTGTAGATTATATCTGCACAAACAGCAAGGGGTATCCAACTTGTCGATGGTGTGTGCATGACCCACTGGCTGCATCCATTTGAGTAACCGTATGGTTAGATGTGGCTTGTGGTTGCTACTCATGGTAGAACATTCTTACTGGGTTTTACCAAGAAGTAAATGAAACAGGTTGCGTGACCTTTGCAAGTGCCCGTGACACAGGGGGACGCAGTCTAGTGGTGTCCTTTCTTCACGTTGTCTCACCCTGACACTGCTCATAARCCTACCATTTCAAGGTGACATAACGTTTATGGGGTTTTTTCCATTAAAATATTTGAGGATAACACATGTGAAAGTTCTGTAGTCCTGAATCTACTAACTCTAACAAAATGTTTTGTAAAATAGGAAGAGTCCTAATATTCTGAAGATGATACTGCACTTCAGAAGATGTTTAGTGTTGAGTTTTCAGAACTAAAGCCTTCACCAGTTGTGCAGCTAGARTGAAATCACAAGCCAAAATCATTTCACTGGCTGAAGCTCCATGACCTGGTGTTATGGTCAGATTTGATCACCTAATAAATCAGGCTCAAAGACACATATTCTGGAGAATTTAATCTTTGTTTATGTAGYGGTGTTCACAAATGTCAAAAGACGTTTGTGATACTGTGGGACATTTCTCAGCTTCTACAGTGATTTCTGAGGTTTTAATATACTGAAAACTTAGGGAGAAATGTTGTCATGCAGTTGAAACTGGATACTCCATGGGAATTTCCAGCTTAAAGCCAAACCTTATAGCACAACTGCATCAATCACATCATCCTGTTTTCAGTGTTTCCAGTGGGAGGTTTAAGCCCTCGGTTTGCCTAACACAACTGAAAGATTAATTCCTTTATCTGCAATACATAATTTGGAGTCTTCTCTTTTTCTTCTTTTTTTTTTAAAGCAGTTGTTTGATAAAAATGTTTTAACAAAAATTATAACTGCTCGTTTGGGCAGTCAAATTTTCTTTCCCACTGAAATGGTTCATTTTTATTCAACCCGTCTTACAGGAAGTCCAAAATGTCTTGGGGCCAGTACTCAGCATTTTTTTCTTATATGCTGATTCTTAAAATCTTGGTTAAACATCAGTGACATTTGTTCATACGGGGGTCTTACAGTCATTGAGCTGTACCGGTTGTTGAGGTTTTCATTTGACAACTAACGAATAGTGTGAATTCAGAAGAGGTAAAAGAGTTGGGCCTGTTTTCTCTGGAGAAGAGAAGGCTGAGAGGGGATCTGATTAATGTGTATAARTTCAGGAAGGGAGAATGCAGGGAGGAAGGGGACAAGCTCTTCTCATGGGTGGTCAGTGATAGGATAAGGGGTAATGGCCATAGCTGGAGCACAGGCAGTTCCATCTCCAGGTGAGGAGGAACTTCTTCACTGTGAGAGTGGCAGAGCCCTGGCACAGGCTGCCCAGGGAGGCTGTGGAGTCTCCTTCCCTGGAGATCTTCCAAACCCGCCAGGATGCCGCCCTGTGCCCCGTGCTCTGGGTGTGCCTGCTTGAGCGGGAAGGTTGGACTAGATGATCTCTAGAGGTCCCTTCCAACCTTGAATATTCTGTGATTCTGTRAAAAGAGCAAGAGAGACTTGCTAGACAATCCCTACCAACTGAACAACACCAGGAATCTGTATCTAATCAGTTTGTGTTGCCTTCAACCCTTGGGAACTGTAGATGTGGCTTGGAACGGAACTGGGCGTTCYCTGCTGACCCCCTTTTGGTGGCTTCAAAGACGATGCGAGACCCTGTAGGGCTGGAGCCACCACGTTGGGCGCAAGGCACGAGTGACCTGTTTCCACCTCYCTTGCCCCGTTGCCTTTCCTCAGTGCCTGTCACCTCAAATCTCCCGTCCCAGGGCTCTGTGGCACTGGCCTTGCGAGGTGCCACAACTCCCATAGTTCAAATATCAAGAGCCAAAGGAATTAAATTCTGCTTGAGCCCCATGCGGATGAGATATTTGCTCACAGATAATGAGCTATTTTAGCAGTTTCTATGGACAAAGCCTGTTTTAAAACAATGAACGTTAGAATTCTTTTTTTCTTTTCATGTTAACTTGTTTTGAATTACCAACCTTGCTAGGCAGGAATAGATGGGAGAGAGGAGAGGCAGGAGATGGCCCRTCCACAGAGGAAATGAGGCTGTGACCATTCCTACCTTCAGAGTGCCTTGTCACAGCTGCCGTGAAGAGGGACTTTATTTCTTGAGGCTGTTGGTTCAGCCAAAGATATTGCCGAAAGTGGTGCCAGTCACATTTACAGTTGCTGAATAATGACTTCAACTTACAAGTCTGTACTGTTGCAGAAGGCTGCTTAGACTATGTCTAGTTTTCGTACCTCTTGAATGAGGATAAATTATTGGACACAGAGAAATTAATGAGACATGTCACAGACTTCTGTCCTCCAGGAGGGCGGGTGCGCTTGGAGCGGTGTCAGCAATGCAGTATTTCTGAGACTCCTCCGAAGGGGCAGTTTCACCCGTTCCTGGCCATTGCAGTGCCTCTGACCTCTGCCAAACCTGCGGCAAAAGGCGAATTACTGGCAGTTTTGGTTTCCTCTCTATCTGATAACTGCTCCAAGCATGCAAAGCGTATGTGTGGTTCCAAGTCTGGCAGCCAGACCAACTCCTGGAGTACGTGATGACAAGGTGTGTGCGTCTATGGGCTGTGGCTGACCTGCAGGCCGGCAACGGCCCTGCATTAGATTCCAAATCTGATATTATTGGGTTATTTTGGGCTGTCTGCTGGAGGTGTGAGTTCTGCAGACTGTAATTGTGGGGTGAAAGAAATGCAGAAGTCTCTTCCTGTTAACTACTTCTGTGCTTGTGAGGTTTGGGATATTGGACAACCTGTGATAACCTTAAAGGGCAGGAAATACAGTGCTGATGTTGGGTTTTTTTTTTTTTTCCTATCTTTAAATAGAACACTCCTAATTTTAATACTTTACAATAATTCATGATTTACAGTAATTCAAATTTCGAATTTTTGTGGTGCTAGCATTATATTGTCAGAAAAAGCACACTGTAGTTTTGGTGATCAGGTGTGTCCTCCAAAGCCRTAACATAACCCTCTAAGCAGAGCTTTTACTTTTCTAATTTTTGAAGGGCTTTTAATATTTGCATGCAGAATTTTGTATTCTTTGAAATAAGTTCTTTGAACTTCTTTCAATTACTTGGAGGAAAGTAAAATTGGCAAGTTACAAGTTCAATACACCATGAAAGCCGGACTGTTTACTGTTTTAATAAGAATCCTCAGAAGATTTACATGTATCCCTCAGTGGTGGTCTATGGTAGATCTTTTTGCAAGTTTATAAATATGTATGAATACATAGGTGGATATTGGTTTAAAAATCTTTTAATCACAGATTTTTAGGGTTTTAATGATTTTGAAGCTACCTTGCTGGCATGAAGTACGACATAAAATAAGTTAAATATCTGGTCAGTATTTTAAACTATATATTCATTTGAAAAATTAATTACTGTCACTATCGGTTTTGTTGTGATTCTTCAGTGAGGTTGCACCTTTTAAAATCATGTGGGATAAAATAAATGAATGTAGGTCTGATCAAATCTTTCTTCTTGGTCATGCTTTATAAGATGGTTTGTTTGTTTTACTTTTTTTGTGGGAAAAGGTAAGTTATGTTTTAAGTGGCCTAACCACATGTATGGTTATGCCTCTTCAACCCTTCCTCCTCCACAGAAGAGTTTTACAGTTTCACAGTTTCAAAAGGTTTTACAGCTTTTAAGTAAATTAAATCTTAATGTTCAGACTTCACTGACTGTTGTAATAGCATCTGAAAAATCAGAAATTTTTCTTTTAGAGTATCCTGGATGGTGAGAAATGGAAAGAGATGTACTTGATTTTTAAAATGACGTCTTGGTTTTCATTTTGCAAATGCATTTAAATGCTTCTGTTAGCATCCTCACTTTACTTTCTGTAAAACACTAGTTCATGGAAATTTTCTTGTTCTAGAAAATAATAAAAATTGGCTTTAGTTTCAGGACACCACAGCTTAAAAGCAAGGTTTGGGAAGTGAGACTGTTTAGGTACATTCTAAGACCATAGAAATGAATATATCTTGCTCCCCAAATGCTTTTCTGCCACCCTAATGTGCTGTACATAATGAATATTCAAAAGTTGTTGAACTTCATTCCAAAAAGTGCAGTCCTTCAGTGAAGCTTCTCTGGGTATTGGTAACATATTTGTTACAGGTAACAATGTAGATACATCGAGTACAAAATAACTYCGGGAAAGTTATCTGGATGATAGTTTGACTTGATGATACCTAGGCTTGTTTCTTATGCTTTGCTTTTAGAACCTGATTTTGYCCCAGTTATATATACATAAAATATATTATCCATGGTAACGTGGTGTGATGTTTTTTTTCCAGTTATAAGGTAGTGGCTAGGTCACTTACAAGGTTGAAGGTAATAGACTGGGAATGCTGCCTCTAAGAAATAATAAGAATATGAGACTATGTTCTGAGATGGAAGATCTGTCCAGTTCAGCATCCTTGTTCTTACCAGTGGGAAGTAAGGCCTCACTSTGGAAGGAAAAGAAGGGAGATGGGGGCCGTCAGGGGAGCTTTTGCAGTTGATTTCAGGATTTCAGGTGGATTTCCAGGATTGCAGTGTTGGGTGTATAACTCGGGCGGCAAAGGCAGAACTGTCCAGGTGCTCAGAACCCAACGTGGTTCCCCGCACATACCTGTGCCCAGGGTGCCAGCCCCGCAAGGACAAGTGGACCTGGAGGAAGGATGATGCCTCGCCAGCTGTTGGTCATGGTAGAGCGYGGTGAAGCAGGCGAGCAGCATGAATCACAGGTCCTTTATGCTTATTAGTGTCCTATTAGTGTATCGGTGTGTTCCTGTGCGTTGTGTGTCAAGCTGAGCCTCTGTCATTTTCTCTATATAAAAGTTTCTACRCTCATTGCAGCCTTGTTCAGGTCGGGGGAGCCTTAAGACCTTTCTGCAAGTCTCTTAGTCATAACAGCTAGACAGGTCACTATTGCTGAGCACAGCAAAGTATTACCTGGTAACTTCACCCTTAGTGAACCTCAAGAAGAGGTTGTTAGTGTATGTGATCAAACGAACCAGAAGCATCATCTCTGACTGAAATCAAAAATCATCAGCAGTGTGCGCTCCACATACCTGCAGAGTCTTTGCTGGAGACTACATGTGTTTTTGAGCTCTGTCCTAAAATAAGGTCTAGCTAACTCTTCTGTATGAGTAGACTCTTGCTTGAGGAAATTTAGAGAAGAATATGGCCATATAATAAAGTGYGATAATGAAATTGAGGAACGAATCTAGTTAATTGAAGTTAAAAAAWTTTTTAAGGTGTTTATAGGCCGTGTTAGATCATACTGAAGAGTAATCTTTCCAAACGTAGAATGAAACACTTTTCCTTAAAGGATGAAAAATGTCTTCCCCCCGCCCTGTATAATAACTATACCGTGACTCTTGGATGGCCCATCACGTTTTTCGCACCAGCAGACACTCAGTTGCTTCTTTAGGTCACAGATAGGGACTGCATTTGATCTTTGACTAACTATGCTTTCCAAAACACAAAGAAGCAAAAAGAAGGTAGAAGCAACAGTGTTTTCATCAAATCTAAAATCTTGAGGTTTTGTTCTTAGTGTACTTTTTTTGTGGAATTAGATCATACACGTGAGTATCTAAATAAATGTATTTAAACAACRGTCAGTCAAGTGAGGATTTAGAGCTCTATGACTTCTCATGCTGTATGAAAGCAGCACTGCGGAGCCTCTTCCTCTGGAAGACTGAGGTTTCCATAGAGCCAAACAACTGCTGTCTTATGCAACTGAAGAAATCACCAGGCGTCCAAACATTTCCAAGCAACAGAAGTTCTAATTTAGGGCGGTTTTAGATAAGGCAATCAATTTTTGCTTATGATACAATTAAGTCAGAAGATTCAAAGTTAAAATTAAAACTCTTCCTTCACACCAGGATGTGTATAAGGTATATACTTATATGAAGAAAATTAAAGCCAAGCTTAAAAGTTCTTTTTAAATGTGTTCTGTTCTTCATCTGATTCAAATGCTTGGTGTTAGGTACTTCTTTTGATTTGATTATGGCAAAAGGTTGCCAAAAGGTTGAGTGGGAGGGTAAAGGAGAGTTGATCATTATTTTATTTTAATTTGGAAAAAGTATGTGTAAGACAACRTAAAATAGAAATCTAGCACTAATTTAATATCATGATATTTGAGAGGTGTGATTTCCAGATAGTTAACATTAGAAAAGATGCGTTTCTGCCTGGGTTGTTTTTGATGATCAACAACAACATATGTTTTTTTCCCTTTGGTTGCAGATTTCAAATAAGCAGCAGATCCATAAATGGTTCAGATTTTATTTCATTCATTTTAGAGACATCTCTCTTATATCAAGTTTGCTCACTGTAACCGTGAAATCTCTTGAGATTTGCACTTATTTACTTCCGTTGTCCAAGAATAAAACATTAGATTTGGAATGAGGCGAGAGAAGTTGCTGTATTTAAGCATGCTGCTTTGAGRTGTAATGTTGCAAGACAGCTAAAAACATGAACGTGCCCCATGCTAGTGCATTAAACCGTTGTGGATTTGGCACTTGTATGTCCATAACTACATAATATGGATATGGAGAATTCACTCTRTCTTAAATCTTCAACACTACAAAAAAAGTGTAATCTTGTTCTTTTTTTTTCCATCATCAGCATACATGTCATARCTATGTGGAAACAGTGCCATGCTTCCGTACTTCCCTATCAGTGAGGATTTAATAACACTCMTTGTCTTTTATTGGATTTTTTTAAGTGCTTATTTAGATACCTCATTAAAATATCTGTAAAAACAGTTCTTTGCAAGGACCTACAACACTTTTCTGCATAAATTTCAATTTTGCTTTGAAATCAGTGAACTGCAGAGCAAGCATGTTGGATAAGATGGTTTGGGGATTCATCTTTGCTGCCGTTAGAGACAAGAGATGGATTTAACGAGTAGTAGTAGGACGTCACATGATTCCTGTCCTCGTGACATGGCCTCCATGCAGAGGACAGATGCAATATTTATTTATACCTATTCCTGTGCCATCTATACCTACTCCTATGTCATTTCCCTCTCATTATTCATATTCAGGTGTTTGTTATGCTTTAGTTCTTCATACCTGTGAATACTCCTGAAAAGCAGTGAATGATGGACAACTGTCAATTAAGTCACAGTTAAAATAGTGAGATCTTTTTTTTTTTCCCCAGTGCAAATGAAAATCTTAGTTAATCATTCTTTACTGGTAATGGTCTGTAAAATGGGAAGTTCCTATCTTTATTGCTGCATGTTATTTGAGCAGCAATATCGAAGGCCCTACTTAAGTAATTACAGCCTTGTTCATTGTTCTAAATAATGTGATCCCCTGCACTTGAACATATATGTCTCTAATCAAAGCTACAGGGTGTAACAAATGTTAAGTCCTGACCCACATACAAAATAATTTGGTGTATTATGACACTCTCTTTGAAAGTGAATAAAATGTGCTTTGACTTCCTTACCTCTTCATGATGGGTGTTTTCACAAATAAAGGGAATTAATAACATTCATTATTCTAACCTGTCTGTAGGTTTTTATTCTTTCAGTCAGTAAAATGTTTAAATGTTTTACTGGCGCTTTTTTTTCCCTCTCTTGCATTGTTAGGCAGACTTCTTGTTGAGAACTTGTTTGTATTTAAGAAGCTTGTGTTAGGTTTTGAATTCAATTTGGTAGCGGTTCATTTTGGAAAGAGATTTTATGTCTTTTTTTTTTTTTTTTTTTTTTTTTGTGCTAAGTAAGGTCTTAAACTGTGTCTTAATTGAGACCTGGTTAATGATGAGAAATGGAAAAAGTAAGTAGTGATTGCACTGTGGAACCACGTGATTATTTTTTGTTCTAATTTTCACTAAATTAATATTTGCTTCCTTTTCATTAATCCACCAGTTTTGTCACAAGTTTCAGTTTCACCTCCGCAGCATCTTCCCAGTACCTGTCTCTCTCTGTGCAKCCACAGGAAAACCCCCTTTTGTCTGATTTATTTGGAAAAGGGCACTTTCAATGTAGAGTCAGATATCTTGTGACTGTGAAGTAACGATGAGTTTTACAGATTTTTACCAAGCAAGAAACTAAAATTTTAGTGGGGCAAAAATTTTAGGAAGGTCCTGATGGATCTGCCTGGTCTTTTGCAGAACATGGCAGATGAGACAGGGCTTGCAGGGAGGAAAWGGAGGCTTTTGGCAGCAGGATGTGAACGTTGTCTTGAGAAATGGAATTCTGTCCTTGCCACCTTGGCCTGGTAATAGCTTTTCCAGCACTGAGCACATCAGTCAGACCAAGTACTTCAGAGAAGGGTTGCTGATCCTCCTGACAAACTTTAAATCTCCGAGCTGAAGCATAAGCAGAAGGAAGGCATTTTCTCTCCTCTCTCCTCCTCCCTCCTTTTTTTTTTTTTTTTTTTTTTTTTGAAATAAGATATCATCAGATTGCCTTAGAATAAAGCAAATTGATTGGATGCCAGAGAAGGAAAGTCTGCGACAAGTGCAAACCACAGAACAAGCTGCCTCCACATTATGCTTCTGTGGGCTAACTGGAGAGAGGTATTTAACTAGCAGACATTGACATAGAACCATACAATGCTTAAGGTTGGAAGGGACCTCAGAGGTCATCTAGTGCAACCCCCCTGCTCACACAGGGTCACCCAGAGCACAKGRCACAGGGCTGCATCCAACCCGGTTTTAAAGWTCTCCAAAGAAGGAGACTCCAAAACCTCTCTGGGCTTGGATATCCTCTATGGTCAACAACGAGTCATCCAGAAGACCCATCTAAGTGAAATTCCTCTAGAAGGTGATCACGGTAGGCACCATATCCCTTTTCTGCAGAAAGGTRTGTAGGAAGGCTAGGCTGGTTAGGTTAGTCAGCTCATTAGCTTAATATGACCTTGATGCTGCTGCTATTTCTTTCTTCTGCGTGGCGAGGCTCGTGCGGGATGACCTCCAGCCTTCCCTTCGTTAGGGACATGCCCGGCGCAGTGTTGGATGGCCTGAAGCGGTTGCACTGATGCCGTGAAGGGGCTCGGGCTCCGCATGGAGCTACTGCCGCCTAAGCTGAGCTCTGTTATCTGAGGGGCAGTAACTGAGCCAAGCTGTGCTGCTGAGGGGTAGCTACTGTGCTTTATTTCATTTTACCTGAATTGTTAAAGCTTTTCGCGTGGCAGGGCTCTATAATCGACTTCAGCTGCTTCTCGCTCAGGCTCTTTAGCTATTCCTTCCATAGAGCTACAACAGTACTTTGGCCACATATTAAGAGGAGTGAAAAACTGATGTAAGTTAWTTAAAGAGATGCAAACAAAAAGCCGTAGCCCTCCAGAAGTCCCTCTGGCTGAATCRGTTCCTCAGCGTGGCTCAGTGCATGGCTGTACCCAGCTTTCTGGCAGCCTGGCAAAGCTGGGAGCGCCAAGGGTTCTTTGAGCTGCCCACCAAATAGCAGGCACCAAAGCAGAGCCCCGGTGAAAGAAGCCTTGGGCTGTGGGAAGTTGGTCAGTTCTCTTCCCATTGCATCTTTAGTTGGCATGCAGCTTAAAAAAGGCAGTCTTAAAAGGCACTGAATGCTATTTATTCCTTGTCCACTYTTGCCAGGAGCCCCTGCTCTCTGCAGCTTAAGCCAGTTTAAGAGCTGCAGGCCCTGCCTTTCTGCGTTCTCCATCACGCCGCCCATTCGCCCCCTTCCTTTGCGCTGCCTTGCGGCACAGGTCGCTGGCATCCCATGAGCGGCGTTAGGGAAGCCTGTCCGGCTGGGAGCTGCCCGCTGCTTTTGCGGGAAGAGTTTTCTTCCCGTTTCGTGGCTGACTCGGGTTGAAATCGAGCAGGCGCCAGCGTAAGGAAAAGAGCTGGAATACGTGGCTCGGCTGGAGGGCCCCGCGGAAGAGGTTGTGGGAAGGTGTGGGGCAGAGGGCCGGTCCCTCAAACAGCACCTCTAGGTCTCGGCTGTACTGCCCCGCTGGCCCTGCTCCCCGGGGGCTGCCCCGCTTGCAGAGCCCACGCCAGCCGAGGGCGGGCACAGCRCGCCCCTAACGCTGGGGGTCCCGCTCGCGCGTGCCCCGGGCCTGCCCCATGGCGGCGCAGCGGGAAGCAGGCCGCGTTGGCCAGCGAGGCGGCCGCGCTCCCGGCAGGCGGCAAAACGTTCCGTGCCCTGCGCTCGGGTGGGCTCTCTTGGTGGGTGTGAGGGGGAGAAACGTTCTGCGGGGCTCCAGCGGCTCCCCGGGCCGGAGGTAGTTAGCAGCATTCCCTGAATTTTGCATGAGGCAAGGCTCCGTGAAGGTATTTGTTGCCTTTGGCATGCGGCGCAAGCACGGGAAGCACCGCGGGCGGGTAGGGCTGTCTTTCACCCGTCCGCCCTGATTGTATTAAAATTATCCTCTGGTGCTCTTGCCCAATCCCAGTGTGAAGACGGGGTAGAGAACAGGCATAGTTAAGAATAGAAATCATATTTAAGGACTTAGGTTACGCGCTGAGTAGGCAGGGGGTGGGGTGAGACAGGATGTGTCCTAATAGTCGAAATCACCTTAAGATATGTTTTACTTAAAGTGCTGCCATCCATCAAGATTATTGTAGTCTCTCCAATGGTGTTGGTGTTCAAAACATAAATAGCTTTAATATCTTTTGATTGACAAACGTTTGTCTGGGTTCGGTTCCAGTGGCAGAAAAGAACTAGCTCCACTTAGAAAGTGTTTATCTGAAGGTGAGAAAACTGATGGGGAAAGTGCTTTTCTTTTGCTTTTTAATGCCTTCCAAATGAAACCAGAAAAGGAGTGAAATGCTATCGCCTACAAGGATGGTGCTGTGTTTTCCAAGGACTTGGGAACTTGGAAATAGTAATTGAGTGAGAATTTCTAAAGCATCTAAGTAGTTTAAGTGCCCCCAATCCATTGTTCTTAGCCAGTTCTGTGTCTATAGGCCCCTTATTTGGTGTATATTAAGAAGTCATATTCTGCTGATTAAGGGTAGCTAATACTTATTTAAGAAAGGTATTATCTCTAAATGTTAAATATGATTTAAGAAGATTATTTGTTCAGCATTTTAAGATGTTTTCTTTTATTGGAAAGCTTTTGTGTATTTGTTACAAATCTAGCATCCATTTGTGTGTAGTTTGAAAGCGTCTTAAATTGTTATTTTTTTATTTCAGAGGTATAGTAAAAAAAAAAAGATTGTACTAATGGATATTCACATGACTTCTTTTTAATAGGTATATATAGCAATAATAAAAAAGCTGTACATTGATTATGAAAGCAGCACAATTTAATGGCCTTGCCAACCGTTGGGACCAATCCTTTATTTAGTAAAAAGTTTTACAGCTCATTAAAGAAATAGTTTAAAGTACAGGACAATGTTAAAGTCCATTTAAAAATAACATTTTCTGTTGATCATCATGTGGAAACCCAAAATGATATATCTAAATTGTTTTACTTGCCAATAAAGTCTAAAAGGACTTTAGATTATTTATGCATGAAAATTACTGAGTTAAACAAACATCTACTGGGCCACACTTTTTTTAAAGTAGATTTTCAAATTTCAAAATCAAACCACTCTTTGGGTGTTTCCTTTCTTTTCCTTCTGTCCTTCAATTCTGACATTATTCCAACATCCAATCTGGCCTAGACGTTGTTGTTTTAGATCCAGAAAGCAAGGATTAAAATGTTACATTCTATTTCTAATTATTCACAAGATAAAAGCAACAAAGCAAGGTTGACACTGAAGGATAGGGTTGGAAAAATTATCTTCAGAAAGTTCCTAAGCTCTGAACTGTCTTTTTACAGAGATAAAGGCAAGTTTTGCTGATTGGGGGGTTTTTTATTATCTCCAACATTTTTCTGTGTCCGCTGTTTTGGGAGAGATTTGGAAATGGCCACTGATCTCTTTGTGGTCTTTCCAAATTACTATTTGCAGTGAAAATATCTTAACTAAAAAGGGAAAATATGTTATTTGGTTAATTAGTAATTACTTTCTCTTTTGTATTTTAGTATTGCTGTAAAATACCATATTATGAGGAAGACRCGATGAACAAGAAAGAGTGCTATCGTTTCCTGTAATGTAAAAATTAAAAAAAAAAATAAAAGAAATATTGAATTTCGTATATATTGTTGAATCAATATTCTGTCTGAATGAGTAGCCTACTTTATGATTTTGATTTGGACCAGTTATGTGAGGGAGGAATCTTTCTTTAAATGTCTAGATACAAAGAGAATATGCTTTATGATTTCAAAGTGATTATATTGGGTGAAGGTTAATAAAACTTCTGGAATATCTGATGTGTCAGGTCACTTATTATATTTTCTGAGAATTAGAAATACTATTCAATTTTACTCCTGACCCCCCCCAAAAAAAAAAAAAAAAAAAAAAAAGAGGGAGAGATACAACATCACTTTAACATTTTTATGACATAAAAATTCATTATAAATTTTTATTTATTTATTATAAATGTATTATAAATTATTGTGTCATAGTATGAAACTGCCATAGCAAAAGGCAGAGATGAAGAACCAAACGAATGAGAAAATCTGAGAAATAACAGAGAAATTGCAGTGGACATTAGTGGCCATCCTGTAGCTGTCATGAAGAAAAGACTGTTCATAAAATATATATAGACAGTAACCATAAAACTTATATTAATGCTATTAAGAACAATAGAAAGATGTTCTTATTCCCTGAGAGTCAAAAATAATACAAGTAATGATATTGGATCTTTTACATAAGAACAATACTGGTAGAAAAAAAGACAGAAACCTTGTCAAAAATATTGAGTGTGTAAAATATATATATATGCTGAGAGTCCAAATACTCYTGTTCAGTGGCCAGAATGTAGATGCTGTGTTCACAGTTGAAAGTGATTTATAAAAAGTTTTCTTTATTCCGGTAGCAACAACCAGATTTATTTTTTGTGTAGTCTCCAGGAGTCAGGATTTTCACCGCAAATCTGGAATGTTAACCAGCTGAAGMGCTCTGAGGTAGTGTTTTGGGGAATTTTTTTTAATTATTTTTTTAAAGTTRTCATTGTTATAGCAGTRTAAATGTGATGTCCAGGTTACAACATAAATACTAGACTGATTACAGAAAGAACTGTTGAAGAACTGAAATGGGAATTGGTGAGCAGAAAATTTTAGAAAGAAGAATTGGTGCTTCAGAATTTGTCTTTTTTTTTTTTTTTTTTTCCCCCAAGTCTGAAATTTTGGTTTATAAACAGGTCAGTACAGCAAGTTTTTTTGCCAGGACAGCTGATGCAGTTCTGCATAGTGTTCTGATTTTTAAAACTTAGCTCTTTCTTAAGTCAACATGGTCCATATTAAATACATTTTAAATTGGTTAATTGACAGATCATTAAGCAGTAATAAATGAAGGATTCTCATGTTGGATTTTATAGAGATCTTTTCACAGACCACTGCTTTGAGGATTTGGATAATGATCTTCAGCCAAAAAAAAAGGAATATAATCTCTGGTAAAGTACATAGATGATTCAAAAGCTGATGCGTTGACAAATGTGAAGGATGGTCTGTACTTAGTTAATGGGGATCATTTCAGACTATGTTAATAGTGCTAAATATATTATCTAGACTTTGGAGAATAGTACTTTGGAAAGTACTAATTCACAGACGAGCACAGAAATTAAGATGTCCTTTGCAATCACTTGGTAAAATCTCTGGTATGGGGGATCTGAAGAGGAATTTAGGAGTTTCCTTTGGTGTTATTGTGCTCTTGTAGTAGTGAGATAAATGCTACAGAATGCATGCTGTTAAACGTTGAGATGAAAAAAGAATTGACAACAACAAMAAAAAAAAAAAAAAAGAAGAAAACAAACCTTTGATAAACTTAAAATGATATAGAAAAGAATGTAAAGGACAATTCAAAACCTTAAAACAAGTAAACGAACAAACCTGACTTACACTTGGTCTGTTTAACTTAACAAAGGGAAGTTTAGGGGATGAGCAATGCTCTGGGGTGAGGGTTTCGAGAGCAAGCCCTTTAGCACAGCAAACAAAGTTATGACAAAATACAGTAGCTGAAAGCTGCATCCAGACGGGTTCTYCTAGAAATACAGTAAGCTTAAAACTGAGGGCAGTTATCTCCAGAAAAGTCGGAGAACATGCTGAATACACCAGCACTCAAATGCTGTGAACCTTCCCCCCCAGAAAGATACCTCTGACTCAGGTATAATAGCCTGGGGCAGGAATTACTGGGAGAAATTCCCACCGATGCAGGGGGGCAAACTAAGTGATGACTGCTCAGTAAAATCTGTGCGCTGAGGTAGTACAGGTCACCTACCAAATCCAGTGCAGATGGTTTCTGCCTCAAAGGCCCCCYGTACTCCCTTGCAGTGTGTGTCCGTGTGTGTTTGAAGGGTAGGGTGAAAGAAGAGAGGGGAGAAAGGGAGGGCTGGGACGTGGGAAGAAGGCGCAGTAAAAATGAGCTTGAATTCTATTTTTTATATACATGGGAATTCCATGTGGGATTTATTTATTAAATAAGAATATGCAATAATTTGAGCAACAAGTGTATCGACTCCATACCTCGGAAGAGTTTTACATGATAGTTGTGTGAATTGGCAACCAGCTGGGAACAATACCCTGCTATTTGTTGAAGGAGAGGACAATAAAGTTCTTCTAGACAGGAAAGAATCTACATTGTTAACAGATGACCTGAAAGTTCGGCTCATTGCAAAGGCAAATGTTTTGACCAGGAGAATAATTCTTCCTGTGGAGCAGTATGAGTTGCAGATCTGAAGCTGCACGGTTATTTTTAACCATGTCACAGCTATTGAACTTAGTTCTTTATAAACAATGTGGAAAAAAATAAGTAGATCTTTCTCTGGTGAGGGTAGCGGTGGATTTGCCAGAATCCTTTCTGATTGCAGTTTTGTGTAATTTCCGTATGACTTTTTTGACCTGGTCATAGGTAGATTTTTGTCTTTTGCTGTTGACTATCGTGTTCTGTTTGTTGTTGTTTGGTTGTTTTTTTTTTATACTCCAGAAGTATTCCTGCATTGGAGTAACAGAAGGCAAAGGCTGATGTTACATGTGTATATAAGGCTGTTGGGTTGAAGGAAAGAAATATTCTATGAATTTTCAGAAATGGTATAATGGAAAAGAATTGATTGAGGAAAGTCTAATCTTAAAATTATGCATGGTTTAATTGTATATGTTGGTATGTGTATGTATATATTATATATACATAGCTTGCCTGCTTTGTTGCAACTTCTGGATGTTCAGATTGTGTATTGCTGTTTATGGAATATGCTATAAGGTTCCCACGTGTTCTGTGTCCGTGCAGAAGTCTGTAACATCCTTTGGGAAGAGAGCAATCATCCTCACTCCTTAGCGGCCGTGCCCTTCCCTATGTTGTGCCTTTGGCTCTTCACCCTCCATAGGAAAGTAGCCTCAAAAAGGAAAAACAAGGGAATTGCACATAGTGCAAATCTCCCTGGATTTGGTTTCTTTTCCCCTGTTGCAGTTAGGGAGGTAGTCACCTCGGCTACCTAAATGGTGCCAGTTGGTCAAGGTTCATCTGTTTCTTCCTTTCCCTGCTGCTTCGCTGGGCTAAGGCTAATGGATCTGTGGGAAATGGGAAGCAGCCGCTATGCGCTGAGTTTGGTGGCCTGTCCCTTGGTGGCAGACRTGGAGCGGAATGTGCTGCCATGAGTAATGTTCATGGAGATGAGCTAGAAACTGGGACCAAGCAAACATTCCTTATGTTGAAGCATATTTGGGTAGATCACAATAACAGTTAAAATAGGGTCTTTGACACTTTTAGAAAGAATATTTGACTGACAAAAAAACACAAAAGTGATACAATATAAATTGAAACTATTGATACTGTACTCAATATGCCGTGTGATACAGTTGACTTAAAATGTTTGCGTGTTACGATAAAAGCAGTTGGATACATTTAAGTTCGGTTTGTCAGACTGTCAAGAATTTATTCAGTTCCTGTCAGGGATTATTCTTTACTTGTTTCATAAAGGTTTGTGCCCACAAGCAGACCACATTTAGGTTAGCCCTTAGTTCATGTATAYTCGATAAATGTGTTAAAACTATAGGACCTCGCAAGCATCAGGTTTGCCAACACCCTAGGGCAAAGGCTAAGTTTGACTATCATTCTTTTTCTTTATGTATTTTATACCACCTTGTAAAAAGATTGTTCCTTATTCCTACAAATTCAACACTCTAAAATCAGGAAATGTCAGATTGATGGTTGCCTGCAAGTTCTTAATTCTCTTTCTTTGGACCTAARTTGGACATAGGATTAATCATGGATTCTGTGGCCAGGGAAGAGAACTATTTGTGGTCATAGTTACAGGTGCTGAGCAAGTCCTTCCTTTTAGATGAGGTGAGAGCGGAGGGCTGCTTGCCCAGCTGGTGATCCCAGGAGGGAAGTGGGAACGAGGGAAGTTTCATGGGAAACGGTGAGCAGCGACCAAGGTACTCGGCGTGTTTAGGTTCTCCTGTCTGTCCCTGTTCCCAACGGCTGCAGATTCCCTGACACTTCAGATGAGCAGCCTGTTGATATCCACCCTTCACCCTCAGCCAGGATTTCACTCAGAGTCAGTTTAGGGAGTCTCTCCATCTGAATTTTTTTCCCCCACCCCTTTTCCTTTTTCCTTGGTAGGATTAGTTGGAGGCTGGGTCAGCTCCATGGAGTGATTCACTTCCCTGTTGGACAACAGGGATACTGAAGCAACAGGGTGGGGGGTGAGGACAGACAGGGCGAGATTTTGGCAACCCCATCAAGATTATTTCATGTGAGTGTGGAAGAGTAACATTGGGCTGAACTGGTAGGTTCAATGGGCTGGATTTGGTAGGCACCTTTGAAGGTGCTCTGATTYCTCTTATTAGGCAACTTTAAATACAGCACCATTTCACTACAGTCTCCCCTGTGATGATATATCTTTAAAGTGGCACACAAAAATATTTTGGAGGTGTAAGAACTGTTTGAAGTTGAAATTCCAGCATGGCTGTATTTGTAATTTGAAGCATATAGAATGAATTTGTTCATTAGAAACTTGAGTTATATCAATTTTAAATGGAAATGTGAATCCCAAATACTTAAGCTGGCAGGTGAAAAACAAACTTTCTTAGAGTGCTTGCTTTTGTATTGCAGAGAGAGCAGAGACAAWGTTGGTTTCCTTCTAGACTTTTCTCTGTATTCTATGTTGTTGTGTTTCTTAACTTGAAATGCAAATGAGTAGTTGATTTCTTTTTAAGTGTTTGCGTTTTTGAAAAAAAGTGTTTTGCCCTTTTGAAAATGAGGAAAATGGACAGGTGGGAGGGAGCAGTAATTCAAATGTGCACCTCTCCGTGCCCRTCAGTAGCTCTTCTCATCGTCACCAGTATAAAGTATCAAACTGTGTAGAGACCACTTGATAGGTCTGTTGGTGTGGAAAAAAAACTCCGAGTCATAACRACAGTTTTCCTTTCCTTCAGTTATCCACGTGGATTCCAGTTAGTGTGCTCATGGGCTCCATTTTCTGGAGAGAAAATAGGACAGAAGATAGGGATCTTGCCTGTTTCCTGGGGGTCAGCACCAGTTTTGACAGAGATGAAGTACTGCAGCAGGAATGATGTGGGGACCAGAGGTCTGTGGGCTGAGCTGCTCGGGGGAGCTCTCCCTAATCCCATTCAGTCAAATTGAGCCATGTTAGGACAAGATTTGCTACTTAAATTACTTAAGCCTATCGAGCTTATTTTGACTGACATAGTTAGGGAGTTCTTATATACAGAGCTCAGAYAGAAGATCTGAGAATTGGTAACCTCCAGCAGCATGGGATCATAAGCTGGGGAAATGGGTGGCGAAGAGCATTAAGGTCTTTCTTGGGCATGGCCCAACTGGTTGCCTGTCTGCATCCTGAACTTTGGAAAACCTGCTGGAGCACTCTTACACGTGCTAAGCCATTACAACTAAGAAGAGCGGGATGCCCCACAGCCGTCCCTCGCTGAGCGCTGCCACCACCACCCCTTCAYGGGCTACCTGGGCCCAGAGGCTTTGGTTGCCCACCCCTGAGCCACTCCCAGCAGCAGTAGCTCCGACTGGAACCGAAGCGCAGGTCTCCCTCTGGTGCCTGCCTCGTAAAAGCACAAGGTTTTATAATTAGTCTGAGCAGCTGAAATCCAAATGTATGAAGAGAGAAAGGTCTCCTTGTTGTCCTGGTAATAACAGTTCTGAGGGTGCTGACAGTAACTTCGGACAGTAGACGGCTTTCCCCTCGTAAGACAGTGCTCATCTGCACACAAATCCAGAACTGTGTGTTCACTGTCAGCCGTGGCAGGGCCTGTCTTCCACACCTCTTCTGACAACAAAATACTCCGTTTTGGAAGTATAGGTCTTAGCAGGTCTTTGGAAMTAGAGCTTTCTCTTTCTTACCAATTCCTTGGAGTTACTATTTTGGAGATTACTCGGGCAAAAACAATTAGTCTCACTTGTGCACCTGGTATTTGCCTGCCTTGATAGCTTTCAGCATACCGTGATCCAGGGCTAACGTAAAGCCCCTTCCCCTGCTGATTGGATGGCTTAACTCTCAGGTATTAGYAGGAGCGTGCCACCACACATCTCCCTAAGGAAAGGGAGAAGCTGAAGCCATCACTGAGAGAGGAATTTTTCATTTACATCACCTCCCGTCTCGGTCATCTGCCCCCTTCGTGGAGCCCCACTTCCCAGGATGCTGCTGTGAGTTGCACAGCTGTCCGGGTGTAAATTATTCTGCCCGTATTCCCAAGAACACGCAGTACAAGTGTGAGTTACGCTGTGCATCAGGAGAACTCCATGCATTTTGGACTTGGTGTTTTTTGGTGCTGCGTTCCTGGCTTTGAGAATGTTTTGGCAGCTCAAGATATCTGCAGGCAGTTCTCAGGCAACTAGCAGGGACGTGTCTGGCTCAGCCTGGTTCGTGGGATGTCCAGAAAATAGCCTGCTGTGAAGGTGCCCAAAGCAATCTAGATAGAAAAATGGATGTTTTTAGAAAAATAGGGTTAATACTTCAGACGCGTTTTCTCATCCTTTGTCATGAACATTCCGAAGAATTCCCTCATACAAGAAACAGAGCAAGGCAGAAGATTGATTTGAGGAGCCCCAGTATGAGCCAAATCAGGTTGATATTTGGAAATGACTAACTGAAAGCAGCCCCTGGTCCTTTATATGTCTGATACACAGCAACCTAATCATATGTTTGAACCCAGGCTCTGTGTGTCCGTGGAGTGTGTTCAACAAAATAACAYGGTTCACCTGAGGTCCAGAATATGGTCTTCTAAAGCCCAAGAACAAGCCGGTTTGGAAAACTGTATGAAATAGCAGATCATCGGGATGGGAATCCCATCTGCCTGTGATGTCCAGTGCTCTCTGCATAGAGGACAATCTGTTAGTTTTGAAAAGAGCCTTTAGGTTCCGCCTGTGCATTACGGCGCATGCAGAACTGCAGAGGAAAACRATCAAGTTCTTCCAGGGTCTTGTATTGGGGGATCCCTCTCTATTCATGAATGAGTTTCTCTTCTCTCTTGGAATCCCACTATTTCCGTCTGAGTGTTAGGCTGCAGTTTTGACAGAGATGAAGTACTGCAGCAGGAATGATGTGGGGACCAGAGGTGCTTGGTTTTGCTTTTCCCGGTGCTCTCTCGTCCATTGTGCTGGCTCATCTGTATTTATGGCTGAACGCGAGCCAGGCCCAGGAATGCAGCTAAAGCAGGAATATCGCCTCGGTTTGCTGCTCGGCTGCTCCTCACCTGTGCCAGCCCGACAGAGGGACTGGCGTAGCTGCAAGGGAAGGGAGCCTCAAGAATAAAGTGGGGTTTTATGTATGTATATACATAACTCTTGAAAAGAGGCAAGGCTGAGTGAGTGCACCCTTGGCAGTACCTGCTGCGGCAAGGTGTTGGAAAACGGCTTCTGTTCGTTGTCGGTCACTGTATTCTTGGTTCGATTTTCTGGCCAGAGCTGCATTCTCCTCTGCTTCCCACATTTTTCTTTTTCTTTTTTTTTTTTTTTTTTTCTTTCATAGAAAACGAGAGAATGATGAAGGAGCTCTTTCACACCCTCCTATTCAGCCTTTACAAGAAATAAATTTGGCTCTAAATGTTTTGCAGTTGTGGTGCTGTCCAAGGCACGTCAGAGACCTCGTCCAGGAGCAAATCAGAGCAGGAGACTCCTTTGCTGCTGCTAGCGGTCAGGACTTGTTTAAATCCTGTGCCTGAGTTCAGGCATCTCTACCAGCCACACGTGCAGCTCCCCAGGCTGTAGCAGGAGCGGTGGCAGTTTCCTTGCAAGGCTCTTCTGTCCTCTTGTCAGTAGAATGAAAAATCATTTTGTCCTAGAAGCTCAGTCAGAGGCTTTATAAGGCTTATTCCTCCAATTCCTTACGCTTTCCAAGCTACCTTCCTATGTGGAATTGTTTTGTCTTTAAGGATTTATTCGCCTCTAATCTTCTCAAAGTGTCCTGGAATCAGAGAAGCCTCCTGAAGAATGATGGGCTCTCAAAACTCACTCTGCTCTGGAGGAGTATTGCTGAAGAGGGCTTACCCATTACCCCATTATGATCTTCAAAAACCTAAAAGGCGGCCCTAAAGATTCATGGAAACCCCCCAAATCCTGTCTACCCCAGCTTATAGGGGTGCGTGATGAACCATAGGTCTGCAGGCAGCCGTTTTCGCCTGCACTGTGCCCTTATTTTAGGAATCATGGGAAGGACTGTGCAGAAGCGGGAACATGGAAAAGTGTTCCACGTTAACCACAGAGCACAGACCGGCTGCTGGGGAGGGAGGTGTTCAGAAGAGTTTATTGCACCACATACCATAAAGATACCCCAAAATGTCAACCGTGGTGCTTGAGAGRCACCTTGTCTCTCTGTAAGACCGCACTGACGTGAGCTGGTCACCTCAGTGCTGTCCGGGGTCAGCGTCGCAGGAGCCGAGCCGGAACCTAGGAGAGCGTTTAGGCTTGCGTGTGGAATGGGCGTCGCTGCTAGACCRGGATCTCACGCGGCCTCCGTGCCCCTTGGGGGAGGCCGAGCCCCTGCCCCACGGTGTCGCTCCCACCCTCYGCTCCAAGTCACCTCCACATTTGTTAGCACACAGAGTACTAGAAAAACACCTTTATTTTCTCTCTTTTGATGAAATTGCTTTCATGTTGCCTGCAGCCTTCATGTCTTTGTTTTTTGTTTTTTTTTTGTTTTGTTTTTTTTTCCCTGTGAAGTGACATTTTCGTTTCTTTTTCAGCTGCTTTTCTAGACTTTTTTCCCTTCTTCTGCTTCAGTCTTCTGCTTGAAGTGGTGCTTCCTTGGGGCACTTATTAACAATTGCATCTATTCTTTCACCTTTGAGAACCGAATGCAAGGAGGGATGGAGAGATAATCCTTTTAAATAATCCTTTCTCCTTGTGCGCTGTTGGTTTCTTGTTCCTTTCTGTTTACTTTTTGCCATCCTTACCCTTCACCTGCCATATTTAAGTCCTTTTGCAGCTAACAAAGCACCTACCAGCAGGATTTCAAGTTGTTTGGCAGATGCTAAGCAGAAGGCTTTTTAGAATTCCTCTAAGCATCACATTAAAGTCTGTTTCTGCTGCTCTTGATGCGATAGAGGTTATTGGTAGCCAGCAGCCTCTCATCCTGCAAACTCTCTTGGTGTGACTGAATCACACTGCTAAGTGTGTGATTTGCACACATGGCTTTGTGTGCAAAGCAATTTGCACACACTTTGCTTTAAGTACCAAAGTATATAATATTGCCATTAGATCCATTGTAGCTGGATCTACACTAAAAAAAAAAAAAAAAAAAAGGTTTCTGGAAACTGTTTAGAATAAAATAAATGCTGGCCAGCCTCGCTAAGTAACGGGATATTCTCTTTTCTTTTCTGGAAGAACACGGAGCCAATCCTCCAACCCGTGTGAAAAGTGCACATTCAAGCAGGTAGCAACTTTGACTGAAACACAGTTGCAGATAATTTGGGGGTATATTTAGAGGGTTTTTTTTTTTTTTTTTTTTTTTTGGTTCTGAAACGTGTGTGTGTGTGTGTGTGTGTATATATATATATATTAGGATAGGACCAGCTACTGAGATCTACAGATATTAGGTACACTTCAGTATAACATAGGAAGAGGGGCATGCGCTGAATCCTAGATTTGAAAAGGGCTCTTTGGACTAATCCTCACAGACTCTACTTGTGGCTTTCCATGTCTTTAACATATTTCCCTAATTAAGCTGTTTAATTTTCCTGGATTTAAAGACCTCTCACCTCATTGTTGTGCATTAGCTGATTCCCCACTGGTAGTTGGAAAAAAATGGCCTTTTTTTTTTTTTTTTTTTTTTAATTTAGAATTTGGTCTGAGTTTAATTTAGCCATGTTTAGTACGGTAACTGCTTGTTCTTCTCTCTTTAGCCACGTTTAATACTGTAACTGCTTGTTCTTCTCTCTCTCTCAAGAGGGAAGTGCAGGTGAGGAAGTAATAAGTTATGAAAGAGAAATAGTGACACTTGGGTAGCTGTAAGAAGAGCTGAACCTGAGGAATTCTAACAGTTTATTACTAGGACATAGAGGTGAAAATATTATACTGGATAAGCAGGTAAGATATAGATTAATATGAAGTTATAAGAAGTGATGATATGGGTGGGTGTACTTTAAATAAGCATTTAACTTTATTTAAAAATACTTAAAATGATAAATTTGTTAAAACATGAACTCTTAATAACTTACCAAAAGACTAAAGCTAATGAAATGTATGTAATATATATATTCTGCCAAAAGGAAATTGGTCATTGCCCAATTTGAAAAGTTTACTAAAGGAAAACTTTTTATACGTTCAGAAAGAAATTTTCCTCATCTCAGCTTGTTCAAGTGGGTCAGGTGATTGACTAGGTGGCTTAAAACAGAGCAACTATTTGACACTCGAGAATTGTTATATCAGTATATTTTAGATTTTTTTTCTTATTTTATTTATTTGGTATTTATTTTATTATATACATATATATAAGCCTGTTTATATATAAGAGATATGCATATATGTATACATTATTAATTTATTTATTCCCCGGTGAGGCCATTGTGCGGAGCAGGGGGTGACCGAGGGGGCGGCCGAGGGGGTTGGTGCCCCGCGCTGGGCAGGGCGGTCCCGATCCCGGTCCCGATCCCGATCCCGGTCCCGGTCCCGGTCCCGGCCCCGTCGCCGGGCGCTGCGGGTCGGGCCGCGGGTCCCGCCCCGAGTCCCTCCCCAGGTCGCGCCGCTCGGTCTCCATCTTGTCCCCGGTTCCGGGGCGGTGGAAGGGGCACGGCGGGAGGTGGGAGCGCTCTGGAGTTGGAGCCACGCGGCTGGCGGGCGGCTGCGGACACCGAGGTGCTGCGGGTAGCGAGGTGAGTGCGAGGAGGGACTGGATTTTGCACTTCGCCGTAGCCCACGGCACGCGACCCGCAACCGCCTCTCGTCCTCTCCTTTGAACGCGGCGCTCCATTTCGGCGGGCTGGGGGCTTTCCAGTTTCTCGCGGTTCTTCCCTGCTGCTGTTACTCATTTTCCGCCCGCGGGGCGCCCCCGGGAGCGGGGCCCGCGGGGCGGCAGCGCCGCTGGATCGGGCGGCCCCGGGCTCCCGGGCGGCCCCTCGGGAGGCGGCGGGAAAGGGCCCCGAGCTCCCCCTGCCCCGGGATAACGCCGGGGACAGGCCGAGCTCGGAGGCGCCCGGCGCGGGGGCCGCAGCAGCGCGGCCGGAGCGGCCCGCGCGGAGCCGCGTGTTCGGGAGACGCTTCCCGGTGGCCGCGGCGGGAAGCGGCGGCCGCGCGGAGCGACCTGCGGGCGGCCCGGGCCGCGGATCCTCCGCGGGAGCGCGGGTTGGGAGCGGGGCGGTCGAGCCGGGCCCKGGGAAGGAGGAGCGGGCGGAGAGGGAAGGGGGAAGCGGGCTGCAGGGTGAGAGCGCGGGGCGCCCGCGGGACGGTGCCAGGCCCCGCCGCGGGCGCTGTGGGGCGCCGCGGGGTCCCCACGGGCGCTGTGGGGCGGTGTGGGGTCCCCGCGGGCAGGGTCTGTGGCACTGTCCCCGAGCAGGCCCCCCGGGCAGCCCGGGAAGGGGCGCTCCCGGTGGGAATGCTCCCGGGCGCCGGGCCACCCGAGCCAACAGGTAGGTCTTGAGCTGGGCCCAGCTGTCCTTCCTGGAGAAGCCCGTTCCCTGTTTTCCAGCCTACTAACCCTGTTTTCCATTTAGCATCAAAGTTACCGGTTTCAGAGTAGTTCAGAAAGCCCTTTGGAGGCCCATCAGCAGCTGGACAACAAAAGGAGGAGTAACAGGAGCCCCTCGCTCCGTACAGTGGAAAACTGAGCCTCTCTTCTTGCTTTTAGACTTGTTCTCCAGCAGCTGCGGAATCTCCGTATGGGAGCAAGGGAAGGAGGAGGGATGGCAGCGGCACCGGGGCTGCCTGCTGCAGCGATGGTTGGTAATTCACCTGCAGCATCACAGCCCTGGTCCTTTAGGACCATCCTTAGGCAGCCCTGGTCCTTTGCTCTGCTCTGTCAGACCCCGGGTAACATTTCTGTGTTTGCCCAAGTTAGCAGTGCTGCTGTAGAAAGCAGAAAAGTGTCTTTCTCTTGCCGAGCAGAACTTCTGCGCTGTCGTGCTGCAGAATGATACGAGGGAAATGAWTTGGTTATTTATTTCTTTGTGGGGATGTTTTAAAGCTGGATCTGTTGCCCAAGCTGATTCATTGTGTCACACGAAAGCCCCCTGCTAATGCTCTAGTGCTGGCTTAAATGGAAGAATTACCAAGGCCGGGCCGGAGCAGGGCCTGGCTGAAGCAGCACTGGTGCCAGGCCAGCCTAGCTCCAGGCACCGCTATCTCCCTGGAATTTCTAACCCTTTGTTAGGGAAATGGCTCGGGACTAAGGCAGGATTCCTGAAACTTTATAACCAGGCTGTGGTCCTGGTGTCCTGGCTGCTTGACTATGATAACATTACCTGGCCATATACGTTAACATTACGTGGCCATATACGAGAGTTGAGTGCTGCTAAGGGTGRGTTAAGCGTGCAGGCTGCAGCAAGCAGTGTGCATTTATAATGTACCATTTTGTCTCGTGCGGGCTGGATCTGGCCTTTGCGATGGCTTTCTTCTCTCTAAATGGGTTACATGTCCCTTTTGTAATCTTCAAACATTAGGGTCTCTACTGAAAATATTTCTGGTAGGAGCTGATCAAAGTTCAGAGTTTCCATTGAAGTTCTAAAAACAGGGTTTCTTTGYGTGTGTGTGTGTTTTTGTTGTTGAGTTACTTGTTTTGGGGGGGTGGATTTCTTTCTAAAAATCACTTGAATGTTGAACTAAAGCTTCATTTCCCCGCTGTGGTGTATTATTAAATTTGGGGATTTCCATATCCTGTTTTCCCCAAAGGAGCAGGATCTTTGCCCAAGTTACAACTCTTGTTGCCTTCTGGGGGATATTTCTAGTGTATGTTCCCTGCTCAGGTGGGGATGTGGGAGAGATGTCAGGAGTTACAAAACCTTCTGGAGAAGGTCTGGGGCCATGCAGGGAGAAAGAGGGCTTCAGGGCTTCCAAAAAGAGGCCATCACATAGACTCTTGTACAAAAATGACGTTACGTTGCTTTTGATTTAAGTTAAAGCAAGATGCTTTGAGTTGCCCTAAATAACATGTAAYATTTCACTGAGATCAGACATAACCATGAAGAAGTATCGTTTTTGTTGTTGTTGCTGGTAATAGCTTTGAGGAAAACTGAAATTCCATGTGGAAATGTKGATTTAATGAAAACCACTTGCTTTAAAGAAAATATTTCCTTTGAAAAGCTCCTAACGACATGAAAGTAAGCCATACCTGTGCCACTTTCAGTATTGCTTCTGAAATCCTGATGCTGAAGTGTCACTGGTCTGCGTTAAGCAGAAGGCTGCTGCAGATCAAGCCCTTGGTCAGATGGTTGCCTCTACATAAAGCTGCTTACCTTTGTCACCGAGGTTTTAATCCCTGCTTTTTCATGTCTTAAAAACACTGAGTGACTTTTGGTGCAAGAACAGCTCTGCAGGCAGAGATCCACCTGGGTAGTGTCTGGTCTTGAAATGACGGTGGTGAGTGGACAGAGAGTAAAAACACAGAACTTAGTCCTGAGTCGCAGAATCTCACAGAATGGTTGAGGTTGGAAGGGACCTCTGGAGATCCAACCCCCTGCTCCAGCAGGGACACCCAGAGCACGGGGCACAGGGCGGCATCCAGGYGGGTTTGGAAGCTCTCCAGAGAAGGAGACTCCACAGCCTCCCTGGGCMGCCTGTGCCAGGGCTCTTCTTCTGCATCCAGCACGTGGTGTATCATAATTGCTAATTGTTTCGTTACCCATATATTTGCCTAGGCTCTCCACAACACACTCTGCAGTGTGTATGCAGGAAAACAAGTTACGTTTTGGCTGTTTGCAGAATATGATTTCTGAGGAGCTCCCTAGGCATCCGCTTATGGGTTTTTCTTTGTTAGTTTATTTAGTTATGGGAATTCTAGATTCCTATTCGTTTTGTCATTCATGATTTTTGTATACCTCTAATCTTAATATAATTCTTCTCTTTCCCAGTCTGAAGAGTGTCCATTTACTTGGAAAAAGCCAASTATTTCTGTTTGTTTTTGTTAGCTGTAATCCTCTAATCGATCAAAAAGGGTCCTTTTGTCATGTGAATAATGTTCAGGTTTACACCGTGCAGTACTTGGGGAATTCAAGCAAACTTGGGAGTTCATTCATTTCAGTTTGTGACTTTCCAACTTGGAGGGAAAAAAAAAAAGTTTAGAGGTTTAGTCTCCAAGATTTTACCTTTTCCTTTACTTTTCCAGAACTCAATGACAGTGGGAACTTGTTGAGTTTGTTTTTATTTTGTTTTGTTGTTTGTAAAAAGACGTATGGTAGAACTGACTTTTCTGGGGGTAAACCAAAATGGTTGGGGAATGGATAAGATAAACTCAGGAGCCACCTGCCCTCTTGAAGATCAAGAGGCACGGAGATATAAAGTGTGTTGCAGGAAACAGATTGGCTCAGCACACAGATCCTTGTTCAGGAAAGAAGCCCCTCTTGTGAGACATTTTGTTCTGGAAAGAAAAAATACATCAAGTTCTCTCTCCTCTTTCATTCACCTGCTTCTAAGCTCATGGTTTGTTTAAAAGAGTAGCAGTCTTTGGAGAATGGTTATGTAGACATCTGTCTTCTCTCATGCCATCACCTGAAGTCTSTGCTGCTTTTAATTCCTTTCATTTGTCTAAATTTGATATTCTTGRGGTGTTTTCGATAATCCTGCATAGAGATTGGTTTCCAAATAATGCCTCCAGGGTTATTTTCATTACCAGAGTTTATATAAATAAATAAATATTTATTCATATAAACTTATTTATTCATATAAATATTTATATAAATAAATAATAAATGCATAATAGAATAATAAAGTAAATTCATAATAGAATCACAGAATCGTTAAATTTGGAAGAGACCTTTGGAGATCATCCAGTCCAATCCCCCTGCACACRCAGGGTCACCCAGAGCATGGGGCACAGGGCTGCATCCAAGCAGGTTTGGACCATCTCCAAAGAAGGAGACTCCACAGCCTCTCTGGGCAGCCTGTGCCAGGGCTCTGTCACCCTCACTGCTAAGAAACGTTTCTTTAGGTTCCTGTGGAACTTTTGCTGCCTCAGCTTGTGGCCGTTTCCTCTAGTCCTGTCGCTCTCCACCACTGAAAAGAGGCYGCCCCCTCCTCCTCACTGCCTCCCTTGAGGTGTTTATAGACACTGATCAGGTCCCCCCTCAGCCTCCTCTTCTCCAGGCTGAACAGGCCCAGCTCCCTCAGCCTTTGCTCAYAGGGCAGATGTTCCAGGCCCCTGATCATCCTGGTAGCCCTGCGCTGGACTCTCTCCAGCAGCTCCACATCCCTCTTGTACTGGGGAGCCCAGAACTGGACGCAGTACTCCAGATGTGGCCTCACCAGGGCTGTGTAGAGGGGGACGATCACCTCCCTCGACCTGCTGGAGATGTTCTCCTTAATGCGCCCCAGGATCCCGTTGGCCTTCTTGGCCACCAGGGCACACTGCTGCCTCATGGTCATCTTGTTGTCCACCGTGACGCCGAAGTTCTCTCTGTGCAGGGCTGCTCTCCAGCAGGTCAGTCCCCAGCCTGTGCTGGTGGCCGGTGTTACTGCTCARTTGTTCCTCCCCAAGTGCACTTGCCCTTGTAATATATCTTTATTAAAGGAAAAAAAAAACAGCCCACACATTTGGATCCATGCASTCTTTCAGCTCTAAGTACTGCGGTCACTGCTCTCAAACAGGTGTTTCATATGTAAAATATTTAAATGAGACCAAAAGCTCAGATTTTGCCTCAGTTCTGTGTACAATTAGTATTAGTACAGTTAGCTAGTTATTAGAATTGGTGTACAATTTCACTGACAGGCCTCAAGTTAGTATTTTCATGCAGTGTGTGCTCTAAGGGAGGCTTGCCTTGTTTATGAAACAGGTGAATTCTCTCCTGGAGAATCAGTATGCTTAAAACCTTGTAATATGTGTTGGCATCTGTTTTCCCTTTTGTTAGGTCTTTTCATATTTAAAGTGAGTTTAAATATGCRTTGCAACAGTAGCTGCTTTCTAGCTCGAGAGCTGTGTCTATGATACAGCCTCTTAGCSTTTTTTTCCTCTTTTTTGATTGAAAACCTAATACCCAAACTGTGACCACAAAAAGAATGCAAAATGTCAATTTACATAAAAACAGCTCCACGTTTCAACGTTAACGTTGTCTAGGGATGCCTGTGCGAAGAAGTTGTCATCAGTTGTCAGTGTCACCGCTAGGGCCTYGCTCTGCCCTAGTCGTGTCTCACGGTGCAGTTCTCGGCAGAAGGAAATCCAGCCTGTTGCGCTGCAGAAACAAGCCCTTCGATTCAGGGAATGCTTTGCAGGACAAACCATGTTGGTCTTCCAAGCTTCTAAAATTGGTCATCTCTCCCCATGGAGAGCACAGGTTGTTGAGAAGCCAGTCACCCAGTTCTGGGAATATTGCATTGTACTTCCTCGGGTGTAGTACAGTTACGGTAACATTGAAAACTATAAATGCTTCACTGTCAAACCGTAGCCAGGAGAAATGATACAAGCTGCAGTATTCCTGCRCGTTTGCCTCTATTCCTCCTTTTGTTGCTGCATAACCACTGCATCCAAGGAATTGATACTGCAAGCTTCCTGCAAAACAGGCTGTTTCCAGAGAGTGTCGCCTTTCRAAGAGTCTTCAATCTTCCAAATAGGTAACTTGCCCTCCCGGTGCTGCTGCTGAATCCAGTCCTGTGAGTGCAGTGGCCACAATCACCTCTATGTCCCAAATAGCTGGATGCATTTTTAACCCGTGCTTCCTGTTCTGCGTTTCGGCTGCCTTCTGAACACCRGTCTGATGGGTTTTGATAGTGAGCTTAATACTTCAGCATAGCAAAGTACCATTAGTGCTGCATGGAACAGCATCAAATTTTATTTTCCATTTACTTGAAAACTTGCTTAAATGAGCTGATGCTGTTGGCATTGCAGTGCTGCTGCTGTGAGCAGAATGGAGGCTCTCAAATGCGCGGATTTAGGTGCAATCCAAAACAGGGATGAATTTTGAAAGAACTTTGTTGGAAACGCTGTCCAAACTGCTGTTCCTTGTCGTGTAGTTCAGGAGTCTGCAGCTCCGCTCCGTGCTGCTCGAGTATTTAGCTTCCCTTGCTGTTATTGTCAGTCCAAGGGATGCTTTCCCTGAGTGACTGTGGATTTTGACTACMGGAGTATGCTGGTTAAGAGTTACTCTGTTAACAGAAATTATGTGTTGTCAGTGTGAGGAAGATTGATCTGAAAGCTCACATACTCAGTGCCCTTGGTAAGTTGGTTTTTCTTCAACTTTTAAAGTGCTTCTCTCTTTTTTTTTCTTTCCTCAAAAATGATGATGATCATGTAAAACTTGCCATTTTCTCAATTGTAATTGAAATGTCAAATTCTCAAAAAAAGACTCTTAAATTGAGTCAAATTCTCAATTTAATACATACAAATTAATGTCTTTGCTTTATATTCTATYAAATCTGGTATAGCTTGGTAATATTATACCAGCTGATAAAGAACATGCTTGATGCTTTCTTCTCCAGAAACTGGTATGAACTAAACCCATGGATGGATCCCACTGAAAATGAATTAAACAGCCCCAGCCCAGTCTGGATTTTTCCTTTTTCCCCTTCTGCTCTGGCTTACAGCACTGTGTTTGCACGGGCACCATGTGGATCAGGGTGGGAAAAAGTAGGTGGAGAAACAGAACCAACAGCCGTGGTTGGTTGTGCGGGAGGAGGAGACAGTGGAATTCCCAGGGAAGTGCCCCGGGTTCAGCAGCTCTCCGTGTTACCAGGCTGGCAGTCGGAGTCCCCTTCACCCCAACCAAACCTGAGGTAGGGAAGCCCCCGAAGGGATCTGTTACTTTCAGGAATTGTTTTGAAGAGTATTGAGCTTATATGCATGAGAATAATTACAATGTGTGTATAAAAAAGATACTGAGATAATTAACTATGTAATCAAGAATTCTCAAGGGCCAAGCAATTACTTTATAAAATATTCTATAAAAAGTGAGTTAAAATTGTTAATGAGGGTCATACTTTGTTTTCATGCTTGCTTACATTTTTCTTCCTTGTTTTGCAGTTGTTTTAAACTGCATGAGAATTATTTTGTTTGGAAGAGTCCGTCTGTTTTAAAAACTTTTCTACCTGAAGCTTTTAATCCTTTATTTTATGGCATGAATCTGTCCACAGTAATCAAGTATAATGTGGTGCCAAACAAAGGATTAAGACATCTTATCTTCCTCCATATCTTCCTTACCTGACTGCATGTGCAACGGGTTTTGGTTTTTAAGAGAAGATAAACAAAAGGGTCAACATAACAATAAAATTATTTTTTGTGAGGAACATACATTTGTGCTCTTCATAAACTCTAAAGGATTATGTAAAACTTATTTTTGCTTTGTAGATATACTGCCATTTTARGCTGCCACCCTACGTTAGAAGTAGTTATTCAAAGTTCAGGCTGAAATCTTCAGTCAGAATTTAAGAAAAAGTGCAGGACTGCTGCTGCTTCCAAAGTGCTTTGAGGGTGGAAGTTGAGTATTTTTTAACAAGCAGAGCTGCAGGTGCCGCTCCGTGACTGCGCTGGATCTTCCCGACACCTGCAGYGCTCCGTGGCTTCTTCCTGGAGGGAGGCAGGAGGGCAGCGAAGGAGCGAAGAATCCTCTGTAGTCCTCAAGTGCGATTTCCTGATTGTGAAATTGGGTTTCTGTTTGCAGTGTACAGAAACAGTGAGTATCCCTTCTGAAGAGATGTCTAGGAGAAAATATTTTAAAAGTGTTTTTCTATGTGTGTATGTGATCTTAGCGACTGACCTTGGTCCCTTATCTTAGTAAGGGATGCTTTTCTCTCTCTCTTTTCCTTCTATCTGCAACAGGATATGGCCAAAGACGCATTTTTTTTCCAGACACGCTAATGTTACGGCCCGTGTGTATTTATATATGGGGTTTGTTTGGTTTGGGTTCGGAGCTTAACGTTACGGCAGTGACAGGCCTTTTGCTCGCGGGTGCTGGGAGCAACATCAGGTTTCTTCTGCTGTTAGCGTTCCTCGAGCGGTGGGTGTATGTGCCCCCCGAAACACCGTCCTGTAGGTCACACAGGCTCCCTGTTGGGCTCCCCAGCTCTCCGAGGGCCTGCAGTTGGTCTCGTCTGGCCTCTCCTGAGAGTCGGCGTCGTGGCTGCTTCCCCTTCCCCAAGAGTTTTTCTCCTCTCCCAAGGCAGCGGGTTCGCAGCAGAGCGGCTACTCCTGCTGCTCCGGGGGTGACTGTCAGCTGGGCTAGCAGGGAGTTTTGATGCTGTGATGGGCAATCCGTGGACCTTTCCAAACACTTAGTGAATAGGCTCTATTTTGAAGAAGGGTGGTCCGTGATTTTRTGTGAGAAGGGGGGAAAAGCGAGAATTCAAAATTCCAAAATTCTGCCAAAAAGGCAGAAGCTGTTCTGGCAAAGTGGAATAAGTTTGCACTTSTTAAAAAAAAGTCATTAAAAGCTGCAAGCAAATTTAGATATCTCTAGTTGGAGAAAGCTAGGAGAAAGAAGGGGAAGTGACTGACCATGGAATTGTGGTTTGTGCCTCTGTGTACTGCTACAGATGTTAATTTACTTCAGTACTACACGACTGAAGTGTTAAATTCCTGTTATGCTCTTCATCAAAGAATTCTGAGCCAGTTCTGAAGAATAAAATGGGAAAATCTGGAATTAATAGAACTCCTTCAAGATATTCTTAAACTAATAGCTCAAATTAAGGTCTGCTGACTGCATTTAAAATACGCAGAAGTATTAGATGGGAAGGAAATGCTCATGTTTAATGTGGGTGGGAGGAGAATGCCTCAAACACCGAAAATACCCATAGCTGCTGGAAATGAGAAGAATGCCCTTCTCTGAAACACAATGGTTGGCTTGTAGATGTTTTTGTAGTAATGATAGAAGACTGACAGATCATTTTATGTGACATCTCGGAGAAGGAGGGAGAGAAGTAATTACAAGTAGAAAAGGAAATTTGGATTTTTAAAAAGTAATTCCTGATTACCTCATTCCTGAGGTCAGAATTAGTAAGYTCCAGGGCCATGATATCCCAACCTGAGCAAAGATTTCAGCTAAGCTTTTTGTTARGAGAGGGTTCTGGTTTTCCTCAGGCTTTAACGAGCGTTGGCAGGACCCACAGAACACGCAATTTAGATTTCYTTAATCCTGGCAAAGAGATGTTGAAGGACAAAACTTCAAGGTGTTTTTACCAAGAGTACAGTGGCTTACACGCCRATTTTAAGGCAGTATTCTCCAGACCCAGATAATGGGCAAGAAGTGTGGATAACAAACATAATTTCTATCATCATCAAATTCTGGAAAATGAATATATTTTTGCTGGTCTTACTTAAATTCGGAGGATACTAAATAAGAGACTCTTCTCAAGGAGATTTTCATATATCTTTATTGTTTCAGAAATTCTTTTTAGCAGTGTAACAGGAAAAGTGCTTTTAATTTTTTTTCCTTTAATGCCTGAATTACAGAAGAATGAGTAGGATAGCTCTCTAAACACAAGCTGCTGTTACTGAGCTTGCCATTTTCCAACTTGCCTAAAACACTTCTGCTTTTTCTGCTCTCATTGCCAAGGCATGAGGAATTTTGAGAGGGGGCTACACATGTTATCCGCTCAACAGGATGATCAGTTTAATTTCTGGTGCCTGGTATTTTTAGCTTTCATTTAGAAACTGCTAATGGTGGGTAGGATTAGTAAATAGTCAGGACTAACACAGGGTGTATTTTCAAGACAGAAGAAAATCTTCAAGGCATCAGTTTGCTTTGATTCAGGACTTGTTATGTTTAATGAGTATGTYGTGCCTAAAGTTCCAGATATATTTTTAGGACAGAGTTAGCCTTTGGAAGCGTATTTTCCCATAGATTCTTCCAGCAGGGGTTAGACATATGTTAATTATAGCGATACAGGGCAGGCCAATTCTATTTGTGATTGACTCATGCACTTGTTTTTATGAACGTATGCGCTGTACGACACTCCAGCACTTCCTGGTTATTGCAGATAACCGGGATGAAGTTGTAGGGGGGGGAACCTTTGCCGGGCACGATCAGCTGCCGGCCACCCTGCTACCCGCTCTGATCCTGCGGAGGGGAGGCCTCAGGGCTCTGGTTGCCTTAGATACAAACACGGAGAATTCAGGGTTAGACCAAAAGCTGGGACGATATGAGGAGAGCGAAGATAYAAACCAAAGAAATGGCTCTTTCCAGGTGACAGCTGATGGGAGAGGAGATGTCTACTGGTAGATCCTCCCAGAGAAACAGGAGCTAAGGAGGGAGAGCGGAGAGGCTGCACGGCGCTGATTGATAAGGGGGCATTTCCACATCTCCAGCTTTCCAGGGTAGGATTAGATCAAGGATGAAGGGAAGCCGTCTATAGGGCAGAGTGCCTGTAGACTCACAGCTTGTGTGGTCTGGGCAGCTTGGAGCTGAGGTCGGGAGCACAGAGAGAGCCCGTGGAGAACGTTGCTCCTGTGCGTCCTTCTGTGTTGGAAAACAAAAATGCTGCCGTGGTCACGCATCCCGAAGCTCGATACAGGGCTTTCGCTCTGGGTTTGCCCCAGACTTGCGTGGCGGAGCTAGGAGGAGCCGTGGCCGGGGCAGCCGCTCCGCTCGAGCCTGCAATTCCAAGGGAAGCCGCCCCCGTGCTGGGGCAGCCRGCCGGGAAGCGGCCAGCGGGGCAGCGGAGCGCCGGCTGCGGGAGCCGATCGGAGCCTCCTGTGCCGGCTCGCGGGGCCTGCGCGCGGCGTCTCCGGCAGCAGGCGCATGTCGCCGGCCCTTCYGCAGGCAGCCGCTGCTGGAAGGCATCTCTTGGTTCCCACCGAATTAGAAGAATTACTGCAGAATTACGGGGAGTTTGCTGGCTTCTGTACAGGGCAGCTGCAGAGGGAGCTTGGCATGTTACGGTTCTTTCCCTCTTTTTCCTCTTCCTTGCTTTAGTTCCCAGTTTCAATGTTAACTCCTCCATAGCAGAAGCCTATGGATGCTTTCCATGGCTTATTTGGAATGCAGTAGGTCAGCGGCTGTGCTATGAGCCCTTAACACACTCAGAGAAAATATTTTGAGTTTGAATCAGGCACTTGYCTTTAACGGAGCCCTCTTTAACACTCCATGTCTCCTGCTTTGGAAGCCAGTGTCTGCCGCCTCCGTGCTTAATATTGACGAGTTCTCCATGGGCTGCTCTGTCCTTCTCGCTCATGATGGAGCGACTTTCTGTCGGCAGTAGCTTTTAGTGACTGCGAGCCGTGCAGCTGCGAGGTGCCCGTGAGGCATTCCTGCCTTTTTCCCCAAACTGTCACGCCTGGAGCAGGGGCATGTTTCGCCGAGGGCTTTTGTGTGTTTTCTGTTGCCATAGTCACCAATAACAAATGCTCTTTCCAGTTTCCTTTCTTTTTTCCCCTTTGGGATGGTATTAGTTGCAACAAGTCTGAGGCTTGTACAAATTCATAGCTACTGTCACCGGAGAGCAGCAGCAGCTGCAGGATGTGATCATTGCGGATGGAATAATTGCCTTCGAAATAAAAGGGTCTAGAGTTTGCTTTCTGGGTTATAGCTATTAGTAATGAATTTAAGATGGGAGGAATTTCCTCTGGGATGCCCTGTGTGGGTGATGTGGAGACTCCTGGTAACTCATGACGAGAAAACAGTGATAACTTCAGCACCTCCGTGTTGCTGTCATTGTGCGGTAGCTCTCCCTGCCCGGAGCGCACACATGGGATGAACACCTGCAGTTTTTGTCCTTTGCTTTGATCGAGTTTCTCGTTTAAGGAGGTAAGCGTGTTTGGTGCTGCTTGTCSCTGACTCTAAAGGGAGGAACAGCACGTGTTTGGTAAAGAGGCATTGCTGCAGGAGGTTGTTTGGGTCTAGCAGTTACTTGTGCACACGCTTTTTGTAACTTTTCGGGTGTTTTCATTCTGCTTTTGTGCATGATATTCATAAGCTSTTACCTCTTTATGACTAGAAGTCACAAAAAGTGATTTGATGAGTAAGAGGTTTTCTAACCATTTGTATGGCAGCTAAATATCTGGAAGGAAAGGCAGTTGATTAAAAAAATACGCAGTAGGCTTTAACTTGTACCACTGTGCATTGCTGTGATTATTTCTACGTAAACTGTAAATATAAAGGTGTGATGCTGGTGTCCTGGCATCAATCTTCGGTGACTTGTGAGGAAGGAAATCTTGAACAAACTGTTTCTTCAGTAAATTAATTCTCTAAAGTGCAGTTACAGCGTGCTGCCTGCTGCTCTTCCTCCCCTGCAGTGCTTCTCTTGTGGCCTCCGTGGAAAACGCTTCCAGAGACTTTTTCTCTGATGAGTGTATTTATATAGGACATATATAATAAATCACACGCACAGGAGATGCTCAGGGTTTTTGGGGGGGTGAGGCTGACACTTAGCGAAGCGCCTGCTCGGGAAGCTGCTGTGCAGCCCGGGTGCACAGGATGTGCTGTGAGGATGAGGAGGATTCAATCCTTGTGTCCCACTGTCTTTGTGAAGGCTAGGGAAGGATGTCAGGCACCATGTCAATGGCGAATTACAAGCTTGACTGAGACACTTGTATTTTTATAGGTAGCTTGATTAAAATTGATGCAGTGGATGAATTAAAACTCTTAATTATGACCTGTAGGTCAACATATTAATCGAGTGTTGTGGATAGCTGTAATGCTAGCTCTTGCCTAGCTTGTATGAAGGAATTCTACACGACTGGACAGCCTTTGATCAAATTAAAGCTTGGAGGGGAAGAGAGAACACGTTGACGTATGGGAGGGTGCYGCAGAGTAAGCCTGTGCTCCTGTGGCCTAACGCCTTCATCTGAGCTTGGGTGAATAAAAGAGAAGCATTAACTAGCAAAAACAGTAGAGAATCTGCCCACGTGATATTGGTGAAACCAGTAACAGAAGGCTGCAAAGTAACTATGGCTTGGGCTTTCTAATTAGGTACTGGGGATGCAAAGAGTTTGCAAAGAAGCTATTGGAAAGCTCAAGCAACTGCATCCTCACAGAGGAGCTGCAGCTCGAGCTTCTTCATTTACGAAGCCGGCTGGGGGCTGAGCTGCCGGCAGGCACCGTGCAGGGGCTCTGAGGACGGGACACTGGGCACTTTGCAGCGGTGGGGACCRGAAATCCAAACAAACTGAACCGAGAAGGAGGCGGCATTTCTAACAATATCGGAAGCTAAACAGAAACTCAGCTGTGTATCAGTTTGCATAGCTTTCAGAAAGCAAAGCCAGTTGTACTGCTGCTTGTGCCTTATCCTAGGCTGTGTAAAGGCAAATATGACTGGGACTAAAGAACTACTAGAACTATGACTGAGGAATAAGACTGGAAGTTGAACAATTTATGACGGCAAAAGATGTTTTTTGTTTTAAAAATTTATCTCAAAGTCTTTGTTAACAGTTACTTAAGGAATAAATCAAATACTGCTGTGATGTATTTTGAAAACTATACATACACATACCTACACTTCAATACAGGTGGATATGTTTTAGAGGCTYGCAGAAATAGTCCATATAGTCAATGAGTGCATTTCAACAGTAAGGATCTTGACCTTAAGGGACCTTAGTTAGTTTTGAAGACTGAAACCTCCAAATGCAGTAAAAGCCTCTGAGATTTGAAAGCAAAGGGTTTGGGGATTAGGGAGTGGGTATTGCTGGTTTTATGTGGATGATGGAATTTGAGACTTCTTGCCACAGAAATCCAATATTCTGATCTGGTAACTTGAGGCAGATGAAGCTGTAGGTGCAGGTGAGACCTGCAGATGGGAGGTGCTGAGTGGGACAAGCAGGAACATGGTGCCCATCACTGCGTCCAGGGTAAGGACCTCTCCTAGTAGAGAGTGTGTGTGTGTGTGTCCGCACGCGTGTGGATGGGGGAGTGTGTGAGGGGGAAACGGGGTTTGCAGGAAAATTAGTTCATGCTGCTTAGAAGCATGGAGTGTAGAACACCAATGACTTCACTCCATCCCTGTTGTCCAGGGATTATCAGCAACTAATTATTCGGAGAGCTAAACCAAACACTGGTCAGGCCTTTCTGGATTGCCTTCATGTTTCTTAACCTTGGACCTAGAAGTGTCAAAATCCTTTAGGCTGTCGTCTTTATTTAGTGTTACTACAATCTCTAGTAATAGAATAACCCTCTGTTCTGCTGTTAATCCCATGTCCCAGTGTATGTGGGCTTTTTTCTTTTCTTTTTTTTTTTTTAAACCCTTCCTCTCTGTGCTTCCAGAATCGAATTCATGTCTTGAACTAGTCAGTTGATCTGCTTGTTTTCCACATGAAATATTCTCTACATCGTAAAACTCATTCAGTTTTTGAGAGTTTGCCAAATGCTTCCAACAATCCTGCGCAGAAGTTCATTATCTTTGGGAACGTTCCCGTTGATAAAGGTTCCGGTGTGTCGTGTTGCTGTGTCGGGCTGAGATGCGGTGYGTTAAGGTCTGGCTTTGTGCTGCGTGGCCGTTGTGACGGGGCGGCGTGGCTTTGGGGAGCAGGGCTGACACGCGCCGCTCCTGCTGCGCGGCTGCTCCGCACGGGCCCGGGCTGCAGCCCGGCGGTTCTGCCTTTCTCTCGGTGCTCGCGGGCCGCGTTGCCGCACGGCGGCTCCCCGTGAGCCCGCGGGGCTCCCAGCCCGGCCTCCGAGAGGTCGGGGCCCTGTGGCTGCGAGGGGTTCGTCTTGTGCAAGCGCTTCCCGCTGGTCCCGGCAGCCCCCACAGGCTCCAGTTGGTCACTCTGTGCTAGCACCTGGGACTAGGCTGGAATGGCCAGTCAGTCCGCTGGGGTCCGCTCTGCCGGCGCCGCAGGGGGCCGCCCCGCTGCGTTGGGATGGGATGGAATGGGATGGGATGGGAWGGGGCAGCTCATCAGCTGCTGAGCTGCTTGATCTGAGCTGCCCACGTGCCCGGGCTCGGGAAAGCAAGGGATAGGGGTCTTCGTGCACGCTGCCCGGAGGATGAGCTCTACAACCCTTCCCGTGTTCTCATATTTCCATTTTTTCCTTTAACGGAAACTGTGCAGCACTGGGGGCTTGGTGTTCTGCACATGTGTTTGTTCGGCAGCTTTCAAGCTTAACCTGGGCGCTGCCTGCAGCGAGCGGGGCTCCCCTGCTGCTGTCACACTGCACTGGMAGTAGTGGCCCTTCTCATTAGGTGTGTGCATTAAAAGATTAACTAGTGTGCACTCTGCCAAGCTTGCGAGATACTTCACAGACCTAGTCAATAAGTGATTTGATGGTTATCTGTTTTTCCCATTTTTCTGCTCTTATTCTAAACAAAATTGAGCAAAAAAAAATTTTTTTTGAATGGTGTCTGCTGCTAAGTATCATTTGCATTTTTTTTAATGTAAAATGCTTTTATCTTCTTTACAATAAGAGACAGTATTTGAAATGTTTATCATGGATTTGTACAAGATTTTAGAAGAGGAAATAAGCAGTCATCAGTGTTTGTGAATTATTTTAATTAAGGTCTCATTTGTAAATGGARTCACATCTAATTTAATTGAGGACARCCGTTCACATGTAGCCCAGGAAAGTGTGAAAGACTTGCTCATGTTCTAGCTTGTGTCACTGCATTAGGGAATGCCTGCATCAGTACATCAGCTCAATAGTAGTGAATTGAAATAGTCGGTCCTGAGGCTCCTACASCAACACATTGTGCTATACAGCAGTATTGTTTTGCACTAGATTTAGTGGAGCCTCTTGTGTTTGCATATCCGTGTTGCTCAGAGCTGTTGTTCGGACCCCCCTCACAGTGGAAACATGTTCTGTGCATCTGAAGCACCATTTCCAGTTGAGTTTTCTTCAGGAGATAAGATCGTGTGCACAAATACCCGTCTGTGACCAAAATCATTGCAAAGTAAGTGGGAAGGGAGGSCTGGGAGGAAGGATTAGCTGCTAAATTGCACTACTGCTCTGGACCAAAACTAACACTAACACAGCCTTAAGCTAACAGAGTCTTCTGGTGTATTTTACAGACAACAGATAGACTCTGAAGTCAGACAGATTCTGTTCTGTTAACTTTCATTTAGTCTGGCAGAAATGTGAGAACAGAGAATAACACTGTGGGAATGGAACTGGATTTATGATAAGCGAGGCAGTACCTCTTCAATATTTACTTACTTGCTTAAATTCGTATTTTGTTCATTCTCTTTGAGAATTTTTCCCCCATCTAGGGACAACTATACCTTTTATCCTTTTCAAGTCTTAAAGTATGACAGATATGTACAATGTGCCTTARGGTTCACAAACGTGTCCCAAAGTGCAGTCTCTGGGCTCTGGGAACATCGATACAAATTCATCCTTGTTGCTTTAGTTGGCTTGGAYTACAGATCTTTCATCTTGAAAACGCAGACCGTAAGGCAGCCCTGTTAGGGGTGTCGGAAGGACCGTGTCCGTGGCTGCTGTCCGCGCCAGCTCTTTAGTGGTTTCCAGATGCCTGTGTTAGCTCAGGAACCCTGCACAGGGAAGCRGGGTCACTTGGGCAGGACTGCACCTGGGGATGCCTACGGAGAAAGTGGTGCTGGCCAGAGGGCAGGCAGGTGCACATGGGCCAGAAGTGGTGCCTGTTCCCCTGGAACGTGTTTAGCCAAGCAGCCCGTTTGCCTGCAACCTTGTGTCGTTGGGTCATTTCGCAGAAAACCTCAAGTGTAATTGTTCTAGTTGGGATCATAATTTGGCACTGTGCTGTTCAATTACAGCTCTTGGTAGTGTTTTGCTTTCCTGACAGATTTTCTGTGATCTGGTTGAAGTTTCTGAACATCATTGATCAATGCCCCAGATGGACAAGGGGATCATTTAACAAGTTTAAATAAATGAGGAAAAGTTCCTTTTGTCATCCACTTATTTATTTACTTATTTATTTATTTATTTATTTATTGTGTGTCTGATACCTTTCCTCCACACTTACTCTCTTCTGTCTATATTATTTTCTTCTTTTGTTCGTCCATTACACTTGAAAAAAAAATGAACATCAGCATCCAATTCTGGCAGCATGGACACTGCAGAAATGGTTGGCAAGAGCTGTTTGTTCACCAGCATTTCTGGCATGGTCACCACTAAGAATGTGGTCTTGCTGCTACCCCAGTGCTCATGGGGTCTCTGCCAGTTTTTCCGTCCCTGAACTAGCTCATCCTAGGATCAGAAGAGCACCAGCTCAGCTCCATGGTACCACGAGGGGTGGAGAAGAAATCCAGCCTGTTTTGGTGTCACCAGCTGGGCCATCAGTTTAGCTGTATCCTTGGGCTGCACCATCCTGCACATGGCAGGAAGTGGGAACACTGACCTCTCTTTTTTCCGCTCTGTGCTGTGCTTTTGCATTTTAGTATTTGGATGCAAGCCATTGAGCATTTCCTGGTAGGAGGCTTTGAAGTGTCTTCGGCTATATTTCATGTCACATCACTGCTGTGCATCAAAGTCTGTAAAATTACTTGGGCATCAGCTGTGTACAAATGGCTTGGGGGCACTTTCTCTCACTATCAAAACAGGAATAAGCACAAGTTTGTAGTCCCAGCTTTTTTTTCCATGAAACAGAGTTTAAGCCTTTTTTGAGGAGAAGAATAACTTCCTACTTCGAAAGGAAGTACCCCTGTCTCTAATGGGTGGCCTTCCTTTTTAAATGGAAGACATCATTTAAAGACATCAACAGAAAATAAAGACATCAGAAAATAGTGTCTGGTGATRGATGCACTTTGTGGAGATTTCCTGATGGAAAATACAAATAGCTGCTGGTAGCCAAAATACTTCCCAGAAATCTAAAATAGATTTAAGAAATCTAATTTAGAAGTGCAAGGGAGGCAAATAAGAAAATTAAGGGCATTGCAATAAATCCTCTTATTTATTTTTTCGTGACAATATCAGGTTTCTGGTTCATGATTTGGGAGTTTTGGGAGTAAAACAGTTTTACTCTATTTTAACTTTTTGTATGTTGAATATCCCAACGTTATTTGGCATTCGTTTGTCGAAGGAATCGGCAGCAACATGCGCTTGCGGAGCAAGATGAAGGTGGAGCAAGGCTCCCGGTTTTGTTGTGTGTTTGMAGACCTGGGCACGGAGAGCTGCAGCATCCTCCTGCTGTGGCGGCGCGGTGAAGCTGGTGGGGTTCGGCGCTGCCTCGTTACCTGGCTGCCGAGCTTCATGCAATCTAGATTTCGGCGTGGCTGTTGAAGAGCAAGACACGATTTTCCTCAGGGATTTTGCTGGGTGGATGTGCTCCTTGGCTGTGTGGGTGATCTTTGCGCAGACAGGGGAAGGCTAATGGTCCCTGGCGTCTGTTTGTTGATTTTTGCTGAGCGGAGGAGGACAGCAGCGGGCTGCAGGCTGGGCCGGCCCCGCGCCTCCAGCGAGGCAGCCTGGGCTGTCCGGCGGAAGGAGCAGCCTCGGTCAGAGGGGCGACGCGGCGGGAAGGGGCAGCGCTGGGGCTGCGCTCGCGCCCCCTTCGTGTGGGGCAGGCGCCTCAGCCGTGTGGCGGCCGCGCCCGTGTGGGGCAGCGGTGCCTCGCCCGTGACTCGACAGCGCCGCTCGCGGAGAGGGCGGCGCGCGCGGTCCGTCAGCGCTCTGTAACGGCCACTCCGGCCCGAGCAGGCGGGCAGCGGCCCCGCCGAATCATGGTGCGTTCCCCCAGCCTCCGAACTGCTCCGTGTTTGCCCAGTAGCCGAAGACCAGCTCGCTGGGAGCAAGGAGTTGTCACGTGTACCTAGTGCTAATTAAATTGTTCAAAGAGTAGCAAGCTCGTACGTTTTATGAGGTAAACCACCTGTGTTTATACAGCGTATTTAAACATGCTCTGTGTTCCCAGAGTGAAATCCCCGTTGAAGGTGTTGTCAAAGCTTTGCTGGGTCCAGTGCATCACCCTGACTGTCACCTGTGGTATTTGAGTATCGGACTCGTGTGTGTGCACCGTATTTACTGCAGGACGTCTTGTATTAGATTGAAGTAATAGCAGCATTTCAAAAAATGCATTTCCAGTCAGCAGGGAAAGACTGTAAGCTATGGGGACACTCTATGGAAGTACATTTGGAACTACGGCAGTATTTTTGAATTTATCTACACTTGAAAATCATTTGTGTGCAGGCTGCTTACTTGCCGTTTTGTACCTCTCCCCACACCTAACCCTTCATTTTCCTTTTTAACAGGTAGAGAGAATTGTTGACAAGCGGAAAAACAAGAAGGGGAAAACGGAATATTTGGTGCGATGGAAAGGATATGACAGCGAAGACGATACTTGGGAGCCAGAACAGCACCTTGTTAACTGTGAGGAATATATACACGAATTTAACAGGCGTCACAACGAAAAGCAAAAAGAAAGCACGTTAACTAGGACAAACAGGACCTCTCCAAATAATGCCAGAAAACAAATTTCTAGATCTACCAATAGTTCTTTTTCAAAGACATCCACTAAATCTTTAGTTATGGGTAAAGACCATGAGTCAAAAAATAATCAACTTTTTACTGCCACCCAGAAGTTCCGGAAAAACAATTCCCCATCTCTTTCTGGCAGGAAAAACATGGACCTCGCAAAATCAGGTATAAAAATCCTAGTGCCCAAAAGTCCAATTAAAAGCCGGACAACAGTTGACGGCTTCCAGAATGAAAGCCCCGATAAAATGGACCACATTGAACAGGATCAAGAAGATTCCGTAGCACCAGAAGTAGCAGCAGAGAAGCCAGTGGGAGCTTTGCTAGGACCTGGCGCGGAGCGTGCTAGGATGGGGAGCCGACCAAGGATACATCCCTTAGTGCCACAATTACCAGTGCCAGTAACAGCCACGATTGCATCAGCATTAACAATAAATGGAAAAGGTAAGTGTACAAATCGCTCTCTCTAAGGTAGATTTTTCTTTTGACCGATCTTGTGCTGTTCGGATGCAGACAGGTTACCCGCTTTGTCTCAACCGTGTTAAATGGAGTCTGGAGAATCTTTATTTATTTTACATAATTATATGACTAAAACCTGTAGAGTTTTGCCAACTTTTGCTTTCTTYGTGGGGCTTCACTGATATATTTGTGTTTTCGGGATCACCGTAAGATACATCTGTGTTTGACTTGACATTGTGTGGTACACAGGCTCCGTGTACCATTTCCAGAATTACAGCATTGCTYTTTCTCTAAATAGATCAAAGGCTCAAATTTGTGTATCTTAAAAATCAAAAATGATAGGAAGAGATGAGTGGAGATTATTTATAGCACTTCATGTGCCCATTTTGTTAAAAAATATTGCTTGGAATAAACCTGTGAGAATGGTACTGCTTAGAAAAGTTATTAAGTTTTGTTTCAGTGAAAATTTGAGCCAGTTGTGGAGATGCATATGCTTCTGTCTGGGCTGAATTCTGTCTTCATTGTATTTTATTACATTTTATTGATACTTTGTGGTTTATCCATCTTTCTTTTGAGAGCTTATTTAGGTTTAATGTCTGGCTTTCTAATGTTTCAGTAGACTGCAGTTTATTCAAGTTGTGCTGTGAAGCTTGTAACACCACAAAAACCTGAAGTGCTTTTGTGGGAGGAAACCATTCTTACTTTCTCCCTAATGAGAAGCCCTCGTTTGAGTGTTTGCACGTTCATCATTGTGACCCCCAAAGCCTTCGCTCTCCGTGGCAGACCCAGCAGTGGGGTGGTCGTGGTCGCTCTCGTACACGTGTTTCTGGGGTGACTTTTCCATGTGTAACACGGCACCTGCAAGCCAGGAGCGGGAGGTGGTGTCTGCAGGGGTGCCTTTGATGATGGCTGGCTGGAAAAATCCCTTGAGAACCCCAAGCTGGGCCTGCCGGGAAGTAGGGACAAGCTCCAGGAGCACAAAAACGCGCGGAAGCCCCAGCGCGTGTGCGGGCTGCCGTGCTGTGGCTCCCGTGCAGCTTTCCTGGGGAAGGGGCTGCAGCCCATGGAGGAGGGGCGGGAAGCAGCGCCCCAGGAAGGAATCCTGCCCTGGAACAGCCGCGCCGGGTCACAGAGCTGCCCGTTGTGCGGCGCGGAGCCGGGCACCGCGGCAGGGCGCGCGGAGTCGGGAGCGCCTCCGCCCTTGCGCGGGCCGAGGAGGGATGTGAATCTGTGCGGAGCTGGAGGGGAAGATGTACGGGCTGATGGGCTGTAAGTTTGSGGAGTAACTGAGCAGGCTGCCTGGGCTTGCACGTGCTGGGATCTGGTRGTAATTGACACAGGTCTGGCTGTTAGCACAGCGTTGTGGTGTTCCCAGTGAAGAGATGGGTAGTGCTGTCTTGTGTTTTGCCTTGTGGAAAAACAAATTGGGGAGCAAAGGACCCTGTTGGCTAGATCAGTAGTCACCAATRATTAAATTGTTCCCCCTGACCTTTCATTCCTGTAATGCTGGTACAGCTATGGGCCAGTTAGAGTGCATCTGGTGGGTGAAAGGACCTGCGTGTGACAGCAACACGTAAMATATTATGTGAGGAGCAGGTGCCCACGTGTCGTGGAGAGGTCGCTAGTCCTTCCACTGCCACCACCGCCCTCCGCTCTCCTGAAGTCACAGTGACAGGGGAAGCTGCCGGCTGGCCCTGCCCATCAGGGCACTGTGGCGTTTCTCTGCCTCTTCCGTGTATGTTCAGTGGAACTAAGGTATAGGTCCCTAAAGAAAGAAGAGCCAAGGACATGGCCACCATACGTTGGTGCCTAAAACTGTCCAAGATTTTTCAACCTGCTTCTGGAGGGACTTTTGTTCAAGCAAACTAAGGGAGACTTTGTGTCCCTGACAGTGCTGCCAACCCCCAAATAAAAATAAAATATGGGAAATATAAAATAAAAAATAGGAAATAAAAAGGACATCTCCAAATGTATTGCAGACCGAGCATGAGGTTATCATCACTGCAGCTTTCTAGGGGTAATTTCTTGGTAGCAATTCTGTGGTTATGAATCGTGGAAGCAGAGGTGCTTTTCCTGCTGCTGCAGCTAGGCAGCCCTGGGTTGCCAAGAGGACCTTCCCCCAGAGCGAAGGCAAGAGGCACCCCTTAAAACTGCACCCCGATGTATTTTTAACATCTCTGTGCTGTTCAGTAACATGTAGTAAGCAGGTCCTGCCCTTCCCCCCTGCAATGCAGAATCCTGCCTTGTTCCTTACTCAGGACATTCCTCCCTTCCTAAACTGGCACCTCCTGGTGTTGTCAGCACTGTCAGCGCTTCAGGGACCGTGTGTCACGAGCAGTATTTATTGTACAGAGTCCTCAGGAGGTTCCTGCCGCCGGCCTCAGCGCCGCGTGCGCTCCGGGTCTGACTTAYTGCTAATAGAGAGGATAGACCTGGCTTTGGGAAGGGTCTCCCCAAGCTTCCCCCCTCCTCCGCGGGCACCTTCTGTTGGATTTGAGGGTTGTCAGGAAGACAAAAGCTTGTTTGGAAAAGCAACTGGTTACTTGAGGTGGTTCAGGAAACTTTTATCAAAACACTTTTTGGTGAGGAAAAACACGATTAGTCACAACAGGAACTATTAGTTAGAAAAGGTCATTTTGAAACTTCTGGTAAAGTAGATACATCAAAAATGTAGACAACTTTAAAAATGAATATCTAAATTGGCTATCATTTTWAAAAAGTTTTGGAAATGATCATTTAAAACTATAATGAAAGCAGTTAATATTCATTGCAGAAATCCCCCTAAATGCTTTGGAACTGTATAAATTGCCTTGGTTGCATAGTCCTAATTCACTCTTCACAGTTGAATCTTTTCTGTATGTTCTTTCTAGCCTAGCTTATGTATTTGTTCTTCAGGCTATTCAAGGGGACAAAAAAAAAGCCTGTATGAAAATCACAGGAAAAAAAAACCACAGAAAAATCTCATCTTTGCCTGGGATTGCTATTAAAGATTAGTATGAATGTAGCTCCTCGGCACGTGTTTCATGGGGCAGGCCTGTGTGGGGCAGCTCCTGCTCCGCAGATCCTACGGCCCYGGCAGGCCAAGCAGCAGACAGTGCTCGATATGCAGGGAATACAATCACAGTGGTGTTTGCTTTAGGAGTTGATGGCTTCAGCACAGTGATATCTAGCTGCTGCTAAAGTATATTCTTATTTGTTCTGAAAATATGTGTTTTAAAATTCTTGAAAGTTTTGCCAACTCTGTTTTGAAAATGGGGGGGGGACCTTACAAGTCTGTAGTGGGGGTGACGTGGCAGTAATGGGAGTTGGGCACCAAACTTTGCTGATTGCAGTTTTTCGAAAAAGATGTTATCGYCAGCTCTTACCCAGGTGAGTGGAAGCAATTCTTAAATGGATTAATGAAACAGAAAAGCACCTGAAATGGAAACTGAAATGTTGTGGAAATCCTGAGAAAAGATTTAAACGGGGTCTCCTCTTGTACCTGGAAGCAGCGCGTGTTACAGAGCGTTAGACAAGACAAGCCGAGGTCAGGGAGAAGGTTGTGATGCGTTTGGAGCTTTGGAAACAAAGTTGAAGTTAATATTCCACGTTAATATGAGCCTTTTCAGTGTATTGCCCTCCCCGCAGCTCGCCGGGGCAGTGCCGTTCAATGGGAGCACACGGAGAGGGAGATGAGACTCCGGGGAATCTGCGACTCGCCCAAGCCCAGAGAGCTCTCGCCCTTGCGGAAGGGGCTGGACTTCCATCCTCAGAGCTCCGGGCCTCTCCCACAAAACCTGCCCGGATCCAGGGAGCCCGAAGAGGACGCAGAGCAGAGCTGTGGGGCTGGGGCTCCTGGCAGAGGCCCCTGCTGTGGCCGTGATGGGGCTGGCCGCGCGCAATGGGGCTGCGAGCTGCCCCTTTGCAGCAGGGCCCGGAGCTGCTGCAGCTGTTTGCCCGGTTTGCTGCCTGGTTTTAGAGGCATCCAGGGAAAGAGGGTGGTGACGAGCAGGCTGCTTGCCTTGTTCTCTGGCAGCGGTCCAGGTCTCCAGGTTTCTTCTGCTGCCACCGTGTGTGTGCCTCAGTGGCTGCCGCTGCGCCAGGCGGTGCCACACACACGGAAACGGCCTCTGGAAAAGGCTGCGGTCGGCGGCGCGAGCCCTGCGGGACACACACAGCAGGCCCCGCGCAGCCCCGGGTGCGGGACCAGCCGAGCTCGTGCTCCTGGTAGCTCCCAGCTTGCGCACAGGATCACAGAATCACGGAATGGTTGAGGTTGGAAGGGATCTCTAGAGACCATCTAGTCCAACCCCCCTGCACACACAGGGTCACCCAGAGCACAGGGCACAGGGCGGCATCCAGGCGGGTTTGGAAGACCTCCAGAGAAGGAGACTCCGCAGCCTCCCTGGGCAGCCTGTGCCAGGGCTCTGGCACCCTCAGAGGAAAGAAGTCCTTCGTTAACTTCCTGTGGAACTTCTGGTGCCTCAGCTTGTGGCCATTTCTTCTAGTTCTCTCAGTGGCCACCACTGCAAAGAGGCCGCCCCCTCCTCCTCACYGCCTCCCTTGAGGTATTTGTACACACTGATCAGGTCCCTCCCGGGAAAGCCGCAGGAACGCATTGCTTGGGGAATTACAGTGCAGAGTGCGACTAAATGAAAATTAAGACGATGTGTTACTTTTTCTTATATCTCTTTTTTAGAGTTCTGGAAGGACAGAAGCTGCTTTGAGCCCTCCCTTTGTTTGTTTTTCTTGGTAGTAAAATGTTTTTCTAAAAAAAGCCTTCAAGACAGGAACTCCCTTTTTCAGTATGTTCCTAGTTGCACTTGGATGGCGACTTGATCTCTACTGATTGATCTGGAAAGCAACCAAGTATTTTTTTATTAGTCCAAACAAGAGCCTGTGAAGTGGATTTAAAACCCTTTGTAAAGCCATACAAGCTCCTGAAATTATCTGTTAATGGTTTTGTCAAATACAGCTGAGTCTATTTTTGTATGTCCTCTATTGCATATGCATTTAGCAAAGGGCCGATTCAGAGTGAAACTGCTTCCATTTAGCTGCCCATAAAGGCACCTTTGTGTTTCTGCTCCAGAAGCTGCACTTTGGTTACACCCCTCTCCTTAGGGTTCCCCTTATGACTGCCATTAGGAACTACATTGTAACTGACCATCAAATTTCCCAGCTATATTGCTCCTTAAGGTCATTTGGAAGTTCTTCAGCTTCTCTGCTCTTAAATAGAATCCTGAAGTGTTTACAATTTCATGTTTATCTCTGTTTCCCATCTTAACATAAATTCAACCACGTTAAGTAATGTGGCAGCTTGGAGGGCCCATGTTGGGTGGGAAGGCTGATCAGTTATCAGAGGAGAAGCAGCAGGGCTGGGGGCAGAGAGTTGATCAGTTATCACAGGGCAGCTGATCCTCCATAACCGGTCAGCTCCCGCTGCCGGACTGCTTTGGCCATTCCCAGTGCCAATTCCCGGTGCCTGTTATCGCTGTTTTCCCGGCATCGAGAGCTCCTTGTCAAGGGCTGTAGTGGCTGAAGTCGATAGACTGTCCTCATAACAGTACAGGGTTTCAGCTCAGGGTTTGTTGGGTTTTGGGGTGTTTTATTGACAGGGCGAGGTGTAAGTGGTGGCTTGCTTGCTTTTCCCGACAGCCCCTGCTGCTTCTGAGCAGAGGTTCTTCGTGGGGGCCGGATTATCCCSGTGTCTGCGTGTGCCGTGTGTTCCAAGAGCCCTGGCACGTGGGTTTGGYGCATTCAGGCTGAGCGAAAAGCTGCTCGCTTTGCAGTGAACAGTCCCGTTCCCTTCCAGTGTTTCCACATGCCCGGTTTATCTTATGGCCCAGCTGCTTTTTTAARGACAGATTTATTTTTATTAGCCTTCTGCAAGTGACAGGGAGGGACAAGTTGTGACCCGGGGAAAGGGGGAGACAGATGTGCTCACTCTTTTTCCTTCTTTTAATTCAGTCCATGAAAAAAGTTTTTTATTATTATATATAGATTATATATATATACCTAGAGTTACTATGAAAAAAACCTCTCTGGAAATACTCCCTTTAGACATATAATCTTCACCTTAAGCTGACAGAAAAGCTGCTGCTGGTTTCGGCAGCGATTGTGTGCCCGGCGGCTGACGCAGCGCTGTCCGTGGTGCAGYCCGCGGGGTGCTGCAGCGCTGGATACCGAATGGGGATCAGGTCCCTGGCGCCGGAATCTCTCCAGACTGCCCTGAAGGTACCAGTAGCCATCGGTCATTGCACCTTCCTGCAGCAGTAAGAGATGAAAGTCATTGCTGAGGACACATCTGTCACACCGCGTACGTCAGTGTTGGAAGGACTGAGATGGAGCAAATGAAGTAGCGGCTCCGTTGGCAACGCTCCCTTTCACCCCACGTTGCTCATGGCTCTGCAGAGGCTCCCTGAGGGAGATGAGGCTCTTTCCCCCCGCTTGCCAAAGCTGTAGGACTTCAGAATAGCTTGTGGTAATAACATAGGAAATCTGGAATCAGAAAAATAAAGTACATCATCCTTTGCAGCTGTGCATGATATAGTAGCTATCAACATTTTGGAGTTTTGCTGCTCATTTTTTTTTTTTTAAAAAGTGATATCTTCCATCTCTTTAAGCCATGAAGTGAGAATGAAGATGAAGATAGAGTATATATGTTTAGTAAGGAAGCTCTTGTGACTGTTCTCTCGTCTTCTTGACAAGATTAATGTGAATAAGTTGATACAAAAATATATTAAGAAAAAAAGGTCAAAATGATCTTAATATGAGTCTGGGTAGATTTGTCTAGATCACAGCAATATTCCCCTTCTTYGAAAGGTGAGATGAGGAGAATACAGTTAAAACTTCAGTCAACAAAGCATCCTTGGATAACAGGCTGTAGCCAGAGAGAAAAAATACATAATCAGCAAATTTTCTTTTATCAAGCTAGAAGGTTAAGGATGGGATGTCATAAGGTTTTATAATAAAATCACTGTGTGTTAATATTTATTASTGATTGATTAAAAAAAATGTGCTGAGGAACGAAGGTACAAAACTTGCAGGGAGGCCACTTGAGAAAGGCCCCTCCGGCTCCCTCGGAGGGATCTCTCAGGGGATTTCTAATGTGTGGGAACAATTGGAGGATCCAGGCTAAGGCACTGGTGAAATGCCCCTTGGTTCACGGCAGGAAAGAGTATGCAAAGGGAATGCTGAGCCTGGCACCTGGTTGTATTAGAGGAGAAAAGCTGGAGACATGCAGAAATCATGCTGGTGTGTTCAGAAATGCCTGTTCTGGAAGCAAGCAAATTAGAACGAAGAAATAAAAATTCAAAATAAAAAAGTTAATAGCTTTTCCTCTTCTCTATAGTCCCGAGAACTGTTTACTACAATGTGTTTGAGGCCAGGGGTAACAAATGTTTAGAAGAACTGTAGGCATTTGTAAGAAAAATAGGAATAAATTCTGTTCATAGGAGTGGTATAAAAATAGTTTTGGAAAGAATGCAAGTCCTCTTTGTCTAGGAGGGAGGGAACTTGGTGCAAGATATCTGAAAGCTGTTAGCCCTAATGGGATGACTCATATTGCATCATTAACAATTGYTAATTATGGAACAACTTGCTAAATTATTATTTATGAAATTACTTTTGTACTGTGTAAACGTTGGGAGATTGATAACTTTTYGTATGTTGGGCTAACCTGGATGGTGTTCTGAGCTATAGATGACTAGTGCATTTTCCACTTGCATCTAAGCAGTGCCGGTGAAATCAACTTTAAATGAGTCTCTCCTTCAATGAGTCAAAGCCTCCTGTAACTGTAAAGCTGATTCTTGTTTTGCCATAGATAAAGTTGTATTGACATAGGTAATTTAAAAGTAATTTTTGACATATGAGAAGAATGTCCAACTAGAGCTTCTCGCGCAGTCAGTGGTTGTGTGAAGACGCATTTATGGCCGTGCAGGGAGACACCTTCTCACCAAGGAATCGGAATGTAATTTTTTTCGTATAGGAGCACAAAGAGGAAAAAAAAAATAGTGCAAAAAAAGGAGTATTTTGAACAATGTTTTCAGAGCAGAGGTTCTGTCTGTGGTTGCTGCCGTTGCAGCCTCGTGAGGCTCTGTTGCTGCTGCCCTTGCCTGCTTGCTGCTGCTTGACTGTGCACGCGTGTCGGTGCTGGCGAGCGGCTCCAGCACCGCCGTGGGCCCCAGGGTCAGGGAAGCGACCGGGGAACAACCAGAGATTCCCGCAGGAGCCTGTGGGAGTCTCTGGTTGTTCCTAGAAGTGCCTTTTCAAGCCATGTTCTATGTAAAGATACATGGTGGCCCCGCTCGAATAGAGGATGGGGAGCCTTAAATTGAATACAGAATGATTTTTTGTAATTAAGAGAACTGGGTTTCTGTGAAGGTTCTGTAGTAAACGGAGTGGGTCAAGGTACTGGGCACATTCATAGAATCACAGAATCCTAAAGGCTGGAAGGAACCTCTCGAGATCACCTAGTCCAACCCCCTGCACAGCAGGGACACCCAGAGCACGGGGCACAGGGCGGCATCCAGGCGGGTTTGGAAGCTCTCCAGAGAAGGAGACTCCACAGCCTCCCTGGGCAGCCTGTGCCAGGGCTCTGTCACCCTCTCTGTCAAGAATTTTTTCCTTAAATTCCTGCGGAACTTTGGGTGTTTCAGTAAGCACCAAAATTCTGGGGTAAGCCTTCCAAAGTGAGGGTTTTCTGTGCCTGGTTTTAATTCTTCATGTTTCTGATCTCATGAATTGGAGGAGACATGTTTGTTTCAAAGATCTTATTTGCCTTGCCAGAATGGCAGATGCCAACTCTTAAGATCCCATAAAAYAGAAGGGGGAAAAAGTAGCAAGTTTGTTCAGTGAGCTTCAAATGTGTTGCATTCATTCCAGGTTATGAAGACTCTCCAATTCCAGAGTCCTTCAAGCAGGAGTGCCTTAAAGAGAGAGCACCGGTCAATGACCTGCTTGTTTTGCAGGTCTGAGTTTATTCTTTAATTGATAATCCAGATCCGCGCTGCATTTATTGACCTCACAGGGAAGTGCTCGTGTTTGTGCTTTCGGGAGTCAGACTTTGTTGCTTGCATTTCCCCATATGGATTTACCCACCTAACGTTAAAGGCTGAGTTTTGAGTCTTCTGGTGAAGCAATGCAAGCCCAAATACTCAATCTGATCTCTACTTTCCCACTTGTTACTTGAAACTTRGAAAGAAAAGGAATTTGTTGCACTGGTGTGTCAAGATATTTCGCTCTTCAAGTCCTTTCTGTTCTAGTATTAGGTTTTAGTCAGGCACCATAGTCATCCTCAAACCATTCTTCCTCTCGCTACATCAAGCAGTATTTAAGGATTCCCTGTTCCTATTTGGTTAGTGTAGCCCAGTTTGAAATGTGTAGGGTTTGTTCAGTGCCTACCTGAGCAAACTATTACTGCCCTATTGTGCATTATAAATTACAAGTACAGTAGTGTAATATAGTGCAAATATGACRTACATACTTCCATATTTTTAGATAAAAAGAGGGGAAAATAAAAATGTCTACTATCAAGTACTAGGCAACTATTATAAGCATTTCTATGAGAGGAGGAAGATATAAGTACGGTTATTTTCTTATGCGAGTTTATTGTTATTTTCCATTTCGTAATACATTAGTACAAAATGAAACACATGTCTTTTTTAACTTAAAAATAAAAGTTACTTTTGTTAGTTAAATTCAAAGATAATGTTAAGTTAAATTCAAGATAAATGTATAGAAAGCTCACTCAGTACATCTCTAGTTGATCTAGTATTAGCATCTCCATACTTCTGCTGCAATTTGATTAATTTTTTAATATTGACATTTAGTCAGCATAAGGATAACTATATTATGATCTTTCAACAATTTACTGAGTTTGATAATCGGATTATCAAATATTAAGACATTTACATGCTGATTTTCTATGTGTGGGAGGGCGTGCATGTTTAAGTGTTAGCCTATGTTCATGCTATGAGTACTGCATGTAATTCTTTGGACAATCGTCTTGAATACCCCAAAAAGAAGACTCCATTGAACGAGCAAGGTGGGTTCTTGGCAGGTTTTAGCGACGCCCCGGCTCCTTTCCGTCTGTTCCTGGGGCACTGTTCTGGTTTTGTGCCTCGGTTTGCTGTGGCAGCAGCCGCTGCGGTGCGCGGCCGGGCAGCGACGGCGGCGCCTCCGCRGCCCACCAAGTGCAGTGAATTTTTTGGGGTGTGCCCAGTATTTACAGACATTTGCAGRTGTCTTTGTAATTGTGCTCCAACCGTGTTAGTGTTTCTCCTGAAGTGAGGACTTTTTGTGGGTGCTGAGTTCAGGTGGGTACATGGGTTTGCTGTCCTGTTGTGTTTTACATTTACGTGGTGTATTCATATGCACTCTGAAGTGGGTGGCTGCTGCTTTTAAGGAGAATTAAAGTGGATCCAGTCAGAGGAAAAAGGGATAAAGAATGAATAAAGAATTGTATACCTACCTTAATGGAGAAATAATTCCCAGATGGAGGAGGGCTCTACCTTAGATACTGTGAACTATAAGGTGCTGAGTTGGCATTAAGTTAGCTGGGAAATGACTTTCCATTTTAGTGTTTCTCAGCTGTAGGAAGAGAGTAAAATCACTTTAAAAAATCACTCCCCCAATTAAAAAAAAAAAAAAAAAAGGGAGGAGGCAAAGGGGAAAAGGAGTTGAAGTGGTAATTTTGCATGAAGAAGATTGCATGAACCTTGGCCTCTTACCTTTGCTTCTCCTGAAATGCACCTGCACAGTTTGTGTGTCAGAGAAAGGAAAAGGGAGGGCTGCGGGGCGCCCCGTGCAGCTCCTCCTGGCCCGCCTGCGAGCTCGGCTTTGCGCTGGGCTCGGCTTTGCGCAGAGCTCGGCTTGGCTGGCTGGCAGCAGGGCTAGCAGAGGGAGCTGCGGGCTGAGGAGGGAGGCTGAGGCTTGGTACCGGTGCAGCTGCTAGGATCCKGCGTCCCAAACATTCATCTTCAGCCTCTGGCTGCCAAAAGGAGGGGAGAAGGGCACAAGCTGCTGGTAGCGCAGGGAGACTGTCTGGGCATCTCCTTGAACACGAGCTGTGCAAACAGCAGCTACGTGAGGTTGCCAAGCACAGCCTAAGCTTGAGTGTTACTCGTGTAGCAGTTTAGGCTTTTGCTGGATGTGGCAGGGAAGGGACCGTAATGATTCAGGATGATSGTCTCACAGGCACAGAGCTCAGCTAGGCCAAATCATCCAAATAGTGAAGACCCAGGTGCTTTTCAAAGTGAGAAATGAAACTTGAAAAGAAATGCAAGTCYGAGGGGTTTATTCTTAACCGGGTCCAGGCAGAGCTCTTAGGGACAGAAGCAGCAGTACATCCCGTGTCAAGACTGAAGAATTCACACAAGATGTTTAGCTCTAGTAACTACCTCTGAAGTACAGAAGGAGAAGGAAGACACTGACATGTGTGTGAATGCAGCGGTGGGTGAAGCGTGAAGTTTTGTTGTTCTTAACCGCAAGGACTTGCGGCCCAGGTCTCTGAGATGCGGTTAGTGTGGGAGAGGAGATAAATCCTTATTATAATATCTTTTTGTGTAGTAGCCAGTCTCAACAAGCAGCTCCAGGGCTCCAGGAGGCCACGGCTCCTTCCGCAGCGCTGCAGGGGGGCCTGCACGAGCTGCAGCGCGGGGCTCTTTGTGGGGACAGGGGCAGGCCCTTCCTGCTCTGACCACGACAGAGAAGCTGGTCGTGCTGCAAGGAAGGGGCTGCAGAGGCTGGATGTGGGTGCCGTGGGTGCAAGCTCTGCTGTAGCGCGTCCGAACAGATTCCTCGAGTTGGCGTAACATCCTCTTAGCGTGCTCGTGTTTAAAAACAAAAACAGTGGATTGTTAAATTATTGGGAAATACTGTAACTATGCGCATTCTTCCAGTAGGAAATGGCGAAACGGGTCTGTGTGGGAGCTCCTGGCGTTTTTGGTTGTGTTGCGTGCGGCTGTAACGAGAGGGTGGCTCACGCGTGGAGCGCTGCGTTGTACGGTTGTGTGGTGAATTAACCTGCATCAACACACGCACACTGGATATCTGTGACACGTCCCCGCTAAAAGGAACTTCTGTGACTTCTATTGAAGCTGATAGGCAATGGTCCCCAAGATGGGGTGTGCAGTGGGAGGGACCAGGAGAAGGGAGGTTATTCGTAGTGTTTGACTTCCTTTTAAACTACGCTTTCCTTACTGGTAGCGCTAGCGTTCCTTAATGTGATATCCTTTCCCGAGCCTTGGAGGTGGCTGCTTGTGCATCACAGCAAATGGAGATTAAAGTACATGAGTCGGACGAAAGGCGTGGAAAGGCAGCGGAAGCTGCCCACGGTATCTTGCAGAGTCCTGCAGTGCGGCAGCCGCGGGGCACTGATACCAGCACACCTCGGGATACCTCTCAGTCCAACATAATGTGGATTCCTTGCCTCTTGCTTGTGCTGTGCAAGCCCTAAAAGTTGCCTTAGGCACTTGTGCCTAACCTTGGGTTATGGCGTTCGTCCATCAAATGTGCTCATCAACGTGGTGAGGGTGTTTTTTTCTTCATTTTTTTTTCTTTCTTTTTTTCCCTCCTCAAATTGGAATCCCTCCCTTCTTCCCTCCCTTTCTCCCTCGCTCCGTCCTTTAGCTCATTTCAGTGAGAAGACACCRTGAGGTCACCCAGTCTGCTGTGCTCTCCAGTGGGTTGCAAGCCATTCCATTTCATCACTTAAGCTGTTGGACTCGCASTACAGCGTTGAGTTAGGCTAGGGTATTAACCAGACTCTGGAGACTGAGGGGTTTTGTTTGTCATTTAATGCTGAATAGCAGGGAGCTGATCAGAAAAAATACGCTCAGATGAAAATACTTGTGTTGTGTGTCATGGTTCTGCATAACATCTTGAGAGGCTGCCATCTGCTTCTAAATAAATAAATAAGCTGGATTCCCACTCAAAGAGCTTGCTTGCAGGAAAACAGCTTATGTTTCAGCTGTACCTCATAGCCTGGCCCTGATCCTGTGCCCCTCGAGTCCTTCCCGCTGGCTGCCTTTGCTCTTCCCACCAAGYTCCGTATCCAGCGTCTCGCAATGTCTGAATAGGCTGGCTGTGGGAAAATGGGATTGAAAGCTTCTGGTGAGGTCGTCGTGCTTAAGGCCTTCCTCCTGCTTAGCCGTTGGTGYCTCTCGTGTCCCCTTCAGCTCAGGAGGAGGAGGAGGAGAGAGGTGGCTGCACAGGGTTCCTTGGTAGATCCGTGCAGCAGCATCTGCATCTCTCCTAAAGGAGACACGGGGAAAGCCGAGATGGCAGAAAACCCTTTATGAATACAAGGGGATTATGAATAGAATTATAAATATTTTTTCTTTATTCTTTTTTAAACAAAGAAGGGCTGTTGATTGTTTTGGGGTATGTGTCTCTTCCCCTTTATACTTTTGCAATCGTCCATGTGGTAATATAYGGAAAAAGAATCTTTCAACTTTACATGTGCCAAGCCTGTACTGTAGCCTGAATAATTTCTATAGGAGCTTGARGCCATGGATAATGCGGTGTGAATAGATTTTTAGATAGAAGGCCTCACAAACACACTGTATTTTTCTTGTATAATGAAGACTACAAGGGAAGTGTTCATATTATTTATTGGTAGTTAATTTTCAGGAGTGTCTTCAGCTTCCTTTTAATGAGCCCTTCCAATTCTTTTTTTTTTTTTTTCCTAAGGCATTTAGGTCACTTTTCCCATGAATTGCTAGAATGTCTTCCCTGTTTTAATGCTCTCTGAATGAAGCATCCTCAAAATATTCAGCCCATAGAGCTTCCTTAGGAGCAGGTAGGAAACAGCCACAGATTCCCGGTCGGTAACCCAGCTCCATCCAGCCGAAGAGCCCCAGTTTAGGACTGTGGTTAAACAGCAAGTGCTTCCTGAGCTTCTTCCATCTGTCTGTTCTCCTCCTCTCTGTTCCTGTTGCCATCCAGAGTTTTGGCTGCTGATTCCTGTCCCTRCGCCGTGCGCCTCAGTCCGTACAAGCCACTCGAAGGGACTGAGCTGGAACAAGCAGGAGCACATCCTAGCGGGCTGTTCGGAAGCTCTTTGTGTGTGTGTGAACTGAAAACATCTGGAAAAGTGGTGTAGAGGGCAATGTTCAAGACATTTATTAGAATGATTAGAAATAAAGGAATAACTGGAGTCTTCTGATGAAAGATGTCTTGAATGCTTCCCTTAACACCTACATGGTACATGAAYCTGCTGCCTCCTTCATGGAAGCAAATAGTGTTGCTTAGAAAGAGCTCTAAATACAGGCACTGTGTAATCCATGAACATATAAATATCTAAACTGAGTTTCACAACTGTCAAAAGTTTGTTTTGTACTAATACAGGTCTTGCTATTGAAAGTTTTCCTTGGCAATCTGGTGTTTATGTCCCTGTGGATGAAGAAGTGGAAGTAACTGATTTGAAACTTTGCTGAGACTTGTAATCCAGATTGTATATGGCTAGTCCAGAACATTCCCTTGGTTCAGTCTTGTTTTTAAGGTCCTATTTTTTTTGCTTTGCTCCCAATGGATTCATAAGAAACCTTATCTCAAGGCTTGAAGGTTGCTGAGGACTCGACCGGTCAAGGTTGGATATCCCGAGGATGGAGATCCCACACCCAAGAGCGTTGCCTGGCCCAGTGTTTGACGGAGGAGGTTCTGCCTCCGTGCAGCCTCCGCTCACATAGCTGGAGACCTCACTTAGTGCACGACTTCCATTAAGTAAGGGCACGGCTCCCAGAGCTGCTTCAAGTGCCTTGGAAAGAAAAGGCCTCACTGTCCGTAGAGGCAYGGATTGCTAGCAGTGGCTTCCAGYTAGTAAGGTGGCACGTGTTTATAGCAAGCCTGCTATTCAGATGCTTCTTCTCCCTTTAGAAATATCCAGCACCTTAAGGGCTCTGTAAAGCAGTGTGTCACTGAAGCCGTAAATACCGACCTGTCCTCCAATTATGCTAGCGCTGAGATTGGGCATGTGGAGAGCAGATCTTTTTGGAAAGCAGATTTTTTAAATTGTTATTTCTATTAACTTCATGGATGATGTTCTGGCTGCACCTTGGACTAAAGGAGATCCTCACCAGCTTCATCCGTCCTTGTCTTGCGGCGGAATCCAGCAAGTGGGTTCTTCCTAACAGGAGTTTTAACCTGTTCTTAAAAYGCTCCTGTAATGGGGATTAAACTGCCTCTAACTGGCCTTTTATACTTCCTTGATTAGAAAAGTCATCTTCCTTTTTCTCTGCAAGATCTTTTAATCGATACAGGTAAAGCCCATGCCATTTAGTTGCTTTTCTTTTAGTGAGCAAGAATAGTTCAGTTTGGATTTGACTTTAACGTGCTATAAGAAAGCTGTAAAGTCTCTGTAGTTCTTTCCCTAGACCAAACAAACTCTTATTTTTTTCTCTCCTTTCTCTTAGGCCATTTTTGAAAATCCTGGTGTTTTCCCAGGGATCTGTTTGCAGTGTTGCCCTCTAGGTGTGGTGCCCTAAGCCCCTGTTGTCTCAGCAGATACTTCACAAGTACTTAGTACAAAGTAATGTTTTCTTATCAATATGTCTTGCATTTGGTCCCTGGGCCTCCCAACCCTTTTATTTTTAATCATCACGTTAACTCATCCTGATGAAGCTTTATTTTTTTTTCTACTTTTCTATTTAAAAAACTTGCTCCTCAAACCAAATGCAGCGGTGTACCTTAGACATCTGCCCTTCTGACAGCCTGCGCTCCTTTCAGGTGGGGATAATCTAGGGATTTCCTTAAGTACAGCCCCCCCCTTATTCCATAGTACTGACCAAAGTCGGGCTCAAGGCAAGGCTTGGAACTCGACATGACCCGGTACATGGGCAGGGCGSGTTCTGCACCCGCAGAGCCAGGCGGGCTCGGCGCTTCCCTTTCCCTTGGCGCTCTTGGTGCCCCGGGTTCCTGCGGAGCCGGGCGCCGGCTTTGTCGGGAGCTCCCGGGCCGTGTCCCGGGAGGGCCGGGGCTGGCGTGGCCGGCGCTGCCCCGCGCGCCCCGCGGCCTCTGCAGCTCCGCGCGCTGCGCCCCGCCGGCTGCGGCCTCCAAACCTCGGTGGGGCTTTGGAGGCTCCCTGTGGAGGGGATCAGCCCGCGTGTGTTGGTAGATGGGGTCTGTGTAGAGGGTAGCCCGCTCGCTCTGTTGATGCTGGTCACACATGTCTGCAATCCATCCTCTTTTGGTTTTTCTTTCCTCACTCTCCCCTCCTTTTTCCTTTTCTCCCCCTCATTTTCGGTGGTGCGCTTTGATCTCCTGTTTGTGGCACTCTATGTATTTTGACCAAGGAGCAATGTGACTGGCCTTACTTTGAGCATTGCCTTTGGAGGAGGAGGGGTTTGCTGCGTAACGCTTTCCGCAGGAATCTTTTCCCAGTTATTGGCAGTGCCCTGGCTCTCTGGCTGAGCAGCAGCTTGTGTTTTCAGTGCAGGCTGATGGTGCTGGATGAGCCGTGCTTTCTCTTTCCTTTTGAGCACTGAGCTTTCCTGCAGGTTACGCGCTGCCTCTTGGGCTTCATTTATTTATTTTTGTGTGTCCTTGCTGCTCCTTGTACCGCGCTCGCAAGTRTTTCCACTCTTTGGTCTGTGCTGCTCTAAGTGGGCAGTTTTCATGTATTTCATATTGCGATCCTCATCCATGTTTCAGAACATTGCCATAGTTATTTTAGCCTCTTTTCTCTGTGAAYGTAAATGATTTATAAATCACTTAGGTTCAAGTACATGAATTAGTAGCCTAGCTACTGGACACAAAAAAAGGTTTGTGATTCAGGATATAGAAGGAAACATTAATTCTTCTCAAAAACACCCTCTACACTACTGCAAGGGTGGCTTTTAACATTCATTTCATTGCAGTGCTCTTGGTTTGAACAGCACAGAGCACATCAGCTTCTGCTTCCACACGACTAATTTGTATGACAGTAATGCAGAGTTATGGATTTTTTTTTTAATTCCCCAAACAAAAATATCTTGTTAGAATGAAAAATAAAATCGTAATGGGCCAGACCACTAATTATAATTTGGCAGGGCTCCAGTTCAGTGAATTTCTGCTTGGAACTTTTCCTGCCAACGCTCAGGCTTCCTGTCACAGACTTAAAGAAACATCCTGCATATCCTAAAAACCCGAAAAACCTAAAAATCTTTTTTGYCCTCCAAGCAGGAATGCCATCCATTTCGGGTCACCCCCTTTTGCCTTCATCAGAGGAGGCTCTCATTAAAGCCTAGCCAGTTGGGCTGTGCAGGAGATGCTGCTGCTGCAGAGAGATGGGCTTCAGAGGTGCCCTTGCTATTGCACATCCCACAGGTCGCTCCGTTAAAAGCTTCTTCCASTAGCTGCACTCATGGGCAGCGGGTGGTGCTGCTGGAATCTGCATTTCTGGCTGAGATGAGGCAGGAACCCGGGGCACAGCCAGGGCTTTCCCACTGCCAGCAGCTCGCTGCCTGCCTTGTGATGCCCGTGCGTGTACGATCTTGCCTCCAGGCTGTTCCTAGCCCTTTTCCAATACGAGCACACACTAAAGCTACAGGCAGGTGTTTGTGTTTCTTATGATTAAATTGAGGTTTGTGTCATTCTCGTACCTCGTTGCTTTGTACTCATTTGGCWGGTTCACTGTACTCCAGTCTTTCAATTAAAGAGCTAATAGATCTTCAAAGCTTTATTTAATAAAACTTTTTTAAATCTTGCATTTTATTTCTGAAGGGTTGCAGGTGTTTTTTAGGAGTATGTTTTCTTGGGGAGGAGGAAGGGGAGAGACTTRTGCGGTTTTTCACTCTAGCACACTGACCTACAGGGCTGAGGGCACTTTTTGCTCTCTCAGCACTTGATTGGGATTTGCACGTTTTATTTCTCTATATTTTACCATCATTCTTTCTGTCTTTGCATTTTAATTTTTCAGTACAGTATCTTTAATAAGGTTTTGTTTAGTTGAATGATAATACGTTTCTTAGGCTTCGGTATGTTTTGTCTCGTTTTTCAGTTGCTGTGAGGTGAAAAGATGGAGGGAATGGTAGCGTGATAGAAATTAAAGTTGCCAGAAGCATTACCCTTCATTTCTAGCTCCCTGGATTTAAACCACAAGGATTGGGAGGCTTCRTAAGACAGCCACAGGTTCCTGTGAGTAAAATATTAGTGAAATATTACCCGGCAGTCTGAAAGCTCCTTCCCCAAGATCTGCCTTGAGTTGCTTTAGAGGATACCTGGGCTTCCCTGATGGTCRCTGCTGTCCAGCAAGCGTGCCAGGTTAGTCCTCTTGTTTGCGGTCCTCTCCAGCGGTCAGGACGGCCCTGGCATCGATGCTCCCAGGCACACGTGTGCCCTGAAGGTTGGCGAGYGCGTCCCAGGCTGCACGGGCCTTTTGCTGCCCCGTGGAGGAAGGTCCCCCAAGGCTTGGGGTTATGGATGTGGAGGTTGGCGATTTTGGATGACTCCTAAGTGCCCTGACATGAAGCTGCAGCGGTCAGAGCGGCCGCTGCAGCCGTGACCGGTGTGACGTGGCTTGGACGTGGCTTGGACGTGGCTTTCACGGCCCCTCCAGCCTGGGATAAGCACACGGGTGCAGGGAGGTGCCTGGCTGCCTCTGGCTGCTTCCCCAAGTGGTGTTGCACTTCCCTGCTTCATAAACACGAAACAAGGAAAAAGTGAGGCTCTGCCAAGAGAGAATTAGGGCACYTTTTGAAATATAGGTTAGAGAGGCAAATTAGATCACTACAATCTAATCTCTGAGCTGCTTTTATACCGTTTAGTACCAAAAAATCCACAYAGTAGAAGAAAGGGTTGTGCTGCACAGAGCTACCAGAACCGGACTCGGAACCGAGCTGTGCTGRTTCGTGGAGAAACAGCTGGGCTTGATTTAGCCTCTGGGGAAGAGGAGGCCAAAGCCTCGGACTGTGCACCTACAGGCCTAAGTGAAACACATAACTCTTCTTTTTCTTCCTTTTTTTTTTTTTTTAAATAAGGAAGTATAAACTTGAACTGTAAAGGAAGACGTCGCCAGCAGACGGTGCGCGGTGACTCCTGGGCGGATAGCAGAGGGAATTGCCCGGGAGCGGCGGCGCGTGGGYGCTCGGGCCCCTCGCGGCCCCGGGCGTCGCGCCACGCTCCGCAGCTCCCGCCGACCCTCCTCCCATCCCCCGGGACCTGCACCAAGGTCCCGTGGCTCCCTGCACACGGGTTGCCCCTGGCAGAGCTCRGGCCCTTGCCCGGAGCTGCCTTTTGCATCTTTCTCAAAAGCTATGCAGACTTGGCACTTCGGGGCCTCTCTGAAAATGCTCGGCTCTCGCAGCAAAACTCCCCTTCTTTTTTATCCGTTGCACTCCCAGAAGCCCAGCTTGCAAGTCAGCGTCACAGATCCTGCACTTTTCCTCCCGAACACAGCACAAACCGGAGTGCTCTATCGCTGTTGTTTTATCAGGTATTTCTGCCTCCCTCTATTAAGGGAAAAGTGCTTCTGCCAAATGCACTTAATGCCAGCAATTACAGRGAGGCTGGACTGGCTTCCAGTTCTCTTGCTGCATCCCTGCCTGAGTCTAGGCTAGCACCAGGCACTGGGATGGGTCCCAGTGAGTCGTAGTGAGTCCGCCGCTCCCAGGGCAAGCTGCAAACTGCACTGGGYAGCCTGGAAAGTACTGCAGGAAATGCATCCAGGCACACGAGTACGTGGTATCCCTGTTGAATTCAGATACTGTTTTGGTGTGTTTTAAAGCCAGGGAGAAGCTTAGCCCTTGATGAGAGCTCCTCATTCTCCTTACCCTTGGAGGAAGGAGAATTGTCAGTTTTAATGGGATCAGTTAAAACTTCCTCTTGCTCTAGGCGATTCTTTTTCATCATTATTTTGAAATTGTCATAAGGAAGCTCATCCTTTGTTGTACCTAGTCACAGAGTCCAGGCTCTTCATTAGGAAGTGCTTGACAAATAAAGCATTTTTCAAAACAGAGCGATTTTTGCGTCGCTTTGCAGCACATCCTGGTGCACGTTCTGCATTCCCTGTTGCTGCATGGGTCGCTGCGGAAGCGGGGGCGCTGGCGGCTGCGGCGCACGGGAAGGCAGGAGCGCTGCRGAGCCGGCGGCTGCACGTGCCGAGGCCGAGCAGGGGCGCGAAGCAGAGCCACGGTTGTCCCTTTCTGCACAAACAGTCCTGCACGTCCACAGGAGAGGCTGTTTTTCCCTCCGAGGTCATTGGAGGACACAGGCAGCCCTCCTCAAGGCGGAGAGCAGCAGCTTGATAAGAATCCGTAGCAGTGAGAGGAGCAGGGGACGTCACCACTGCCCAGGGCTTGCAGATCTGCAGCTGATCTCCTCAGYCCAGGTACCTGCTCCTTGTTCGGCTTTGTTCGTGTCTGGTGCTTCCAGCTTTTTGCCCGGCCTGGCTGCTATCCGGTCAGGACAAAATGGCACCAGCTCCTACATAACAACGTGTTGCAGAGTCCTGGGAATCAGGGCTGGGAGACACCTGGGTCATCGGATCCATCCTCCTCCCCCAGACCTGTCTGCAGGTGCTGCCCGTTGATTSAGTCCACTCCTCTTCACATGGAGGAGGCCAGTAAAGTCCTAACGAAAAACCTGCAGTTCTGGGGTCAAACAGCCTGTTGGGAAATTGCTGCTGCTCTCTGTGTTGCTCTGTGTGCTGGGCTGAAGACATGGGGCTGTGARTTGGAGACAACCTCCCTGGGACCCTTCTGATGGAGCGAAGGGCGCTCCAGAGAGCGCGCGAGGACAGAGCCCCTTGCTTGTGTGGAAGTGCTCCTGTCTTACCAGAGGCAATGGAATTGGGTAATCACGGGTCCATGGCAAAAAAGGAATGGGAGAAGTCTTAAGTGAAAATCATTTTTAGTGCAAATAATTCACGTGTCTTTGGAGATGTTTGATTTGTCAACCCTGGTTTGCCAATGTTGGCTACAAATTGGGGACATCTGGTTTTGCTTTTGGAGGTCAGGCCGAGCTCACTTAAAGTGTTTCTTTGCATCACAACATTAAAAAGGCGCCTCTTGGGCCTGTGGCAGTTAGTCCAAAGGCAGGGCAGCATTGGGCGTTGTTTTGAGTTGCTCCTACCCCTTGTCTCCTTTTTTCTTCCCCCTACAGGTTTGTTTATCAGGCTGTGTAATGTATAGAATGAGGCATCACCCCCTAGTTTTGCTTTTTGCGGTGGAGTCCTGACTGAGGGAGCCGTGGATCTGACGCTGACACGGGGATTTCCTTCCTCTAATGCCTTTGGAAGGAAAACCTCTGTGAGAAGCCTTAGTTCCAGTTGCCTTGGACCCCTGAARCAGTCGTCCTGAAGCAGTGAGATCCCTGGCAGATGTGCCCAGGAGGGATCCTGAAATAGCACAGGCCTTACTCGGCCTCTGGCTGCTGTTCAGCACATGCAGGAAGCATCTCTCCAAACTTAGTGCTTCAGAGAAGACCTTTTCTTGCTGAATGTCCGGGTGCCTAAAGCTGCAGCTAAACAGGCTGCGAGCCAGGGGTTGGTCCTGCTCCCMTTTCAGCCTTCCCCAAGGAGGGCCTGGGGAGCAGGATGCGCTACCAGTAACTGCAAACTTGATGCTGTCTCATACCTGTCTTCTACAAATGGCACAAATGCATAATTGTATTTTTTTTAATGCAAAATAATTTACTAATTATTTTTAATTATGTAATTGCGTACAGTAAAAGAATTGAAATTGTTGTGCTAACTGTATTAATATATTTAATCCTGAAACAGAATTGATTAATAGAAATTCTGGTGAAAGCAGAACTTAGTAGAGYGAGGAACTATTTGCAGTCCTATTTGCAAGCACAAGTCTGATTTCTTATACATTTTGGCTGCTGGGATGGGGGATAAAAAGCAATTTTCTGTTCTCCTGTCCCCAGAGACTTTATTTTGAAGCAGCATTTTTGTTTTATTTCTGCTCGGAACTTTTTTGTTTAGTGTTATGTAGAAGGGATACATCTCAAAACATTCAACAAAGAAGATGAAGGTTTTTTCCAGGTTTATTGTTGTCTCTGCGGCTCTTCTGTTGAGCCCAAATCCATTATTTGCCCACTTGTGCTCTTGAGCACTTCCTGAGTAGGAATGATGATGATGATGAGCATGATGTTGTTGTTGCTCTTTAATCAAATGAAGATGTGGATGATATGTACCAGGGAATGTGCATGAACCAGGAGAGAAGGAAGGGAAAAGGTTCTTTTAAGTGGCTGGAGGTTTGGTCAGCCTAAAAGCAAGGGCAGGGCTTTGCTTGCCTGCGTGTGCACACACAGTGACCTGTAGGGAAAGGCCCTTCTCCGGAATGGGAAGTCTCTCTGAAAATGCACCAGCTTCATGAGTCTTGATGGTGGACAGCACCTCATGGCCCGAAAGGGGCTAGTTCCGACAGGAAGACCAACATTTACTGTAGCCGGTACTTTTCAAAAGAAATGAAGAAGGAAAAAAAAAGGTGGGGTGGGTCAAATGAACAAATCGCCACTTTCCCAACAGCCTTGGGAAGCTCCCTCAATTCCACTGTTTTTTTTGTATCCTCCAAAGGACTCCCAAAGGCAGCAATTAAACAAGCCAAAATGAGGTTTCTGGGCATGCATTGTGCTAATGTAATTGTCAGCGATGTCTGGCCKCTCTCTAAGAGCCCTGTCCGAGCCCATTGTATTGTTTATACAATTGGAGATGCTTTCCTAGGGATGAGCTTTGGAAGTGAAACACTCGGGGCCTTCCGCCCCCCGTCTAAGATCCGCCTGGGCCCCCTGGGTCGCGCCGAGGATCCGCTCCGGCTGTGCAGCCCCGGCAGGGACGTTGTCTCCTTCCCGCCCCGTGCAGTCAGCGTGGAGCAGGCACAGCTCCGTGCCGCCCCGGAGCGGCCGTCCCGGGCCTGCCGGAGCGGGAAGCGCCGCTCCCCGAGGAGCCGCGGGACGGACGGTCGCCCCTCAGCCCGGCCGGCTCCTGCGCCAGCCCTGTTCCCGGCGGATGTGGCTCCGTCTCCCTCCTCATCCTCCCACTCGCCTCAGCCCGACACCCTGCCYTCCTCCCTTGCAATTCTCTCTCCTTTTGTGTCAGGTTTTCCCATTTCCCTGCTGTCCAAGTCAGTGATAACCTGCAAACCAAGGGCAGCAGCAATGCCTGCTGTATCTCCCTTCCAATTCTTGCCAACTCTTTTCTCGTGGTCTTCTCTATTTTTTTTTCCTTCATTTCAGAAGGTCTGAAGCACTTAAATTGCTGGCTGTTTTCTACAGTGTAAATAAAGCCGTGACAGAGATTCATTCTAAACTTTGAGTCCTTATGCCAGCAGAAGCAGCACGCAACCTTGCTGGCTTTTCTAGCTGTGGACCTGAAAAATCAGAAGATAGAGACACAGCAGGTGTTTATTTGATGCTCTAAATTGCAGAGCATGAAGGAGCGTGCGGCGCTGCAGAAATACCGGTTTTCCCATCGTCTCAATTCTGCCGTTTTTCTGTGCAGATACATCAGTTGTGTTGAAATTACCCCAGCGCACCAGGAGCACCCCAAATAGCCTGACCTGTTCCGTATTTTTACCCCTCTCTTTTTCGTCCATATCTTTCATTGGGTTATGTTAGCTTATTACTCATTTTTTGCTACTTAGTCATAAGTAAATATTTCTGTCCGATACTGAGTCCAAAGTCGGAAAACACGGCTCCTTTCTCCTAGATGTTCTGGTGCAATTGGACTAGGCTTAGTGATCTTCATAAGCGACCCTTTGGTTTTACTATTCCAGTTGTTTCCTCTCAGGGGGAGAGAGGAGAGGAGAGTTAAATGGGACAAAGGCCTCAGTGGGGTTGGCAAAATTGTTTTATGCTRCAATTCGGTTCAACGTGGGAAGCCTTCGTGGGAAGGGATCCTCCATCAAGGTACCCCTTGGTACCCCAAGGTACAGTGGAGGAAGGGAAAGGGACCCCTGCTCCCTGTTTCTGGGTAAGGCAGGAATATCCATGACAGACGACTTGTACGGTCTACCACCTGGAAACAGGAAGAAAYGGAGCTGTTTGAAGGAAGCAAACCTTCCTTCATGCTCACGTTCCATGCGCTGGGGTGGTGCTGGAGCACCAGGAAGCCGCTTGGCACATGGGGATCACGGGGGAGGAGCGGCCCGCGCCGGGCGCCAGGGTCCCTGCCTGGCTCCGTGCGTCCCGAACATCCTGAACGTGCCGCTCCGCAGGCAGGAGCGGGATGGCCCGGGGACAGCCCCGGAACAGGCTATGGGGCAGGTTTGGGAAAAACAAATTGSAAGGAAAACTTTTTTTTTTCCTGAGCAAAACCCTGCAAGGAGTAAATTCAGTCACCATGCCTGTTACTCTGTTTTTGTGAAATAATGAAAAATGTTTCTGGAACGGTCTCATTGCCTCTCACTTCTACCTCGTTGCTCACACTGATTTGAAGATGCAGATGCCTTGCAGGTGAATTCCCGGGAGATGCAGATGCCTTGCAGGTGAGTTCCTGGGAGATCTCAGCAGTGTTTCCCCTGAGCTGCGGGCCAGAGGACTCGGCGGTGCAGTGTCTGCTGTGGCCTTGCTGTGGCCGAAAATTCATATACTGCAGTAATTGAAACCAAACGGTGTCGGGGTCCAGAAAGCTCACCACTGTGTTACTCCATAGGCAATGAAGGAATGGATTAGAGCAGGAGATCCCGGGCACAGCATTCCCTAGAGACTTCACGGGGACATGGCAGCRCGTTCCGAAATCACAGGGAGAAACAGGTTTTCATGTAACTGTAAATCGGGCTCCCAATAAGGGAGGATCTTGGCTGATTAGAATAAGAAACGGGTCTCCCTCTCAAGTTTATCATCTTACTTGCACTTATCTCGTTTTAGATTTTAAAAAATACATTTTTTCCCTGAGCTTTTAATGTATTTCCCAATTTATATGACTAGGACTCATTCTATGTATACAGCTTCAGTGCTGAGCACAAGGTTGCGTTTGTTATTTTTAAAAAGTCTTGACATTTCTATTAGATTTAAGCATTCACAAGGGACTTCTGGTGCGTGTTCTGTAAGGGTATGAGAAGGTATTTACAAAATATTGTAAAATATATGGTAAGTAATGAGTGAACGCTTGGAAGCAGATTAAAATTCATTATGGTATCCATCCTGGCTCTCCTGGGCATTGCTTTCGATCCCCAGTAGATTTCCATCAAAAGGGAACTTTTAAACCAGGCTTTGAGAGCAGTCTCATAAACAGCAATAAGCTGCAGAGGTTTTGAGGCTGCTTAGAAGTTGTTGCTTTTTTTAAACTCTTTTTTTTTTCGTATTTTCTTTATTCTCCAACTTCTTTTGAAATTGCAGCAATGCAGATACCACTGAGGCAACTTGGCTGAGAGACTTGCCAGCCTTTAAGGAAGCAAGTCTCCGAAGGTGGTTCGCTTACTGAGATGCATTTCCCCTTACAGACCATAACATTTGGATCTTTTTTTCTTACCCTAAGTCAGCAGTGTTGCCGTGTTGCRGCTTTTTGGTCTGTCATTCATTATATGTTCAATATATTCACACTCAAAGCAAGTCTTTCCTGGTTTCCCATGGCATGCTGGTTTCCCCGCTAATTTTTGATGGACTTGCAAGTTATGTTGCATTTCACTTGTCTTTTGATTTCTATTCTCCTCTTCTTTATTTTGTATCACCGCAAAAATAACTTATGTTTAGCGTCTGTAACTATGAAAACTTCAGAGTTTTACTCTGCGTTTCTAATACTGGTCTTYATCTGTTTTAGCATCTCCCTGTATTCTTCCCAGTGTTCTTTACTTCCTATTTTCTTGTAAGTATAGCACATTCTGTTTTTCCCCTCAGTTCCTATTGACCTGTTTAACCATGAGTTAATTGAAGCCACATCTCACTTCTGGAGACAGTAGTTTAATTATCGTATACATTTAGTTCAGTTGGTACCCCCTCTCTTTATGCCTGAGGTGTCTTGACAATTGCGAGGGAAAGAGTTTTATGTTACATCTTTTYATTGATACATTTGCCTAAAAATGTTTTTGGTAGAAATTAAATTTCAAATCCATTTCACTGTGGGGTCCTGTTTCCATTTTATTTATTCCACTCTATTCAGTGGTTGGAGTCTGGTTTGGAGAAGAGGGTCCTTGGCAGGTGTCAGGAAACAGTCAAGTCAGTCTTTTAATTTGTCTGTCAGTTTGTCTCGTGTCCTCCTGGTTTCCAAATTAAAATTGTGCTGACAACTAAGCATAACTCTCAGTGAAGTTATGAACTAGTCCTGTTCTCTGTGTGCACATGATCTTTGCTTCACTTAATAGTAATTCTCCTGTGGTTTATGTGTTGACCTCCACTGGTATATTGGGTTTCTCTGTGTGTTCTTAATGGATTGCTCCCCACGGCAAGGTTCAGCGTTTTGGGCATCTGCTCTTCCTGCAGGTGCTCACAGCAAATTCCTCCCATTATCCGTTGTGCCCCTCAGGCTGCCATGCCCTTACAGTGACAATATTACCAAATTCCCTTTTTATTCCTTTTCTAAACGTCCGAGTAAACTTTACTTCCCTATTGCCCGCTACCCAGGTTAGAGAAGTTTCTGCAGCCAGGGCACGTTTGGATTTCAAGCAGCCCGTAGGATGTGGAGCCCGGCGGGTAACTGCGCTCACCTCGGCTGCAGTGAGCTCGTAACAGACATTAAATCTTCCCTCTCGAGAGCGGGTTTGCTCTTGTTTGTCGCCTTCCTCCCTGCAAAATTTGACATAAACCATATTGATTTTGTTGTTGTTGTTGGCTTGTTTTTCTTTGCCGCATCTGCAACTTCCAAACTCTTTTTTTTTTCCCCCATCTTCTTCAAGAATTCATCCTTCTGCTGTTCTTCACAGTCTCCTAGAATCTGTGTTTCCATATTAATGTGTTATCATTGCAGAAGCAGCATGTCCCATTTTTATATCGTGATGCCTGATCCGTCGCCTCCGTATGCGTCCCCTTTGACTAGCAGTGGTATCAGCATTACTGCTCGGACCTTCATCTGGCCCACGGAGCTTCTGGACGGGAAGCGCCGGTAGCCGTGGCGGCTCGGCAGCCTCGTGGTGGCTCCCATGGGAGCGCGAGGGCGGCGCGGCGCTGAGCCGAGCCACGCTCCTGCCGCGGCTTGGGTTTTCCAAGACTCAYGGCTACTTCCAAGGTCATTGGTTCCTCTGCAAACCCCACAGCCTGGAGACCTGTACCACTTGTACTGGGGTYGGGTTGTGGGACATGTCGATGGGGGGACAGATGCCTCCTGTGTTTTCCAGGAGTCTCCTGCAGTGGTACAGGACAAAGCCGGATGCTTTCCTCGTGCCGAGGACCCAATCCGACCCTCTTTGAGGAGGAACCTTCGTCTCGGAAGGCTCCTGCTGCAGACTTCAGGGCTTTCTGGGAGGGTTTTATTGCTGTTTGATATGGACAGTACAGGGAATTCTGGATATTCTCCATGAGTTCTTCACTCTAGACGTGTCCTSGCTTACCCGCTCCTCCTACATAGTATTGAGCAGCAGCCTCCAGCATCTTGTAAGGCTGAGCCAAAAACAAAGATCAGRTTCATCTTGAGAGCACCGCTTCTAYTGACTCGCTCCTCTCCATCATCACTCATTGCAGTTGTTGCCAACAGATAACATTATATAAGTATATATATTTATTTATATATATAAAACACAGTATAAAAGTATAAATTTAGTAAGATGATGGACTGTTTTGAATCACTTTTTTTTTGATTCAGAGCATCTAACCATCCAAAACCTCTTGCACGGCATACCCAARGATACTGATCATCAACCTGCTTTTAACGTGAGTTTAATTTCCCCAAATCCTGGGGAAAAAAACCTTTAGGAGACTGATTGCCTGTAGGACAATTTGGGAATGCCTCTGCAGCCACGATGTAAACAGCAACTGGGACTTTGCCTGCGGACATGGTCCTTCCTTCACAGATCCGCTTGGCTCCAGTCCTTACCTCTCCAAGAGAGACGTTTCCTTTGTGTGCCTGTGGTTCAGAAGGAAGCCTCTGTTTGGCACTTGTGTTTCTGAGCACACGGGCCCTCCTCAAAGGGCTCCAGAGCTGTGTTGGGCTTCCCTCGCGTGCTCTGCCTCCCACATTCCGGTTTTTGAACGTGGATGGCAGGATCCCTGCGAGGGCCCTGGTCCTGCCTGCGCCGGACTGCCCGCCGTGGCAATGCAGATGTTTCTGACTGTGTATAGAGTTCTTGCAAACTCTGGGTTTAAAGCCTCACCCATGTGATAAAAATGTAATATGAATTCTTTTCATTGAGATTTTCTTTCTGAAAGCAAGGTAGATGGAGTGTTCTGTCAAGAGGGAAGCGCTACTCACCTGTGAAGCCTTGCTGGTGATTTAGGTAGCGTTTTAGAAAGCTTTGATGCCTTTACAGGAATACGTCACAYGTACAGAGCACGGGAACGTTGGTGTCTATACGTGAAACTGCGGATGTCTTTTGGCAATACCTGTTCTAGGCTGGCCCTACAGTAGGGCACTCTTCCAGCTGAAGAGAGCCTTTTTTTAGATCACTTTGGGAATTGGATGAAATTGCAGTGAAGTGCTCTTAATATAGAATGTGTTCACCTCAGGAGTTAGTGTGAAATAGCTTGGTGTACTTGAGGCTTAAACCTTAGCCTGTTTTGTGATAGCTTTTCTCTGTGCATGAGCCCCAAGAGAGCTTCTCATTTAACTCTCCAGTTGGAGAGCGTTTTCAGGGAATGCTGCGGTATCGTAATCGGCAGCTCAAGAATACCTCAAGAAGGAGAGGATTCRAGAGGGTTGTGTCAATGTGAGTTATGAAATGTTACTGGTGCTAAAAGCGCTTAAAAATCAATCTGTAACTTCAGATTTATCCCATTTATTTGTGAGAACAAGTAACTAACATTATCTCTTGGCTTTTTCCATCAAAGACCCGGGTGCACGCTTCCATGAAACTGGGAAATCTTGACGGGAATGATGCCAGAYGGCCCTGGGGATTTTCACACAGCACGGCGGCGGCTGGAAGGGGCCTCTGGAGCTGGTCTGGTCCAAGTCCCTGCCGGAGCAGGGGCACCCGGAGCGCGTGGCCCGGCATTGCGTCCGGGCGCCTTGTGAGTGGCTCCGAGGAAGGAGGCTCCGCAGCCTCTGCGGGCAGCCTGTGCCCGCRCGCCGGGAAGCATCCGGCCCCATCCGCTCCCTCGGGATCCTTGCACGCGCCGAGATCGCCCTTGGGCAGAACAGGCCCGGCGCTCCCAGCCTCTCCCCGCGGTGCCAGCAGAGGCTCCCGCTCCTGCTTCCTCCTAGCAGCCCTTGTCCCCTGGGGCCAGCGTGCGCCCTGCCTTGTTGCTGTCCCTGGCCTTCCTGGGGTAGGCTGAGTGGAAGGAAAACGCCCTCCAGAGCCGAAGGGAGCAGAGAGCAATCCCTGGTTATTCTGGTGCTGTGGCGAAGGAGAGAATGAGGTTCCTCCTCTTGGGAGTGGTTGTTTACATATTTGAGGTGAAATGAGCATGAAAAGATCAAAGCTTGTTTTTTCTTTTTAAAGCCTTTTATAGTTGTTAAACTAGGATATTTATTTTCATTGTAAGACAGCTTGTGGAAAAATTACTTAATGCAAAAGGAAAAAAAAAAAAAGAGTGCAATTTCTTTTCCAAGTTAGCAATATTAATCAATCAAGACTTGTGAAGAGCTCTGTTGCCAAATTGAATTCATAGTGTTATCCGTGATGTTTTTACAGGCAGAGTCCTAATAAATGTCAAGTCTGGTTTTTTGCTATTCACATCTGTCTTAAATTCATAAGTGGTCTGTTAGTTCACAGGTGTGACCTGGAGCCTGTTTGTGCCCCGGTCACTTGTCACCCCTGCCCGCTTTGAGCCGGGAAGCTTCGGGCTCTGGGGAGTTGTGTTTTTGGCTGGGAACAGGAGTTCGCCTTGGCGTGGACGGTGTCTGTGAGCTTGGAAAGGCATCCGGGAGCAAGGGTGCTTAATAGAGCTGGTTAATAGATCTTAGTCGATAGATGTATTAATGTCAAAGGTGGCTGATAGAGAACTACCTAAGATGGGAAAGAGGGGCTACTAGGGGCTGTACTGCTTCAAATGCAGTTTACCCGGCAGCCAAGGTAAAAATCAGTGCGGGACTGGAAGTAGTTTAACCAGGCAGCCGTACAGGGCTGTGCGTGTTTGGAGTTAGGCTGGTTTCCTCTCTGCATTAGCTCTGTCCGCAAAAAGAATGTCCCGTAGGAAACACGCACTTGGAAAGAGCCTGTGTGTCAGATGTAGCTTGCTCATGTGTCCCGGGAAAGCAGAATGTCCCCCTCGCCCCAGAAGTCAGGATGAATTTAGAGGGGGTTTCGAGGTTGGTGTGGGGTGTTGGGGCCATCCAGCAGCCGGTCGTTTCAAGGACTGTCACYGGGATTAGCAGGAATGGCGACAGACTCAGGACAGCCTTGGAAAGAAGAAGGAATAGGAAGAAAATGAGCAGTGCGCCGCGGTGGCGGGAGGCCACGGGGTGTTTTAGGGGATACACCCAGAGAGGTTAAAGCTTCCAGGGGGGTTGCTGTGGGTGCAGGCTGGGGCCCGGACACGGGTGGCCTTGGGCCGAGGTGCCGGAGCTGAGGCGGCCCCGCACGGCCCCCGGGCACAGGGAGAGCCTGGCAGGGGGGCCGGAGCGGCCTCCAAAGCACAGGGAGAGCCTGGCAGGGGGGCCGGAGCGGCCTCCAAAGAGCTGGGGGTCCAACTGTGGGGTCCTTGTGGAGTTGTCGCTCGTCCTGATGTTAATAAATGCTTATGTGTGGTGACATGATGCGCTGTCGTTGCCCTCTCCGTTGTGTTTTGGAAAGGAGGTGTTTTGTGTGTTTTCGTCCATGACAGAGCCTTGTGGCAGTGGGAGGGGATGGTGTCTTTGCTGCTCCAGCCTCTTTAAACTTMATAGAATCACAGAATCCTTAAGGTTGGAAGGGACCATTGGAGATCATCTAGCCATGCTCAYGCAGGGTCACCCAGAGCACGGGGCACAGGGCKGCAWCCAAGCGGGTTTGGAAGATCTCCAGGGAAGGAGACTCCACAAGCTCTCTGGGCAGCCTGTGCCAGGGCTCTGGCACCCTCTCTGCTAAGAAAATTTTCCTTAAGTTCCTGCAGAACTTCYGGTGTCTCAGTTTGTGGCCGTTTCCTCTAGTCCTGTCGCTGTCCACCACTGACAAGAGGCCGSCCCCTCCTCCTCACTGCCTCCCTTGAGGTATTTATACACGCTGATCAGGTCCCCCTTCAGCCTTCTCTTCTCCAGGCTGGACAGGCCCAGCTCCCTCAGCCTTTGCTCATAGGGGGAAAAAAGCTTCTGTAATTTGTGTCTTTCTTCCTTTGGAATAAGACCGGTTCCTCTCTTACCTGGTGCCCGTGGGTTTTCCCGGGAGGAGCTGCACGGACAGGGCGGCTCTCGGCAGGTTCTGGTGAGCGGCCCTGAAGCCAAGTCCCTGTGGGGCTCGTCCTGCGCCCCGAGGGGAACGGTCTGCGCCCTCGGGAACATCCCCTTGCGTTAATTAACCCTTAGCTGGCCTTTGGGAAGTGTCATTTGTAACTAAAAGCTCTTTATGTGTCTTTCAAACGAGCAGAGTTTTGCATCAGTCCGCAATGTCAGCACAGGTCGTGGCTTTTGATTTTCTTTCCAGGCCTCACTGTTTTATGGAAGACTAGCCTTGGAAAAGGGAGTGATTTAGGGGGAGGTGTTTGATCTGCTGTGTGCTGCCAAATACTGAAATGCAGAACTTTCTTATGAAATCCTTTTTTTCATTGTAAAGCATAGCTGTAGTTAGCTTGAAAATAAGCGACCTCAGTGTGAAGCGATCACCGGTGGGATGTATGGAAGTGCAGCTACCTCTGTGTGGGTGCAGCGCGTGTCCGGGCGGAGGAACGCTTGCCTGCTTCCCACGAGCACAAGAGCCTGGCCGGCCTCGCTCTCCTTYCCCGGGCTCCTGCAGCCGGAGTGCCCGAGGCGGCCGTGCCCGCCGCGCAGCGCCCCGAGCGCGCCGCTCGTGCGCGGCCGAGGGGACGAACCCCAAACGGAGACACCGGGGCCGCGTTTCACCYGCAGCACGTGGCTCAGCCTCCCGCTCCGAGAGGGCCTCGACGCCCGTCACGGGCGCCGCTCCGCGTGCCGGTGCCGCCATGCCGGAGCAGGAGCCCCGCGCATCCCGCCGGGCGCCACGCACCGGGCGCGTTCGCGGCGCCTTGCTCGGTCCCGCGGCTCCTCGAGCGCCCCTGCCTCTCCCCTCCAGCCCGAGAAGCAGCGCGGTGCTCTTGGAGCTCGTCTGCGGAGGCAGGTTTGCGGGCAGGGATCAGAGCCCAGGTTTGCGGGCAGGGATCAGAGCCCAGGTTTGCGGGCAGGGATCAGAGCCCAGGTTTGCGGGCAGGGATCAGAGCCCAGGTTTGCAGGCAGGGATCAGAGCCCAGGTTTGCGGGCAGGGATCAGAGCCCAGGTTTGTGGGCAGGGATCAGAGCCCAGACTTAGGCACCGTCTCGCCCGGCGCTGCCGAGCTCCCCACCGCCTCCTCCGCGGCCATGAGCAGGGCCACGGGGTCCTGCACGGAGGATTTGCAGCCAGAACGGTTTAGGCTGCGGTTCTTTGCCTTTCCTATGGGAAACGGGACCGTTGTGTTGAGTGATGCGATTTCACCTTGCTTTACGCATGGAAAAAGTGAGCGTCGGCGCCATTCCCGCAATTTCCTTTTGAAGGGAATTCTTCCAAAGGTTCCTAATCAAGATAATATGTTTTAAAAGAGGAAAAATATCTGAAGTTCTGAAGTATTAGTCATCAATTTGGCATGCACTGGATTTTTATTTATTCTGCTAAAATGGAAAAAGGAGTTTGATAAGCTCTTTACAATATATAATCATCATTTGTTCCCTCCTGTTCTCCATGCAATGTTCCCAACCTGAATTCAGTTTCTCACTCTTTTCTTTAAGCCATTGAAAAACCKTAAACTTCCCCTTTCTCCTTCACAAAAAGTGACATGGGAAGAGAGGAGTAAATACAAAAGGAAAGAACAGAAAAAGTAAAATGAAACCTTATTACAAATAGCCTCTTTGACAGGCAACGCAATAAATCAGAACAGACTCATAATCAGGGATGTGTTTATTTGTAGAAGTTTAATGTGAAAATTTTCAAGGTGCTTTCTGAGACATGAGCAGAGAAACTTATAATCTTTGTTGTTTGTTGYTGTTACATTTAATCTACTGTATAGTTCTCTTCCATTTTATGTGGGTCAAAATAAACAATATGGGAATAGATAAGCAATATTGCACCTGTTTAGGCGAGTCTACTTAATGCCATCACTGGACCACAATGTTTAAGCAGAACTTTAAAGACAAGATCTTCCTCAAAGCAATGATGAGGAAAGAAGCAATATCCACCAGTGATGCTCAATCAGCGATTGATTTGTGTATATTCTTCCCATATTTTTGAAGACAGCACGTGCATGATGTCCTGCAGTACCSGCGAGGGAAAGCCAGCAGGTTTCCAACAGGTTTTAGGGAAGTCCTGCCCTTGGGAACTCGCCTGCATGAGCCCGGGACCTGCTTTTCCGGGGCCCCGACCCTGCTGCCCCAGGCACGGCGCGCTCCAGTGCTGCAGCCTGACAAATTCGGGCACAGAGAAGGACAATAAATCCATGACCCTGTCCTGCCATTGCTGCCCTTATGACAGGTGATGGTTTCTTGCTCAGTTTCCAGTCTGGGGTACAGAAATCCTGCCCCTTTTGTGCCACGAAGAAGGGCCTCCTTACTGACAGGCTGCCAAATTCTGCCTGTTTGAGTCACTGGGAAGAAGACCAAAAAGACAAAATATTCTGTTTGCCAGTTTTAATGGCAAATTGTTTAGACTTGAGGAATATCTCATTGTCTGCGAATCTGTTAAAATATTCATCCCTGCGTGCGGAGGGGGAAGCACTGCGCGTTTTCCTCTCCACACTGGGGTCTGTCTCTCCATCCATTCCGGCTTGCCTTTAAAGAGCGCTGTGCTCCGGGTGAGCTTGTCAGCCAAGGGCTTTGGTCGGGCTGTTGTAGGTGTCAGTTTTTCCCACGTTTTGGGGGCTGGCAGCAAAGGCCTCTGCTCTCGCCTTGCAGTGCCGCTGCTGCTGGAGCCCTCAAAGCGGCCGGCCAAGGGAGAAGCCGAGCGTTAGTGTGGGCCCCAGTTCAAAACTCCCAGAAACTCCCTGTGGGGCTACTAGGAACATCAGATAAAGCTTCCCCCATCCTTACTAAAATAGGAAACGATGATTGGTCTGTTTGGTAGTTTAAGATTTATTTTCCTAAATTATGAAATGAATTTTTAGGCATTTCAAATGCCTTTACCCCTTCGATTTGGGTCTCTGCACAGGGTGTGTTTCTGCAGCGTTTCAGGAACCTCCAGATGAGTGAGTTTCACGTTTACTGCGTGTTCTGTTCTSTTCTGGCTAGCACCTTTTCCTGCTAAAGGTGCAAAATCTTCCCGGTGAAGATTTTGAAACTGGGCCGAACCCGCAGAATATTAATGAATACTAGTTAATATAATTAACTTGGCTGTTGCAAATTACTTGCAGGTACCTCCACCTTCATGGAAGCATTAGCAGCCAACGGTACCAGCAACCTACAGAGCTCGGTGCCGGCCGGCAAGCGGCGCTTCCTCGACGACAGGAGGGAGCAGCCCTTCGACAAGAGGCTGCGCTTCAGCGTGCGGCAGACGGAGAGCGCCTACCGGTACCGCGACATCGTCGTCAGGAAGCAGGACGGATTCACACACATTCTGCTCTCCACGAAATCATCGGAAAATAATTCACTAAATCCCGAGGTGAGGACGCTTGGGGATTCGGGGSCGCGGGAAGAGCCTGCAGCCCGTTGGTGCTCACGCGCGGGCGGAACGTGAGCTGGGGTGGCGCCTGCAGCACGTTCTGCACTCGGCTCCCTTCTCGTGCTCTTTGACAACGTGGTTTTTAGTATAATTGAGTTTTATTTAGTATCTTTGTAAACTGCATTAGCTGGATATTTAGATGGACTGTCTCTTACTATAAATGTGCTGGTTTATTAGGTGTAACTTGGAGCAAACCTGAGCCTGGTTTAAGGCTCTTTTGCTGAACTGGTTGCACATGCCATCTGCTGTCCAAATTACAGAAATGCTGAACGAGTGCTGTAGTTACAGATGACATCTAATAGATCTTTTCGTAATCATTTCATTATCTTAGCCTAATTACTTTTTTTTTTTTTAGATACCAAGCATTTAATATTGTGGTACTTTTTTGWTACTTTTTTTTTCTTTTTTATTCTTGGTTAATGAAAAAGTAAACTTTTAAAAGATAATTCTTGAGTGGAAACAATTAGAGATGTGAAAGATTCAGATCTGTGATGGGGAAAGCGCTTTTTAATAACAAAAGGTTCTGATTAAATGTTGCTGATTTTTCAGGTAATGAAGGAAGTCCAGAGTGCACTGAACACAGCGGCTGCCGATGACAGCAAACTCGTGCTGTTCAGTGCAGTTGGTAGCATTTTCTGCTGCGGACTCGATTTTATTTATTTTATACGGCGTTTAACAGATGATAGAAAAAAGGAAAGCACTAAGATGGCAGAAGCAATTAGGTATGTAAAAAACGGTCTTCCTTCACCTGGGTGGGTGGTAGTCACCGGCTGGTCTGGTTTGTTCGATGTGCTGATAAAAATGTGCCCGTACGCTCTGAGAAGCCATTAATTCCTCCGGAGCTCAAATACTGCCCTGTCCAGTGACAGGCAGAGCTTACTTATCCTGCCTTTCTACCTGGGTGGTCATTTCGTGCATCACTACTGGTATTATTAGATGTTAGCTATGAATTATGATTATGAATATTATGATAATATTTGTGTAGCCGAAACCAGAAGCTCSTTTACCTACATAAATACAAGGTGCACGTGTTGTATTTGTGAGTAACCCGATCTGCTGTACAATGTGGTGCAATGTGGTGCAATGGTGGATGTTCTGGAGGAGGAGTCCTGGTGAGCAGCATCCCAACACGAGCTCCCAAATGGTGTATTTAAATAAAATGAGATAAACAGCTACAGACTAGAGGAGTTTTTATGTGGGGGAAATAAAAAGCATAGATTATCGAGACGCTTTTTCACCCCACACAGAATAGTTTATCCACTGTGGTTTTGAAGGCCTGGGATCCTGGATTAGCTTGTTTGCTTCCAGAATATCTCTATTCCCTGAAAGACTTCAGTATTTCAGTGGCAGATTCTCTGTGTTTTATTGTTGTTACCAATATTTATGTCCTCGAAAGGGGGACATGGCAACATTTGAAGGCTGCTTTTGTGTAGGCAGAGTTGGCTGACAGGATAACGACAGGAATGCTTTTCCGAGGAGAACTTGCAGTCACCCGCACGTCTTGTGCTCGTGCGGAGGCCTCAGATGGCGGCCCAGGGGCTCTGAGCTCTGAGGTTCGGCCCTTGGGCCTAATCCGGGCTCTTCCAGAGCCGGCCTTACGGCGCCCCGCTGCTTGTTAGTGCAGCAGGGAAATGCAGAGGTAGATTAAAGTACCAGCCAGCCACTCCCCAAATACAGAAGGGTGTTTCTCATAGATCTGCTCGGGACTGTCCTCTGCAGAGCAGCGCGACGGGGTCACCGGCGCTTCCCCGAGTCGCTGCTTGGGTAGGGTGGTGCCTAGAGCTTGGTTTGCGGTTGCTCCGCTTGGATGCAGGGAAGCAGAGGGAGGCACCGCCGGCATCGTCCTTGGCGGTGGGCAGGCGGGGCGGCGCGGAGGGGCCCTGGGGGGGCTGTCGGGGGGCGCCCGGGTCCTGTGGGGCCTGCGGTGCCCACGGGCCGCGCCGGGTCCCGCCGTTGCGCGCGGCGGCAGGAGCGGCCCCACGGCGGGACCGCGTCGGGGCCGGGTGCGCGCGGAGCGCTCGGGCTGCGACGCGCCGCCCTCGCAGGCGAGTGAGCGCCCGGCTTTGTTTCCCTGCAGGAATTTTGTGAATACTTTTATCCAGTTTAAGAAGCCCATCATTGTAGCAGTGAACGGCCCCGCCATCGGCCTCGGCGCGTCCATCCTGCCCCTGTGCGACGTGGTGTGGGCCAACGAGAAGGCCTGGTTCCAGACGCCCTACACCACGTTCGGGCAGAGCCCCGATGGCTGCTCCTCCCTCACCTTCCCCCGCATCATGGGCCTGGCTTCTGTAAGTAGCTGGCGGGGCAGGGCGGGCAGCAGCGCAGGGCAGTGCTCCGAGTCTGCCTAGGGCTGCTCCAGGCTTTTGCTTGATGGTTTTATTGTTGCTATTTTCTCTCTCATGAAAATTTCCATGAGAAACTGGCATTTCGAGCTGCTTTGCGCCGTGCCCTGCAACCGCCCTCCCCGTGCGTGCCCGCGGGGCAGCAGGCAGGGCCCGCTCGGCGTCCCCGCCGGGCGCCTGGGGCTAGCGCGGCCCCGGGGCGGCAGCGGCCTCTGCGAGGTGGAGTGTGGGGCTGCCCCGCTGCAGCGCCCGTGGGGCTGCCCCCCTGCAGCGCCCGTGGGGCGGCGCCGCTGCAGCGCCCGTGGGGCTGCCCCCCTGCAGCGCCCGTGGGGCTGCCCCCCTGCAGCGCCCGTGGGGCTGCCCCCCTGCAGCGCCCGTGGGGCGGCGCCGCTGCCAGGGCGCTGCTCCTGTCCGAGGTCAGTGGGGCAGACAGACTGGCTGCAAACAGTCCCATCTTTTTTACCTTTGTGAAGGAATTTTTTTTCCCCCCAGTCTTCCRCTGTCCATTTGCACTGCTGCTGAACTGAGAACGGGGTAACTTTTTGTTTTGAAATGATGAAAAATTATGTTATTGCTGAAACTGCTAGCTACGTGGTATTCAGTTTTGGGGGGTTTTGTTTTCCAAATAGATGAAAGAATGAAATAAACCCAAAAGTTGTTTAAAAGCCACTTAGCTATATTATTTTCAGATTGCCTACTATTTTTGTGCTGCATTCGCTGAAAATTTAGACCTACATCCTTTCCAATTTGAAAAGAATTGTAACTATATCAAACAGGTGCCTACAGCAATGAGCAAATAYATTTTTATTGTAAAAACATTTTTTTTCATATAGACATTTACTAATTAAGAAATGCGATGTAAATACATTAGACTAAGTAAAAGCACCTAGGGTTTGAACAGCTCTTAGGACCAAGTGTGTAATGTCTGGATTTAGTTGTTAGAAGAAAGCAGAAAAGGTGAATGAAATAGAATTATAAAGTTATAAAACTGTCTTTAATATTGTAGCATGTTTCAAACTACTGATTGTTCCTTTCCCTTTTTATTTGGCCATCCATCCGTCCACCCATTCATCCATCCATCCATCCCCATCCCTCAGAGACTTGTGGTGGTTGCTCTGTCTCTTGTGCAAGCAGCTCTTCCCCGGCCGCTTCCGTGGGCTCCGGGGCTGCCCTCATTCCTGTCACCCGGAGGGGCCCTCGCTGCCGGTCCCACCCGCAGCCCTCGGGGGCTCTGGGGGTCGGAGGGGCAGGGCAGTGGGGCGAGGGCCGAGCCCACGAGCTCCCCCTAGAGCAGCGTCGGTGCTGGCACGAGCAGGGCGCGACCCCGACCCCGCTCTTAGTGCTCGGCGAGTCCAGCTGACCCACGGACACTGCTGCGGTCCGGCCGGCTCCCTATCCATGGAAAGGGGGAGAGAGGTCAGCTGAGATGGGAGATGGCAGGGATGGGATAGGAAACACTCCCAACTAAAGCAAATCAGATACCTCATACAAAAGGAATGTATCCATCTGCAGCCAGCTCAAAAATTGCCACAAATATATTAATCCGGAGATATTAGTCCCACCCTTAATTCTTTTCACTGAGGTTCAGTGCTGCCTCTTCATGATCAAAGCTAAGTGAAATCTCCAGGGAAGGTATTTCCAATGCTCTTGAGCTTGGGAGGCCAGCGTTGACTGTCAAGCAGGTCTGTTGAGCAGGACGTTTTCCACAGGACACGTCTGACACAGAGTTCACTGTTGTGGGAAATTCCAAGCCAAGGTCTTAGAGTTCAAACCTGGTTCTGCATTGGGAGCATCAAGAATTTTAGCAGAATCCCAAAACGCTGCTCTGGAGCTTCCGAAAGGGCCCGTGCTGGGGTGGGGTGAGCTCTGCTCGGGCACCTTCTCCCACGGCCACCGGCAGCAG